>NC_134265.1:197500333-197820512 GCF_031893055.1 Leptodactylus fuscus
TTGGGGTTACGTGCACCCACAATTTTTGCTACTGGTATATAGTGCCATTGTCTGACTGGGAATTCAAAGAATATATTGGGGTTACAAATACCCTCATTTCTTGCTACTGCCATATAGTGCCAGTTTCTGACTGGTAATTCAAAGAATATATTGGGGTTACGTGCACCCACAATTTTTGCTACTGGTATATAGTGCCATTGTCTGACTGGGAATTCAAAGAATATATTGGGGTTACAAATACCCTCATTTCTTGCTACTGCCATATAGTGCCAGTTTCTGACTGGTAAGTCAAAGAATATATTGGGGTTACGTGCACCCACAATTTTTGCTACTGGTATATAGTGCCATTGTCTGACTGGGAATTCAAAGAATATATTGGGGTTACAAATACCCTCATTTCTTGCTACTGGTATATAGTGCCATTGTCTGACTGGGAATTCAAAGAATATATTGGGGTTACAAATACCCTCATTTCTTGCTACTGGTATATAGTGCCATTGTCTGACTGGGAATTCAAAGAATATATTGGGGTTATAAATACCCTCATTTCTTGCTATTGCCATATAGTGCCAGTTTCTGACTGGTAATTCAAAGAATATATTGGGGTTACGTGCACCCACAATTTTTGCTACTGGTATATAGTGCCATTGTCTGACTGGGAATTCAAAGAATATATTGGGGTTACAAATACCCTCATTTCTTGCTACTGCCATATAGTGCCAGTTTCTGACTGGTAATTCAAAGAATATATTGGGGTTACGTGCACCCACAATTTTTGCTACTGGTATATAGTGCCATTGTCTGACTGGGAATTCAAAGAATATATTGGGGTTACAAATACCCTCATTTCTTGCTACTGCCATATAGTGCCAGTTTCTGACTGGTAATTCAAAGAATATATTGGGGTTACGTGCACCCACAATTTTTGCTACTGGTATATAGTGCCATTGTCTGACTGGGAATTCAAAGAATATATTGGGGTTACAAATACCCTCATTTCTTGCTACTGCCATATAGTGCCAGTTTCTGACTGGTAATTCAAAGAATATATTGGGGTTACGTGCACCCACAATTTTTGCTACTGGTATATAGTGCCATTGTCTGACTGGGAATTCAAAGAATATATTGGGGTTACAAATACCCTCATTTCTTGCTACTGCCATATAGTGCCAGTTTCTGACTGGTAATTCAAAGAATATATTGGGGTTACGTGCACCCACAATTTTTGCTACTGGTATATAGTGCCATTGTCTGACTGGGAATTCAAAGAATATATTGGGGTTACAAATACCCTCATTTCTTGCTACTGCCATATAGTGCCAGTTTCTGACTGGTAATTCAAAGAATATATTGGGGTTACGTGCACCCACAATTTTTGCTACTGGTATATAGTGCCATTGTCTGACTGGGAATTCAAAGAATATATTGGGGTTACAAATACCCTCATTTCTTGCTACTGGTATATAGTGCCATTGTCTGACTGGGAATTCAAAGAATATATTGGGGTTACAAATACCCTCATTTCTTGCTACTGGTATATAGTGCCATTGTCTGACTGGGAATTCAAAGAATATATTGGGGTTATAAATACCCTCATTTCTTGCTACTGCCATATAGTGCCAGTTTCTGACTGGTAATTCAAAGAATATATTGGGGTTACGTGCACCCACAATTTTTGCTACTGGTATATAGTGCCAATTTCTAACTGGGAATTCAAAATGCGCAAGGCTCCCGGAAAGGGACGTGGACGAGGCCGTGGGCGAGGTCGGGGGAATGGTTCTGGGGAGCAAGGTAGCAGTGAAGCCACAGGGCGTCCCGTGGCTACTCCTGTGGGGCAGCAAGCATTGCGCCACTCCACAGTGCCAGGGTTGCTTGCCACATTAACTAAACTGCAGGGTACAAACCTTAGTAGGCCCGAGAACTAGGAACAGGTCTTGCAATGGCTGTCAGAGAACGCTTACAGCACATTGTCCAGCAGCCAGTCAGACTCTGCCTCCTCTCCTCCTATTACCCAACAGTCTTGTCCTCCTTCCTCCCAAAATTCCCAAGCTTCACAGAACAATAACCCCAACTGTCCCTGCTCCCCAGAGCTGTTCTCCGCTCCTTTCATTGTCCCTCAACCTGCCTCTCCACGTCACGATTCCACGAACCTAACAGAGGAGCATCTGTGTCCAGATGCTCAAACACTAGCGTCTCCTCCATCTCCGTTCGATTTGGTGGTGGATGACCAGCAACCCACCCTCATCGACGATGATGTGACGCAGTTGCCGTCAGGGCATCCAGTTGACCGGCGCATTGTGCGGGAGGAGGAGATGAGACAGGAGTTGGAAGAGGAAGTGGTGGATGATGAGGACACTGACCCGACCTGGACAGGGGGGATGTCAAGCGGGGAAAGTAGTGTGGATGTTGAGGCAGGTGCAGCACCAAAAAGAGTAGCTAGAGGCAGAGGCAGAGGTCAGCAGCTTAGGCGAAGCCAGGCCACACCCGGAATCTCCCAAGATGTTCCAGTTCATACCCAGCCCCGAAAAACTCCCACCTCGAGGGCACGTTTCTCGAAGGTGTGGAGTTTTTTCAAGGAATGCGCCGAGGACAGATATAGTGTTGTCTGCACAATTTGCCTCTCGAAATTGATTAGGGGCTCTGAGAAGAGCAACCTGTCCACCACTTCAATGCGCCGTCATTTGGAATCCAAGCACTGGAATCAGTGGCAGGCAGCAACGGCAGGACAAAGGCCGCCTGCCGTTCACGCCACTGCCACTGCCTCTGCCACTGCCTCTGCCTCTGCCACTGCCACTGCTGACTGTGCTGGCGATGCACTCCAGAGGACGAGCCAGGACACCACTTCATCTGCCTCCGCCACTTTGTTGACTTCTCCCTCATCCTCCCCTGTTCCTGTCTTATCTCCTTCTCCTGCACCATCAAAGGCACCATCAGGCGCTTCTTTACAACAACCCAGCATCTCTCAGACATTGGAGCAGCGGCAGAAATACACTGCTAACCACCCACACGCGCAAGCCTTGAACGCCAACATCGCTAAACTGCTGGCCCAGGAGATGTTGGCGTTCCGGCTTGTTGAAACTCCCGCCTTCCTGGACCTGATGGCAACTGCGGCACCTCGCTATGCCGTCCCTAGCCGTCACTACTTCTCCCGGTGTGCCGTCCCCGCCTTGCACCAGCACGTGTCACTCAACATCAGGCGGGCCCTTAGTTCCGCGCTTTGCACAAAGGTCCACTTGACCACCGACGCGTGGACAAGTGCATGCGGACAGGGACGCTACATTTCACTGACGGCACACTGGGTGAATGTAGTTGAGGCTGGGACTGCTTCCCAAACTGGCCCGGTGTACCTCGTCTCCCCGCCTAACATTCCTGGCAGGGACACGAGAAGAACACCCCCCTCCTCCTCCTTCTCTACCGCCTCCTCCACCGCCACCGCCTCCTCCTCCGCCACCGCCTCCTCCTCCGCTGTTAGATTGACCCCAGCTACGAGTTGGAAACGTTGCAGCACTGGCGTTGGTAGACGTCAGCAGGCTGTGCTGAAGCTGATCAGCTTGGGGGACAGACAGCACACTGCCTCCGAGGTGAGGGATGCCCTCCTCGATGAGACGGCAATATGGTTTGAGCCGCTGCACCTGGGCCCAAGCATGGTCGTTTGTGATAACGGCCGGAACCTGGTAGCAGCTCTGGAGCTTGCCAGACTCCAACATGTTCCATGCCTGGCCCACGTCTTCAACCTAGTGGTGCAACGTTTCCTAAAGAGCTACCCCAATGTTCCAGAGCTACTGGTGAAAGTGCGGCGCATGTGCGCCCACTTTCGCAAGTCGACAGTAGGCGCTGCTAGCTTAAAATCTCTCCAGCAACGCCTGCATGTGCCACAACACCGGCTTTTGTGCAACGTCCCCACACGCTGGAACTCAACGTTTCAGATGTTGAATAGAGTGGTTGAGCAGCAGAGACCTTTGATGGAATACCAGCTACAAAACCCTAGGGTGCCACAAAGTCAGCTGCCTCAGTTTCACATCCATGAGTGGCCATGGATGAGAGACCTTTGTGACATCCTACGGGTCTTTGAGGAGTCCACAAGGAGGGTGAGCTCTGAGGATGCGATGGTGAGCCTTACAATCCTGCTCTTGTGTGTTCTGAGAGAATCCCTGATTGACATCAGGGATAACTCAGATCACACAGAGGAGTTAGGGATAGCATCCGATCCGTCACAGCTGGAGAGTAGGTCCACACATCTGTCCGCTTCACTGCGTTTAATGGAGGAGGAGGAGGAGGAGGAGGAGGAAGAAGAGTTGTCCGATGATGTGATGGTGATACAGGAGGCTTCCGGGCAACTTCGAATCGTCCCATTGTTGCAGCGCGGATGGGTAGACATGGAGGATGAGGAGGAAATGGAGATTGAACTTTCCGGTGGGGCCAGAGGAGTCATGCCAACTAACACTGTGGCAGACATGGCTGAGTTCATGTTGGGGTGCTTTACAACCGACAAGCATATTGTCAAAATCATGGAGGACAACCAGTACTGGATCTTTGCTATCCTTGACCCCCGGTATAAAAACAACATCTCGTCTTTTATTCCGGTAGAGGGGAGGGCCAATCGCATCAATGCTTGCCACAGGCAATTGGTGCAGAATATGATGGAGATTTTTCCAGCATGTGACGTTGGCGGCAGGGAGGGCAGTTCCTCCAGTAGGCAACCAAGTTCTCACCGGTCCACACAAACGAGGGGCACACTGTCTAAGGTCTGGGACACCTTGATGGCACCCCCTCGCCAAAGTGCCGCCACGGAGGGTCCTAGTGTCACCAGGCGTGAGAAGTATAGGCGCATGTTGCGGGAATACCTTTCCGACCACAGCCCTGTCCTCTCCGACCCCTCTGCGCCCTACACGTATTAGGTGTCGAAGTTGGACCTGTGGCTTGAACTTGCCCTATATGCCTTGGAGGTGCTGTCCTGTCCTGCCACCAGCGTCCTATCTGAGAGGGTGTTCAGTGCAGCCGGTGGCATCATCACTGACAAGCGCACCCGTCTGTCAGCTGAGAGTGCCGACCGGCTCACTTTGATAAAAATGAACCACCACTGGATAGAGCCTTCATTTTTGTGCCCACCTGTGTAAAGCACCCCAACATGAAACTCCATGTCTGTACTCAACCTCTCCAATTCCTCCGCATCCTCATACTCATCCACCATAAGCGTTGCACAATTCTGCTAATACTAGGCTCCCTCCACCCTGATTTCCCCCAACTCTGCTGGTTAGAGGCTCCCTCCACCCTGATTTCCACCAACTCTGCTGGTTAGAGGCTCCCTCCACCCTGCTTTCCCACAACTCTGCTGGTTAGAGGCTCCCTCCACCCTGCTTTCCCACAACTCTGCTGGTTAGAGGCTCCCTCCACCCTGCTTTCCCACAACTCTGCTGGTTAGAGGCTCCCTCCACCCTGATTTCCACCAACTCTGCTGGTTAGAGGCTCCCTCCACCCTGCTTTCCCACAACTCTGCTGGTTAGAGGCTCCCTCCACCCTGATTTCCACCAACTCTGCTGGTTAGAGGCTCCCTCCACCATGAATTGGTCCAAACTGGGCTGTTTAGAGGCTCCCTCCACCATGAATTGGTCCAAACTGGGGTTTTTAGAGGCTCCCTCCACCATGAATTGGTCCAAACTGGGGTTTTTAGAGGCTCCCTCCACCATGAATTGGTCCAAACTGGGCTGGTTAGAGGCTCCCTCCACCATGAATTTGCCCAAACTGGGCTGTTTAGAGGCTCCCTCCACCATGAATTTGCCCAAACTGGGCTGTTTAGAGGCTCCCTCCACCATGAATTGGTCCAAACTGGGGTTTTTAGAGGCTCCCTCCACCATGAATTGGTCCAAACTGGGCTGTTTAGAGGCTCCCTCCACCATGAATTGGTCCAAACTGGGGTTTTTAGAGGCTCCCTCCACCATGAATTGGTCCAAACTGGGGTTTTTAGAGGCTCCCTCCACCATGAATTTGCCCAAACTGGGCTGTTTGGAGGCTCCCTCCACCATGAATTTGCCCAAACTGGGCTGTTTAGAGGCTCCCTCCACCATGAATTGGTCCAAACTGGGGTTTTTAGAGGCTCCCTCCACCATGAATTGGTCCAAACTGGGCTGTTTAGAGGCTCCCTCCACCATGAATTGGTCCAAACTGGGGTTTTTAGAGGCTCCCTCCCCCATAAATTGGTCCAAACTGGGCTGGTTAGAGGCTCCCTCCACCATGAATTTGCCCAAACTGGGCTGTTTAGAGGCTCCCTCCACCATGAATTTGCCCAAACTGGGCTGTTTAGAGGCTCCCTCCACCATGAATTGGTCCAAACTGGGGTTTTTAGAGGCTCCCTCCACCATGAATTGGTCCAAACTGGGCTGTTTAGAGGCTCCCTCCACCATGAATTGGTCCAAACTGGGGTTTTTAGAGGCTCCCTCCACCATGAATTGGTCCAAACTGGGGTTTTTAGAGGCTCCCTCCACCATGAATTTGCCCAAACTGGGCTGTTTAGAGGCTCCCTCCACCATGAATTTGCCCAAACTGAGCTGTTTAGAGGCTCCCTCCACCATGAATTGGTCCAAACTGGGGTTTTTAGAGGCTCCCTCCACCATGAATTGGTCCAAACTGGGGGTTTTTAGAGGCTCCCTCCACCATGAATTTGCCCAAACTGGGCTGTTTAGAGGCTCCCTCCATCATGAATTGGTCCAAACTGGGGTTTTTAGAGGCTCCCTCCACCATGAATTGGTCCAAACTGGGGTTTTTAGAGGCTCCCTCCACCATGAATTTGCCAAAACTGGGCTGTTTAGAGGCTCCCTCCACCATGAATTTGCCCAAACTGGGCTGTTTAGAGGCTCCCTCCACCATGAATTGGTCCAAACTGGGGTTTTTAGAGGCTCCCTCCACCATGAATTGGTCCAAACTGGGCTGGTTAGAGGCTCCCTCCACCATGAATTTGCCCAAACTGGGCTGTTTAGAGGCTCCCTCCACCATGAATTTGCCCAAACTGGGGTTTTTAGAGGCTCCCTCCACCATGAATTGGTCCAAACTGGGGTTTTTAGAGGCTCCCTCCACCATGAATTGGTCCAAACTGGGGTTTTTAGAGGCTCCCTCCACCATGAATTGGTCCAAACTGGGGTTTTTAGAGGCTCCCTCCACCATGAATTGGTCCAAACTGGGGTTTTTAGAGGCTCCCTCCACCATGAATTTGCCCAAACTCTGCTGGTTAGAGGCTCAATCCACCCTGATTTTCAAAACAAATGTTGGTGCCAACCTCAACTTACTACAAGGGCCAAATTCACTGCTGGTGACAAGCTCTCCTCACTGCAAGTGCCAAATACACATGTTTCAAGGTGTTTTCCTACTGTCAGAGAGGTGGTATTGAGTGTGTAAAGTGTGTAGTTGTTAGGCTGTGATGTTGGGGTAATAGAGGGTCTTTGGTGTGTTAGATGCCCCCAGACATGCTTCCCCTGCTGTCCCAGTGTCATTCCAGAGGTGTTGGCATAATTTCCTGGGGTGTCATAGTGGACTTGGTGACCCTCCAGACACGGATTTGGGTTTCCCCCTTAACGAGTATCTGTTCCCCATAGACTATAATGGGGTTCGAAACCCGTTCGAACACACGAACATTGAGCGGCTGTTCGAATCGAATTTCGAACCTCGAACATTTTAGTGTTCGCTCATCTCTAATAGCAACTAAAAAAGAAAGAAACACAGACACACTGCAGGATCATTTCGTTCTCTGTGCAGATTCATGTTAATAATAATAATTATAATAATAATAATAATACAGCCGACTTGGTTGTAGGACACGAGGAGGGGGGTCACAGCATGTGGATATAACAAGCAGAAATTTTTGCAGAGGTGGGGGACATATCATGATAACATGTGGTAGTTCCTTTGGTAGGTGGTGAGATCTCCTGCTCACAGCTGATAGTTCGGTATCTTGCATCAGCACTATTGTCCTTTTAACCACAAAAAATGCCCCAAATGTCCTTCATCACAAGCCCTCCTCCTCCTCCTTACCACAGTGTTCTACTGCCCCAAGGAAGTCAGAGACCATCCAGGTATACATGGTGCTGCTCTCTTGCCAAGCTTCCATAACTCCTGGGGTAGGTGGGTTATGGTAGGTTTCCAGGCTGTAGCAGAGTCCCACGTGTCCACAGTAAAAGAAAGAAATACCAGTCAGCTGTAGCATCTTCACACATCAGCAATAGACGCCAGAATAGTGAGTGGTACTCGATCGAGTACGAGTATTTCGAATACCGTAGTATTCGATCGAATGCCTACTCGATCGAGTACTACTCGCTCATCTCTAGTCCCTATGTTTCATAATGAAACTGGAATAAAATATTTATCTCTTCAGGAATTACTTTGCTTTAGTTGGACATACATAATGGTCCTGTTGAAAATACAGTCTTCCTATGGGAATAAGGACCTGCATAGGACTACATTTCAAGCAACATATGTGGTATAAATACTCTATAAGGACCCATATCTAGGGATAAATAATTAAAGGAATTATTACATATACGACTATGGGGTGTTTATCTTTTTTTACAATATCTACATACACTATGTGTAAAGTGTTATTTAATATTGTTATTGTGAGCAATTGCACTTCCATTTATCTGTGACCTTTTATGTCAGGCAGTAAAGTGGTATTTCAATATTGTTATGAGTGTACATCGTGTACTGCACAAGTGAACAGAGTAGCAATATATTTTATATATTGTATGCCATATATGGTCAATGGATTAGTTGATAGTCTTAGGCACATACTGAAGGGTTAGATGATGCATATATATGTTGCTTTATTTTATGATGAAATGCCGTGTTTCTACTATTACTAACATTGTATTAAGCTGTTTAGGTTTGGTTAATATAACTACCATATTAATCTAAATATACAATCTAAATATACAAAGTAGAAGGGCAGATAAAGAAAAGGAGAAAGTCCGGCTATGGAAGATGAAAAAATGCGTTAGAGGTCAGGAGAGTAGTAGAAGGTGTTTCAAAAGAGCCACACTTTCTGATGGGAACGATCATTCTGCTGCACTTCAGCCAATGAGTTCTCTATGAGGAGGATATACATTACCTGCCAGACATCCATGGTTGGAGGGTTGGTAGATTTCCACAGCCTAGGTATCACAGATCTAGCAGGCACGAGTAGCAACCCAATTAGTTTATGCACCTTTCTGGATCTTTCATGAAAAAAATTGAAAGGAGAAGGGTAGCCGGACTATCCTCCAACTCTACTCCAGTGACCGCTTTGATTAGTCAACGTACCCCAGCCCAGAAAGCGCAAAGAACCAGAAAGAGCAAAGAACCATGTTCCACCAGACATGTAGTATATTGAAGAGGATGGGAAGATTTTGTGCAACACAGCCAGGACTTTGTACCAGCGGAAAAGAATTTTGAACTTGATCTCCTGTGTTTTGCTTGAAATGGAAAATTTGTGGCAGAGCTGGAACACAAATCGCCACTCGTCTGCTGAAAATGAGGTCCCCATCTCTCTCCCAGCCCACCATTTATCATGGCAGCTGATCACTATAAAAAAAGATGGTAAATGATAGAGATGGGTGGAGTGGTATCGAGGAAGAGCAAAATTTCTCAAATGGTGTGAGAGGTCAGTGAAGGTTGTGTGATCTTTTTAGGGAGGGATAAAGTTGGTGAATTTGAATATATTGCTAGCGTACGTGGAGGTTACTGACATCATGAAAGATCAGTGTCGCGTAAGATAGGGGGGCAGACTGAGAGAAACCGAAGGGGCGGATGGCCAGGACAACTTAGCTCATACCCGTGCTTGCGCTGTGTAATACTTTATGCTTGAATTCTCACCATATTCATATTAAATCACCCGCATGCGCATAAGGATATTTCACTACATCAGATGGACGCTGGATGTGCTTCTCATTGGGACAATGAAAAGAACCCAGAGTATAATAATCATGGGTGTCCACAATGGGGCATAACAGTGTGCAGGGGCCACTATGGGGCATAATACTGTGTGCAGGGGCCACTATAGGGTATAACATTGTGTGCAGGGGCAAATGGCGCATAATAGTATGTGCAGGGGTCACTATGGGGCATAATAGTGTGTGCAGGGGCCAATGGGGCATAATACTGTGTGCAGGGTCCACTATGGGGCATAATAGTGTGTACAAGGGCCACTATTGAGCATAATACTGTGTGCAGGGGCCACTATGGGGCATAATACTGTGTACAGGGGCCACTATAGGGCATAACATTGTGTGCAGGGGCATATGGCGCATAATAGTATGTGCAGGGGTCACTATGGGGCATAATAGTGTGTGCAGGGGCCAATGGGGCATAATACTGTGTGCAGGGTCCACTATGGGGCATAATAGTGTGTACAAGGGGCACTATTGAGCATAATACTGTGTGTACAGGACCCCAATATGATGCATAATAGTGTATGCAGGAACTCTGGTTGTGCAAGAAGGGTGTCAATCGGGGTCAGGTGGGGGGGGATTCGATTGGGGTCGGGGGGAGCCCCATGTCAAATGTTTGCCTTGGGGCCCCACTATTCCTAGTTATGCCACTGGCTATACCAAACTATTTTTTACTGCTGAGATAGATGAAACTGAACCAGTTTTACATGTATACCGGGAGCTGTCAGATTGTAGGCAGTACCGTAGTTACTTAAGACTAATTAGCTTTCACACTAGGATTGTAGGATTGTAGCAGTGAATACTTGAACACTCTAATCACTTAGAGATTGGGCTGCACATTCCTAGTGGCTTCAACATACCTCTCATGAGACTAGAACATGAAGGTCGCTTTTACAGTCTATAAGTATTTATTATATACTATTTACGCAAGGAGTATCCCAATTTGGAGTTACTGCATCTGTCCTATACACCACAGTGACAGTGACGATATTTCCTCAAGGGTGATACAGTTACTGGACCTAATCACAGGATGTGGGACTGGTCATAGTCCTCGTCTATAGTTGGTTCCCATGTACTGTTAATGCACATTTTTATTTATGGATTACTTATTAATTTATTGAGTCATGATTTGCTTAGGGTTCCTTTTTTATATGGAATAAAAGTTCTATTGTATTTATTATCCCATAATTAGTGAAACTTACTAGTCTTTGTTAGTGAGATAGCGCCTTCCAGTGAATCCACATGTTAAGTTTTGTCTAAATTAGTCTAAACGAATCCCCTTACTGCATAAGGGGGCAATTCACACATTTGTGAGAGAGATAACTACTAAAGATGAGTGAATATACTCGATCGAATACCTCCGACGCATAGCTCCTGGTGCCAGGGAAGTTGGAGGGGCAGTAGAAATTCGACACCCCGGAAGTGTTTATGCACCGGGAGCTATGTGGCGGAGGTATTAGAACGAGTATATTTGCTCATCTCTAATAACTACCTTTACGTATACCTTGAGATCGTAGATTATCTGCTTCATTTCGAAGTGCCCACATCCAAATGGACTTCTTTATCGACGATATTTCTGGCACTCCTATATGATAACAATAGGGGAATTTGAAATTCTCGGATTTGTATACCAGCCTTTGAGAAAACCAACCAATGTCTGCGTACTATCCTAGCTATTTGATCACTCATATTATTATACGTGGAAATAAACGGTATTCCATTACATTGTCTCGTTTCTTTAGCCCTAACAGCAAATCATTCCTATTTGTTTTTGTTTGTTTTGATTATAATATTTTTATTATTTTAATAGTATATTACACTATTTTATGATCCCAGGTTTAATACCATACGTCTTGTTTATTCTAATTGGATTGATTTGAAGAGGTTATTGAAATAAAATATAAATTTTTTGATATTTTTGATGTATTGATTATTAATGATATAACAACTGCTTTCACTTTGCTCTTTGTAACACTATACATTGTTGGTATGGTCACTTGTTGTTTGAGAAAGGTTCACATATGAACTGAAGCATTGCATTGGATTAAACATTCATTTTGAATTTTCTTGAACTCAAGTGCTTCCGTTTTTTGAAATTAGAGATTATTGGGGAACAGTAGAGCATGAAAATGAGAGTAGAGATGATCGGACTTTATTTTTGTAAACTGGGTTAACAATAATTTTTCATGGCTGGACCACTCTGTAAAGGAAACATTCCAATAAAAAATGATAAAATATTACAGCATTTAAGGGGACACATCTGTGCTGTATCTCCTGTGCACACGAGCTGGTCCTTCTAATTTGTGCTAACTCTTAAGGCCCTATTATAAGACGGATTCCTAACTATTTACCTGAGAAAATAAGACACTGGTTTGTCAATTGATATGCTCATGTGTTTTCCATATATACAATATATATATATATATATATATATATATATATATATATATATATATATACAGTGTTGGCCAAAAGTATTGGCACCCCTGCAATTCTGTCAGATAATACTCTTTTTCTTCCAGAAAATGATTGCAAGAACAAACTCTTTGGTATTAATATCTTCATTTATTTTGCTTGCAATGAAAAAACACAAAAGAGAATGAAAAAAACATCAAATCATTGATCATTTTACACAAAACTCCAAAAATGGGCCGGACAAAAGTATTGGCACCCTCAGCCTAATACTTGGTAGCACAACCTTTAGACAAAATAACTTCGAACAACCGCTTCCGGTAACCATCAATGAGTTTCTTACAAGGCTCTGCTGGAATTTTAGATCATTCTTCTTTGGCAAACTGCTCCAGGTCCCTGAGATTTGAAGGGTGCCTTCTCCAAACTGCCATTTTTAGATCTCTCCACAGGTGTTCTATGGGATTCAGGCCTGAACTCATTGATGGCCACTTTAGAAGTCTCCAGTGCCTTCTCTGAAATCATTTTCTAGTGCTTTTTGAAGTGTGTTTTGGGTCATTGTGCTGCTGGAAGACCCATGACCTCTGAGGGAGACCCAGCTTTCTCACACTGGGCCCTACATTATGCTGCAAAATTTGTTGGTAGTCTTCAGACTTCATAATGCCATGCACACGGTCAAGCAGTCCAGTGCCAGAGGCAGCAAAGCAACCCCAAAACATCAGGGAACCTCCTCCATGTTTGACTGTAGGGACCGTGTTCTTTTCTTTGAAGGTCTCTTTTTTTCCTGTAAACTCTATGTTGATGCCTTTTCCCAAAAAGCTCTACTTTTGTCTCATCTGACCAGAGAACATTCTTCCAAAACGTTTTTGGGTTTCTCAGGTAAGTTTTAGCAAACTCCAGCCTGGTTTTTTTTATGTCTCTGGGTAAGAAGTTGGGTCTTCCTGGGTATCCTACCATACAGTCCCTTTTCATAATAATACCAAAGAATTTGTGATTGCAATCATTTTCTGAAAGAAAACGAGTATTATCTGACAGAATTGCAGGGGTGCCAATTCTTTTGGCCAACTCTGTATATCCTTCCTCTTGTGTTTGGGTCGTGACCCACCTGTTTTAGTTTTTAAATGCATACAAATTCTACATACATTTGTTTATTGCATTAAGACTTTTTGACTTTTCCTGAAACTTATTTTTAAACAAAATACAATAAAATAAAACTATTTTACTAAATTGTAAAATGCTCTTATTAAAATTATAACATTTGTGGTGTTGGTGTCGTTTTTGACCCAGGTTTAATATAAGAGTAAAAAAACAATAATAAGTCCCAAAACTGAACTCATAAACACAATATAAACCAACAGCCCACCACCAGCTCTACCTCCAACAACTTGAGTTAGGGACATGTCCAGGCATGTATGGCCAAATCAGCTTACAGTTGGTACTTTGCAGAGTATAAATAATAATAATAATAATACATTTTATTTATATAGCACCAACATATTCCGCAGCACTGTACAATTTATAGGGTTCAGATACAGACATACGTAACAAAGAACATCATTTCACACAATGGGACTGAGGGCCCTGCTCAAAAGAGCTTACAATCTATGAGGTAGAGGGGGTGACACAAGAGGTAGCAGGGGCGGCATTGATTATACAGTGTTCAGACAATTTTGTGCATTAGGAATTGTGATAGGCTTGTCTGAAAAGATGCGTCTTTAGTTTGCGTTTGAAACTGTAGAAGTTGGGAGTTAATCTTATTGTCCGGGGTAGAGCATTCCAGAGAAGTGGTGCAGCTCGGGAGAAGTCTTGTATACGAGCGTGGGAGGTTCTGATAATAGAGGATGTAAGTGTTAGATCATTGAGTGAGCGGAGAACACGGGTTGGGCGGTAGACAGAGATGAGGGAAGAAATGTAGGGAGGTGCGGCTTTATGGAGAGCCTTGTGGATGAGAGTAATAACTTTATATTTTATTCTATAATGAATAGGCAGCCAATGTAGCGACTGGCACAGACCAGAGGCCTCGCTGTAGCGTCTAGCCTGATAGATGAGCATTCAGAATAGATTGTAGAGGGGAGAGTTTAGTGAGGGGAAGACCGATTAGTAAGGAGTTACAGTAGTCAAGGCGAGAATGAATCAGAGAGACAATAAGTGTCTTTAGTGTATCTCTGGTAAGGAAAGGGCGTATTCTGGAGATGTTTTTGAGGTGGAGGTGACATGAACGTGCAAGTGATTCAATATGAGGGGTGAAGGAAAGGTCTGCGTCAAATATGACCCCGAGGCAGCGGGCATGCTGCCTAGGAGTTATAGTAAGGCCTGAGACTGCAATGGATATATCAGGGACAGATCTGTTAGATGGTGGAAACAGTAGTAGTTCAGTCTTAGAGAGATTTAGTTTCAGATAGAGTGAGGACATGATATTAGAGACAGCAGAGAGACAGTCACTGGTGTTCTTTATGAGTGCAGGGGTGATGTCACGGGAAGATGTGTATAATTGGGTGTCATCAGCATAAAGATGGTACCTGAAGCCAAATCTGGCGATGGTTTGTCCAATGGGGGCTGTGTAGAGAGAAAAGAGCAGAGGGCCGAGGACCGAGCCCTGAGGAACCCCAACAGCAAGGGAAAGAGGGGAGGAAACAGAGCCCGCGAATGATACACTGAAAGTGTGGTCTGAGAGATAAGAGGAGAACCAGGAGAGTGCAGTGTCATTGAGGCCGACTGAGCGGAGCATAGTGAGGAGAAGTTGATGGTCAACAGTGTCAAAAGCTGCAGAGAGGTCCAGAAGAATAAGAAGAGAGAAGTCACTATTGGATTTAGCCTTTAGTAGATCATTAGAGACTTTTGTGAGAGCTGTTTCAGTAGAGTGCAGAGCGCGGAAACCAGATTGTAAGGGGTCAAGAAGAGTTAGCAGAGAGCGTTCCAAAAGATTAGAGATGAAGGGGAGGTTAGAGACAGGTCGATAGTTAGCAGCACAGGATGGGTCCAGGGAGGGTTTTTTCAGTAGTGGGGTTATAACAGCATGCTTGAAGGAGGATGGGAAGATTCCAGAAGAGAGAGAAAGGTTAAATATTTTAGTAAGGTAAGTAGTGACAGCAGGGGACAGAGAATGGAGAAGGTGTGAGGGGAAGGGGTCACTACTGCAGGTTGTGGGGCGAGATGAAGAAAGTAGCTGGGAGACTTCCTCTTCTGTAACAGGTTCAAAAGATGAGAATGGACAGTCTGAGGTGCGGCTGGTGAGGGGATCAGTACTATCGTAGGTGTGGGAGTCAATGCTACCTGGGGCTTGGGCAGTAATTTCCTGACGGATCTTATCAATTTTATCATGGAAATACATGGCCAGGTCATCAGCACTAAGGTCTGTGAATGGCGTCTGTACCTTGGGTGTGAGTAAGGAGTGAAAGGTTTCAAAAAGCCTTTTAGGGTTGCTGGAGAGAGAAGAGATGAGGGCAGTGAAATAGTCTTGTTTGGTGAGGTAAAGGGCAGAGCTATATGTTTTAAGCATAAACTTGAAGTGGAGGAAATCTGCAGGTGAGCGTGATTTTCGCCAGAGACGTTCGGCACACCTAGAGCATCGCTGGAGAAATCGTGTCTGTGGCGTGTGCCAGGGTTGCTGCCTCCTATGTGGGACTTTACGAGTGGAGGGGGGAGCAACCTCATCCAATGCATTTTTGAGGGTTTCATTATAGTGACTGGTGGCCAGATTGGGACAGGAGATTGAGGAGATGGGGGACAGGGAGGACTGTAGAGTATCTGAGAGGTGCTGGGTGTCAATAGCACGCAAGTTCCTATATGTGTGATGGGTAGGGGCGTCTTGTGAAGGGGAGAGAGCACTGATGGTGAGAGATAGAAGGTTGTGGTCAGAAAATTAGAGGTTAGAAAATTTAGAGACTGTGAGGAGTCGATGGAAGACTAGATCAATCGTGTTACCATCTAGATGTGTGGCGGAAGAAGAACATTGTGAGAGACCAAGAGAAGTGGTTAATGAGAGAAACTGTGAGGCAGCCGGGGAGTGAGGGGGGGCAATAGGGATGTTAAAGTCACCCATGATGAGGGTAGGAATGTCACTGGATAAAAAGTGGGGAAGCCAAGAAGCAAAGTGGTCCAAAAATTGGTAGGGTGAGCCAGGTGGGCGGTAGATCACGGCTACACGTAAGGAGAGTGGGCGGAAAAGTCTGATAGCATGGACTTCAAATGAGGAGAATGTGAGTGAGGGGACCGGGGGAATGGACTGAAAAATGCACTGCGGTCACAGGAGTAATCCTACCCCACCACCCTGCCTATTATCAGCCCTAGAGGTGTGTGCGAATTGTAGGCCACCATGAGACAGAGCAGCAGGGGAGGCCGTATCTGACTGCTGGATCCAAGTCTCAGTAAGGGCGAGCAGGCCAAGGGATTTGCTAAGGAATAAGTCATTAATGTATTCTAGAGTATACTAGGCCGTACTAGGCCGTATCTGACTGCTGGATCCAAGTCTCAGTAAGGGCGAGCAGGCCAAGGGATTTGCTAAGGAATAAGTCATTAATGTATTCTAGAGTATACATCTTCAGTTTACACCATGCAACAATGAGAAGAAGATTAGATGCAAGCCAAATTCTGGATTATATCTGGGATGATAATGAATCAGAGGACACACAGCAGAAAACTGAAACAGATGAACAGGTTCCTGGGGAGGAAGATGATGTGGAGTATCAACCGGAACACACAGACCATTCTGATCAGTCTGATGAGGAGGTCATCGGTGCTGAAGCTGCTCCTGCTGAAAGATTCAAATCCAAAAGTGGCAAGATCATTTGGAGCTCAGTACCTCCAGATGTACATGGCAGGGCAGATGCTGCAAATGTCATAAAAATGACCCCGGGGATCGCAAGGTTTGCTGTGACAAGAGTAAGTGACATCAAGACATGTTTTGATCTGTTTATGCCATTGTCAATAAAAAAAAGTCCTTATTGCTATGACAAACCTTGAAGGAAAAAAAGTCCACGGCAACATGTGGAATGACCTTCATGATGATGACCTGGATGCCTACATTGGTGTTCTTCTCCTTGCTGGAGTGTACAAATCCTGCAATGAGGCCACTGATAGTCTCTGGGACACATCGAAAGGAGGAGTGGACAACCTGGACAAGCTGACTGCCACCTACACTTGCCAGCGAGTGACTAGGAGATGGCCAATGGTTGTATTTTCAAACATTCTTGATGTGGCAGCATACAATGCATTTGTGTTGTGGACCCACATTCACCAAGGATGGAATTCAAAGAAAAAAAAAACAAACAAAGGATGTTTCTTGAGGTACTAGGAAGATCCCTTGTCAAGGCGCACATTGACCAAAGGGAATGGGTGCCCCGAGACCCAGCCACTGCAGCCTTGGTCCGACAACTCCAGAGCTCAACAAGTGCTTCGTCCACACCCACAGCAACACAAAAGAGCATCATCACCAGCATCCTCCTCAACCAGCCCTGCCTCAACATCAACCACAACAGCCACAACCCCAGTGAGACCACCTGATTCTAAAAGAAAGAGGTGTCAGGTCTGCCCTAGCAATAAGGACAGAAAGAAAAACACATCATGCTTTGCCTGCAAAAAAATACCTTTGCAAAGAACACACAAAATGTATCACTTTTTGCCACAAAACTAGTACTTGATTTCTGTTGATTTGATTTGCTTGATTGATTGTTGTTTGTTTGTTTGTTTGACCTAGAAAAGCTACTTTTTATTATTATTGCTATTAATGTTAATATAATTTTCATCTTTTATTTGTATTAAAGTTCTATTTAAAAAAAAAAATCAGTTTTTTGCCTTTTTCATAAAGTAGTTAGATACGGGTCAAAACTGACCCGTAACACCATAGATGTTACTAAAGTTAATAACATAAAATATATATATATATATATATGTATATTTTTTTTACATTTAAGAAATGTGTTCTAAAACCCTTCAGTAATAGTCAGATGATATAACAAACTTTTTAAAGTTTATATTATTCTCTTGAGGTTCATTTGACAATATTTTTATATTGAAAATGAAGGGTATGCTCTCAAATGAAAGGCCCAGGGGGCCACAACAAAAATATTAAAATCAATCCTTCCATGGATGAGAAACCCTAACAAGGTAACTAAGAGGTAAGAAACAAATTGGATCATAAATAACTGTTTTTAGGGTATCCTAGGGGTGATTTAAGACACGGGTCAAAACTGACCCGTTAACATAAGGGAGAGTAACAGAAAGCTAACACAATACAAGGGATATATATAACGTTGTCTGCGGGTTGTTGGCGTCGACGATCTGCCATCGATGGTTTGCCTGCTCCGGCATTTCGGCAGCTCCTAAGCTGTCCTGCTGCTGAACTTGTTCTTCACACCATGCCTGTGATTGTTCTGGCATCTCAGCAGCTCGCTGGGACACCATATTAATGAGCGTGTTCTTGGCTTTGATGAACTGCATGCTCTGGCGTTTCAGCAGCTCTCAAGCTGGCCTGCTACTGAACTTGTTTCTTGCACTGTGCCTGGGATTGTTATGGCATCTCAGCATCTCACTGCATCATCATATAATGAGCGTGTTGTTGATGTTGATGATCCGCCTGCTCTGGCGTTTCTGCAGCTGTCGAGCTGGCCTGCCGCTGAACTCATTCTTGGCGCTGTGCCTGTGATTGTTCTGGCATCTCAGCAGCTCACTGGGATGCCATATAATGAGTGTATTGCTGGTGCTGATGATGCTCATGCTCTGGCGTATCAGCAGCTCTCAAGCTGGCCTGCTGCTGAACTTGGTTCTTGCACTGTGCCTGGGATTGTTGCAGCATCTCAGCAGCTTGTTAGGATATAATGAGCATGTTGTTGACGTCGATGATCCCTCTCAGCTGTGCTTGAGAAGAACTCTGTGACTTCTGGCTTCCTTCATAGCTGTCGTTGTTTGCGACAAATTAGATTCTCTTTTCCAGGTATGTTAAAAATTGGCAAACTGCCAATTTGGATTAAGGGTGTTTGCCCATGTTTGTCAGCACTAGAGAAGATCAGATAATATGCAAAGGTATCTACACACTGAGGGTTAAGTGTGTATACACAGAGAGATAACAGCCCTGGCTGAGATAAGGTGCTGCTAAGAGCTGTTTAATATAGTATGTTAACATAAATTCATAACTGTCATGAAACCATGTAATTTACCGGGATAAAAAGTAGCCTATATTTTAATCGAGGTAAAATTCTTTCTATGTGCCAAATTTCATTCAAATCCATTCAGCTGTTTTTGCGTGATTGAGGAACAAACATCCAAACACACAAACTTTTTATATTATTAGTAGGATATTCATCAAGGAGAAGAATGTTGATAGGTATTATACATGATTCAGAATATATGAGGTAAATAATTCTTTTTACCAAATAGGGCAAAAATCAAGGATGAGTAAGCACAGCCCGTTTTGAAGTAATGCTACTGCTTACCTCTGGAGCAATGGCCGAGGTGAGGCTACAGGAAGGGACAAGGCTGGGTGAGAAGGTACAAGCTTCTGAAATGAAACACAAGTGCTACAGTTTACCTTATTCACATAAAATAGTGTTGACTTGACCAGTAAATTTGCAAAACATAATGTTTTATGCGATCACTAATATTTGCCATGTGCTAAATAAAATCTGCTTTTTGCTACGGTTTGAGCCTTTATTGCGTCTGTGCTGATGTTCTCTGCATAACTGTTATTTATAGCAGGGCCTCTTGCCTGCCTTTTTTTCCCTGGAATATGGTGTTGTTTCTTGTTTTTGTTAGACTAAATTAAGGGATTGAAAGCTTTAAGAAAGTGAGAGAAATGAATCATAAAGCAATTCTATGCTTCTACATGCCTACAGCGATGGGCAGAGATCGCTCTGCGCCTCCAACATAAAAACACCTTTTCTAACACTGGTTTTGGCGAAAGCTATTTGTAAATAGCACGAATGAATATCTAGATGGCAGGATCTAAATTTCCCTTGATCACAGAAAGATTGCATTAGAATAACCTGCACAAGTACTTAAAATACTGTGAATAAAAACCTCCTAAGGTTCAGGCCCTGGGTTTCGAAAATGCAGCTTTTTGCCTGCTGTGGAAACACTGCATTTTACAGTACCAGCAACGTGAAAGATATTTTGGATGATCTCATCCACACATTACATTAAAAAAATGCTGCCTGCGGAGTGCATACATTTTTGAAAAACGCAGTATGTCTATTTTAGTAGAGGAAAGAAAAAACATAATGCGTTTCCACTGCATTTTTCCCGCATTGTTTTTATCTGCACTTCACTACGTGGGGCCTTAGCTAAAAATAGTTTGCTGTGTTCAATATGTATGCACAAAAGATAAAGACTGTCTATTCTCAAGGGACTGTTCTGATCAGGGAACTTGTCACCATGCTAATGCTATGCAATCTGCACACAGCATGTTATAGAGCAGGAGGAGCTGAGCAGTTTGATATATAGTCGTAGTTTTGCAGGAAAACATTTAGTATAATGTGTCCGTTATTCATTTATTTCTCTATTGTTTCCATTAGAAGGAATAGGAAACCTGCCCTAAGAGAGACTGCCCCCCCCTCTGACTGTATATACAGAGATAGCTGTCAATCACTATTAGAAGCCCCCACTGGACTCAATTACTCTCTCTAAGCATAGAAAAAAATTGAGCAATAGATGACAAGTTATAATGAATCTTTTCTCACAATGCTATACATCAATCTGTTCAGCTGCTCCTGCTCTATAACAATCTACCAGCAGATTAGACTGCATTTTCATGATGACAGGGTCTCTTAATTCTGTTGGAGATGAAGGACAAGAATGCTCATCCTAAGTGACGCATACTTGCTGCATTTGGACAAGCATTCTTGTTCTACAGTTAAATTGTCACCATGTATAAATTAACAGTGACAAAACTGTGACATCAGCTGTCATAGAAAGCTGATATTTACGGCCAAAAGCAGTAGAACCAATCACAGCTCAATCGTATGCTAAGGGAGCCGTCACACGGAGTATACGCTCCGCTCATTCTGAACGTAAATGTCGTTCAGAATGAGCACGTAAAAACCAGCTCCCATTGATTCGAATGGGTGCCTGCATACGAGCGCTACCCATTGGAATCAATGGGAGGCTTTTTTCCTTATTGCTTTCAATGTGATACGCGCGTATCAAGTCAATGGGATCTGGTTTTTACGCGCTCATTCTGAACAACTTTTACGTTCAGAATGAGTGGAGCGTATACTCCGTGTGAAGGCTCCCTAACGTCCATAAAAAAATTATATCAGGAACGATTTTTGTTTGGCCATACAAATAAAAGGGGTAAACTGATGTACTTTCTTGAAGAGGTGTAAAAAATGATGTGTTCAGACACAGAAACTGCATAGAGCCAAACCACTGCAGTTTTTCTCCAATTCCACTCTATTCTGAAATTTTTTTCCAGCTTCCCAGATATTGTACAATTTGTCCTGTAAAAATTAAGGTCTCATATGCAGTGTTGGACTGGGTTGTCTAGGGCCCACCAGTGGAATTGTTTCTAGGGGCCCACCGCCAGGACCCTGCAGATCAGCGGTACCGAGACAGGGCAGAATAAGGTAATAACATGTCTGGAGCCATGCTGCTCAGCCGCCATACGATGTGCACCACTGCATTACTTAAACCCACTGCTACGTCCTGTATGGCAAGTGAGCAGCATGGCTCCTAGAAATGTTACCATTACCTGTAGCCATGCTGTCCTAGAAACTGATCTGCAGAGGTCCTGGCTGTTATATTGCCACAAATGTAATATTGATGGCCTATCCTAAGGATTGGCCATCAATATTAGAAAGATGGATAAATCCTTTAACCCCTTCCCGCCGATGGCATTTTTTGATTTTCGTTTTTGACTTCCCTCCTTCTAAACCTAAACTTTTTTATTTCTCCGCTCCCAGAGCCATATGAGGTCTTAATTTTTGCGGGACAAATTTTTCTTCATGATGCTACCATTAATTATTCTATATAATGTACTGGGAAGCAGGAAAAAAATTCTGAATGGGGTGGATTTGAAGAAAAAATGCATTTCTGCGACTTTCTTACGGGCTTTGGTTTTACGGCGTTCACTGTGCAGCCAAAATGACATGTCCCCTATATTCTGTGTTTCGGTACGGTTCCAGGGATACCAAATTTATATGGTTTTATTTACATTTTGACCCCTAAAAAAAATTCCAAAACTGTGTTAAAAAATTTTTTTTCTAAAAGTAGCCATATTCCGACGGCCGTAACTTTTTTATACGTAAGTGTACGGGGATGCATAGGGCGTCTTTTTTTGCAGGGCCGGGTGTACTTTTTAGTTCTACTATTTTCGGGAAATGTTATTGCTTTGATCACTTTTTAATCAAATTTTTATCAGAATCAAAACAGTGAAAAACGGCGGTTTGGCACTTTCGACTATTTTTCCCGCTACGGCGTTTACCGAACAGGAAAAATATTTTTATAGATTTGTAGAGCGGGCGATTTCGGACACGGGGATACCTATTATGCATGTGTTTCACAGTTTTTAACTACTTTTATATGTGTTCTAGGGAAAGGGGGGTGATTTGAACTTTTAATTCTTTTTATATTTTTTTATATTTTTTTTTACTTTTTATTTTATTTTATTTTTTTGCATTTATTACACCCCCTAGGGGTGTTGAACCCCAGGGGGTCTGATCACTAATGCAATGCATTACAATGCTAATGCATTGCAATGCATTGCAAAAAAGCATCCTTACTTTTGCAGGCTGCATACACCAGCCTGCAAAAGAGAGGATTTGCAGACAAGGCGGGGAGCCTGTACAAGGCTCCCGGCTGTCATGGCAACGGGACGTCAGCCCTGGAGCAGGCTCCAGGAGCCGGCGATCCCGGCCAAAATGGCGGCGCCCATGCACCGCCGGGAAAATGGCGCCTCCGGCGCCTTTGACCGCGGCGCCGGAGGGGTTAATGCCTCCGATCGGGCCGGGGACCGATCGGAGGCATTAGAGCCGGTTGTCTACTGCTTAAAGCCATAGTTACAGACCCGACATGCGCCGTACTATTACGGCGCATGTCGGGAAGGGGTTAAAGTGGTGGTCCAGCAATTAGAGCAACCTATGTGGTGGGCAAGAAATGTAAAATAAATAAATAAATAAACACATTCACTTGTCCCCAGCGCTCCCTTGTCCGCCACCAGTGTCCATTCAGTCTCGTGCTGGCGCCTCCTTGCTGGGAGTCCTGCACCTCATGTGACCGCTCAGACCAATTAGGTACAGGATTTCCAGAAATGAGGCGCAGCCATGAGACCGACAGACACAGGCAGGAAACAACGGGGTGCTGGGACAGGTTACAAGGTTGGGTTTTTTTTGTTTTTTTTATTTTTACACCTACGTCACAGTGATCACTACAGTTTATGGATAACCTCTTTTAAGGGGGTGTTTGGGCCAAATTTTTCATGGCCACTTCACTGGTCCCCCCATACAATGGCCTCTTCACTGGTCACCCATAATGTATGGGGAACAGTGATGGGGCCATATTGTGTGGGGGCAGTGATGGGGTAACATCCTGTTGCTAAAGATCAGCCATAAATACCTGAAGCCCCACATTGCAGAAACACAACGTCTTTGGCTACTGCAGAAAAAAAATTGTGTGTTTTACAAAACCAGCAAAGTGAATGAAATTTAATCAAATTTACCTCATCCGCACATTGCAGGAAAAAAAGATGTGGAAGATGCTGCAAATTCCTAAATGTGTGCACTTCTAAAAACATGGCCTGTTACTTTCAGCTGAGCAATTGGGAGAAAGTGCTGCATCAAAAGCTCAATGAAAAAACACTGTGGAAAAAATACATTGACATTCAGCAGGGTTTTTCTGTCCGCTTGAGAAGTCGGACATCTTCTCTTGCGGACAGGGAAGGACAGGCACGGAGTGCAAAAGAACGCACCCGATGTCCATTCAAGTGAATGACAGGTGTCACGGACACATCTAGTGTCCGCTCCTAGTGTCCGTGACAGATTTTGAGCGGACACTAAGAGTGGACACTACATGTCGGACACCGACGGTAGTGTGAACGCCCCCTAACAGGGGTGTTCTTAATGTCTTTTAAGTGGTTGTTTGTAAATTTGTAAGTTTTTTGCCTAGGCAAACTAGTTGCTTCTGTGCCTTAACTTTAAGGTTCAGGGGCAAAAGTAACAAGGCATATGCCCTTCCGCACACTAAAAAATATTTATATACATACAGAATTATCAAATAGGACCGCTATACCAGGACTAAATACTGTCACTTCACCTGCTGACCGCTATACCAGGACTAAATACTGTCACGTCACCTGCTGACCGCTATACCAGGACTAAATCCTGTCACGTCACCCGCTGACTGGTATACCAGGACTAAATACTGTCACGTCACCCGCAGAGCGCTATACCAAGACTAAATTCTGTCACATCACCCGCTGACCGCTATACCAGGACTAAATACTGTCACATCACCTGCTGACTGCTATAACAGGACTAAATACTGTCATGTCACCCACTGACCACTATACCAGGACTAAATACTGTCACTTCACCTACTGACTGCTATACCAGGACTAAATACTGTCACATCACCCACTGACCGCTATTCCAGGACTAAATACTGTCATGTCACCTGCTGACAGCTATACCAGGACTAAATACTGTCACATCACCCGCTGACCGCTATACCAGGACTAAATACTGTCAAGTCACCTGCTGACCACTATATACCAGGACAAAATACTGTCACGTCACCTGCTGACCGCTATTTTCAGTGCTGAAAAAAAAAAAAAAAAAGCTTCCCATTGACTTCAATGAGTGCCGCTAGCTTTTTTTCCACTAGCAGAATTTTCCGCTAGTGGAAAATTCCGCTAGTGGAAAAAAAAGCTAATGGAACCCATTGAATTCAATGGGAGGCTTTTTTTTCAGCGTGGAAAATTCAGCGCCAAATAAAGCACCATTTTCCTCCGTGTGAATAGAACCTAAGACTCTTTTGACAGTGGAGAGATATTGCTGCCGAAATTAATGGCTCCGATATCTCCAGCACAGGGGCACATACCGTGAAAGCTGGCAGTGATTTCAGTCTTTCTATTGGTATATAATACCACCCATCTCTGATGACATGAAAGGTCTAGGTATAGGACAGCTATAGGACACATATAAGACCTGCTCCATAATTTGCAGCTCTTCAATTTGGCCCAGACACACGGCCGCAAAAACAACAGCCGTATGTCCGGGCCCAATGAAATATAATAGTTCATACTTTTATCCACAATTGAGGATAATAAGTCTGGTCATGTGCATTACAATTTAGTAATTCCATGTGCCTCACATTAATATCAATTAACCCCATCATGTCACTTACATTAACCCTTGTGTACCTCACATAAGAGTTACTGATATGTGAGAGACAGGGAGATAATAATTAAGTATCTTCATTATTATTACCCCCATATATCTCACATATTAGTAACCCTTATATGGGGCACACAGGGGTTAATGTGAGGGACATGATGGGGTTAATTGCTATTAACGTGAGGCACATGGACTTACTGAAACTAAATTAATCACCCCAAATGCCTGACATTAATAGACATCCAGTAGTAACTCCAGTATGTACCTGTAATTTTTTACTTTCAATTTGCTGACCTCTCCACACTGCTCCTTCTCTTGTCTGCAGGCTGTAATGGCAGGAGCTCGACAGGGTCCATCATCTGTATAGGGATAAGCTCCGCCTCCTGAGCTCTCCTCACCCTCTCATTGGTGGGCAGCCAGAGAAGGGAGGGAGGGTGTGAAGCCTACTGAGAGCACTGACTGGAGCTTCCTCGATGAATACCTGCAGCTCCTGCGCTGGCTGCTATTAGCCGTTGCTGCAACAACACACAGTGTTCTTCCGAGCTGACACTATTAGCTCGCATTTTGTCAATGCAAATTCATTGGTTAGGTGCCCAATCGGGGCCCCTGGACATCCCGATTGGGCCCCTAAGCAATGCATTTGCATTGACAAAATGAGTACTAACAGTCAGGGCTCGGGGCCTACTGGAGGATTCCCCGGTGGGCCAGTCCGACCCTGTTCATATGGCTCTGTGATTGGAAGAATAAAAAAAAATACTGGTTGGAAGGCGGGTAGTCAAACAAAGAATATCAAAAAATGAAAAATGGCTGTGGTGGGAAGGGGTTAAAGGGCCTTGTACAGTACTTTGTAGGGAGGCTTCTACACTATCTTCTGGAGGGGAAGTGAATGCAGCTGTGAGCTCCACTAGGTCTCCGGTCATTATACTCTGGCATTTGAAAACCCCCCAGAGTATAATAATAATTTGTGGGGGCATAATGCTGTGTGTAGAGGCCACTGTGGGACATAATGCTATGTGCAGGGGTCACTGTGGGACATAATACTGTGTTCAGGGATCACGGTGGAACATTTTACCATGTGCAGGGGTCACTGTGGCAAATAATACCATGTGAAAAGACCACTGTGGAACATGATACCGTGTGCAGGGAACACTGTTGGATTTAATACCGTGTGTAGGGCCACTGTAGGACATTATACCATATGGAGGAGCTGCTATGGGATGTTATACTATGTGGAGGGGCTGCTATGGGACATTATACTGTATGGAGGCCACTTTGGGACATTATAGTATTTGTAAATGGGGTGTTATACTGTGTGTGTGTGCCAGGAAATGGGATACTATGCCATGAAGGGGGATGGGGGGTGGGAGAAGTGACCCAGTTGCCAGGTCTTATCTGTAATAGAATCAGGGCCTGTTTTAGACAAAGTGGGGCCCTGGGCACGTATACAAGTGGGGCCCTAAATTGCAAGGAGTAATCTAAAACACACAATCACTATAAAGTACTTTTCTCGCCACATGATTTGTGCGCACACCGCAATCACACACTGATCTCTTTATAGTTTATGGGGTCCATCTGGTTTCCTTACGTAACCACTTTTTAATGAGTATTGTTTTCCATTCAGGGGGTCCCCAAGTGGACTCCCTGAATGGAATACCGATCGTAGATGTGAACCGGGCCTTAGGAATCAAAGGTTGAAGATGCCTGGTTTCTGCTAAAATGAGGCCACTGAAGGACTAAGGAACCTGCACATTTCATGCAGTAAGCCAAGGTCAGAACATCCTACTTCACTGCTTTACACTTTGGGCACATGTGGACCTAAGCTTCACTGCATGCAGAGATCGTGTATCAGAGTCCATCAAAGGACTCATCTCAGAGGCACTGGGCATCTTTAAGTTTTGATACCTTTTACAACTAAACTGTCTGATAATGATAAAAGAAGAGTGTCATAAGGAAAAATAGTCTTATTTACCCATAGCAACCAATCTCAGCACAGCTTCCACTTTTCATAGGCACTATAAAATGGAAGCTGTGCTGTAATTGGTTGCTATGGGCAACTTAAACCATTTTTCTTTTGACCGTTTTCATAAATTAAACATAGTGAGTCTGTGCAAACTGGCAGATGACTAGCAAAAGTGTAATGTCCCGGTCCTGCTCGTCTCATTCCCTTTAATAGTCCTTGCAGACCGATATGGTATGGACATTTGCATATAAGGTAAGGATTTTCCTCCCCCTTCATTTCTATTTTACCATAGCCTGCACACAGGGGGTCTATTAATGCGCCATCTTGTGGATGTTTTTGTGAACTACACCTGCCTATACTTTGCCATTGTAATTTGAGTTGACAGTGTGAAGGAATGTCCAGTATGATCAGGTGACCTTCAGGATCAATCAAGCTCCCTTGACTGGCCTGGAGGAGGAGGGGTTACAGCCCCCTCTAGGGGCTTTGGGGACCTTTTGTCTTTGATCTTTTGTGTGAAGACAGCAGTAGAGCAGCACATGGAGAGCTGAAAATGGCAGCCAAGTCTGAGAGCACTTCCAACAGAGATGTCTTTTCCTCTGTACTCAAGATTCTCCTCAGAGAGTGTTTTCCTCTGAAGTTCCAAGCCTGCAATCACTAAAAGCTTACAGACCTGCCTATCCATACATCTGGGAACCCCACACGTATCTCTCTATTCAAGTAAGTCTTTGGGACAAATCTATATTTAAGAAGCCCATAGCTAGTCTGGCAGAAATTGAGGGTCTCCCTCTGCTGAAACCCCTGTTTCCTCTTCTACATACGTGTACCCAGTTTGTTGCGGATTAACCCCCTGGATACTGGACATCTTTACAAGTATATACAAGTTTAACTACCCAAGTAACTACTAATTAATCTATCCAAAGCATTCTGCCTCCATCACCTGCTAACTGGACACTACCTACAAAGATCGCTGTATTGTATGTGAAGAATTACTCCATATGTACATTTATATTACTTTGTCCTGCTAGTAAAAAGAGCAACGGCTACCCCCGAAGCCTGGTTGTCTGTTGTCATTGTCAGATATCAGAGTGGGGGTGGGTAGTCGGGGACATAAAAAAGGAGATTTTGTGCACATTTGGGACCCAGGGACCCCCTGAAAGCCGGCCACATCTGATATATTACCCATGATACCAGCCCTGGCCCTCCTGAGTGTTACAAAAGCAACTGATCATGCCAAGTACTGATATTTTTGGTCAATTGCTGGCCAAAAATTCCCAACAGCAATCCGGTAATCCATTCGGGGAGTCTGCATTTCCAAGCGATGTGCAGTGATAGCACACAGACCACATAGACTACAATGGGGTCCGTGTGCTTGCTGCAAGATCTCCGCAGGAATCATGCAGACAGGAATGAAGATTGTGAAGTACTTTCTTGTCCGCATGTTCCCTGCAGAGATCTTGCGGCAAGCACACAGACCCCATTGTAGTCTATGGGGTCCATGTGCTTTCACTGACACACTGCTTGCCAGTGCGTTTGGTATTCCATTTGGGCAAGTCTCCATGCGGACTCCCCCGAACCGATTACCAATGTAGATGTGAACAAGGCCTTAGGGTCCATTCACACGGAGGAAAATGGTGAGGAATTTGGTGTGGAATTTCAGCGCTGAAAAAAAGCCTCCCATTGACTTCAATGTTTTCCTTTTTCTGCTGGACCCATGGCCTTAGGAACATGGTAAAGTGGTTCTCCAGGACCTGAAGATGATGCTTACTAATGACCCATTCAGATCAGCTGTTTCAGCTGCCTGAAGCTGTATATGAAGGTATATGGAGGCAGCTTGGCTCTCATTTAAGTGAGCTGCTGTGTTCCAGTGCGATCATTACAATGTATAGAGCCGTAAGATGTATACAGGTTGCAGGTCCATACACAGTATTGATGGCTCCTGGGAACTGCAGCTTCACTCCCATTCACTTGTCTAGGAGTCTAGTTTCTATTAGATGTATAAAGACGTAAGAAAAAATGTAAAGGATGAGGTGGCACTACTACATGCATACAAACTATGCTGTGGGAGGTCAGGGGTAAATTCCATATACTTCACTGGTGGTGCTCTCAGCAAGTAAAAAAGTCCATATACAGTCCAGAAAATAAAAAAAGCTGGGCACTCACCATTGGAAGAGTATAAAAATATTTCAAACCTTTATTTCAAACATCCATGTAAAATACAATACAGGAGAAGGCACGCCTGTATCCTCCAGTATTGTATTTTACATGGATGTTTGAAATAAAGGTTTGAAATATTTTTATACTCTTCCAATGGTGAGTGCCCAGCTTTTTTCTATTTTCTGGGCTATGAGATGTATACCTTGTATTCAGCTTCAGGCAGCTGAATAGCCGATCGGTGTGGGGTCCCAATGTCAGACACCCACTGATAAGATACTGATGAACTATCCTTTGGATAGGTCATCAGTATCCATGACCTTCAGTTACCCTTTAAGATGCTTTAAGTGCAGGGGACATCACATTGCAATTATTATTTAAAGAAGTTTTTGTCATCTCCTATACATAGAATAGATGATAACTTGCAGGTCAGTGGGGATCTGACCCCCACTGATCAGTAGAATGCTGAATGGAGTGATGGTTGGCAGTATGGGCACCGCTCTATTCATTTCAGTGGGAGTGCTGGCAATAGCTGAAGTACAATGCTATCTTTGGCACTCCCATTGAAATAAATGAAGCTGCATGTGCTGCCCAGAATCATTGCTGCATTCAGTGATCCCCACTGACCTGCAAGTTATCCTCTATTCTATGTATAAGGGATAACTTGCTTTAGGGGAAAAACCCCTTTATCTGTTACTGAATACACCTGCTTGCAGCAAACTGACCTATATTCGTTGGCTGTAAAGCTGATAGCTGCCATTTCATGTTGTTCAACTATTACACTGTACAAGAAGACAGACTGAGGCAGGAGACACTGTCTATGTGCTAAGTAATACGGAGGTCATGACTGCTCCTGCGCCCCCTGCTGGGCTGGAGGCAGAGCTACAACTACCACAGCCAGGCAGCCCCTCCCCTAATCTCTGCTCAACAGCTGTGCTGGTACTATAAAAGTGCAAGTCAATAAAGGTTTATCACTACTCCATAGCTGCCGCCCTATCTCTGTGACTCTGTTCTGACTGTCAACCTGACAGTCTGGACCATCGTTCATAGCCTGGCTCAGTTAATGGTGGTGAAGTGCTGAAGCCAGGGGGCCCCTTAAGTTGTCGGGGCCCTGGGCAATTGCCCAGTTTGCGCCAATCCCAACCCCCCCCCCCCCCCCCCCGCCACCAACGCTGACCCTGAATAGAATCATCATTGGATTCAGCAATATCCTCCTCTCCATGGCAATGGGATTTGTCTATGCCCTCACAGTTCCTAACAGATTTCTCCATAGTCCCCTACCAGCACTACCACCTGGATTACACCTCCTGCCACTTTCTACCTCCACCAACACTCATGTCAGTTCTCATCCACTTCATCAAGATGAGGAGGGTGACTTGTGCTATGAGGACTATTTCTCTCCCAGCAGATGCCATATGAACACTAGAGAATGGGATCTGTGTCAGTGAAGATAAAGAAAAAGAAATGATTGACAATAAAGAAAGAAAGCTTGGTAAATTACATATTAATGAGGAACACTCGCTCAATATTTGGGGTTCACTGCTTTCAAAAACATCTTTAAGTATGGCAACACAGCAGCTACTGGTAGGGCTGTCAAGACCAGAAGAAATAGTGTTACCGAGCCTGTTACCATTCACATTCTTATTGTCGTACTTCCCTGTCCCCTGGCCTGTTTATTCCAGTCATTTTGTTACTGCACACGCTGCTGCATTAAATTTTAGTGCCAGTCCTGGCATTGTGTGTTTTTGTGTCCTTTTTGTTTTTGTTGTATTTTTGATAAAAGTCAACTTTTTTCAGATTAGAGCATTAGATTTGTGGCTAATTAATATTTGATGAGATGTAAGGTCAGTAAAAATTTTGTCCTTCAATGATTAACTTTTTACCGCCACTATCGTTCAAGTTTCCGCCCTCTTTTTTAAAGTACATATATTTCAGTCTATGGAGGGATCCTTAAAATGGCTGAAAATAGGACATGACCTATATTTTGATGGTCCTTGACATTGGACTGTCAAAATAATGGTCATGAGAATAGTTTCCCATTCACTGACAGAGAAATTAAAGCTTTTTTTCCATTAAAGAAAAAAAAAAAACGGATGCCACATGGCCAGTTTTCACTGTCATGTCAGCGTAGCCTAAAGGACATTTTTTTCCCAGGTTAGGAATCAGGTTTTTTGCTGGGTGCAGCAAAAACTATTATTTTGCTCCATGCACATCAGTTTGCATGTGTGTTTGTAAAAAATAAAAAATTAAAAAAAGTAATGTGTTTCAGCAAGATGGAAAAGCACAGACATCTGTTTGTTTGTTTTTTTTACAAAAACATATGCAAATGGATGCAAAGAGATACATCAATGTTTTTGCTGCATCCAGCAGATTTCATATCTGAAACAGAAATGTGCTATGAAAACAGCGTAAGTCAAAGCAAGGCCAGTTTTAGACAACGTGGGGCCTTGGGCAAGTATACATATATACAAATATATATATATATATATATATATATATATATATATATATATATATATATATATTAGGGTCCTAAATTCTAAGACATTCCCAGTGGCAGAACTACCATCATAGCAGCTACTATGGGGCCTGTGACCATAGGGGGCCTGGTGGGCCCTTCTGATTTTGTTTTTAAATAGGCAATTAACAGACCCTATCTATTTACTGGTCCCCTCTCCTGCCCATGGTTGCCCCCACTTCACCTTCAGCACTTCAGGGGGCCCGTACATCCCATATCACACCGCTGACACTGACCAGCATCAGGACTTTGCTGACAATGGCATGATTTCTTAGGCCAACCTCGCAAGATTTGAGTCGCGAGGTTTACCTGGCACTTTCACTTGGACAAACTGCTATTATTAAGCTCTGGAGTCTTTTCTGACCACAGAGTTTAAGGTTTAGAGACCCAGGTTAAGTGAAAAAAAACGGTTTTACTTATCTCTTCTGTGCTCAAACGCAAATTCCTGCTGTCTTCAGCCCTCTTCAATAATGTCCCAGACAGAACGTGGCTCCATCATTGTAGTAACCAACATCTGTGATGTCCTTGAAGACAGTAAGACATAGTACTGGAGTATAGGAGAGGTAAGTAAGACATTCTTTTTTTTTTCACTTCCCCTGGGTCTCCGAGCATTATATTCCGGGTTCTGAAGAGACACCAGAGTATAATAGTTCATGGATCATGGTCCCCAATGAATTTCAGGCTCTGCCATACCCCAAATTTATGTAATATTTCCACTTATCACCATAGGGGACATTACACTGTGTGAAGGGGCCACTGTGGCACATTATACTGAGTGGAGGGGCCATATAAAGCCAGCTGTCTAGAAGTCTTTTGAAGGTTTCATTTTTTTAAGTTTGTTTTTGTTAATTAAATAGTTTTAACAGTTACAAATAATAAGTAAATGTAAAAATAAAATAGAATAGAGTGAAGAGCAATGGAGAGGGGTAATAGAATGAGGAGTAGAAGTATAATGGATTTGCCAAATATTTTAGATACAGTGCTTTCTGCGCCAGACAGCTGAAAAACCAAAATTTCCCCTGGCCCTTTAGCAGTGTTTGGAGAACAAAAATCTGACAAATTATTCTAAGCAAACTGGCATTGATATGAGTGGCAGTTTGCTTAGGATGTTGTGTCACATTTTAGATAAGAGAAATGTTTGTGTAGTGCCAAAGAGGTTTAAGAGCTTTATGGAAGGCTTTCCTCCAGGTGTAAAAGGCAGCCTAGATGTTTTGTTTCTATCACTCTTCATACGTACCATGCCATATAAAATTCTTTTTAGACTGGAGAGCTCAAAGCCTCTAGATTCAGTAGGTGTAAATCAGCCATAACGACTCTCTTTCATGTGACAGAATTGCTATATTTCTTGCTTTGTACTGTAACAGTTGCCAGTGCCATTAAAGATCCATCATTATACCAAGCAGTTAGTTTATTGGTAGTCACACAACTTTTCTGAGTGATCAGATTATTTCTCGCAGGTTTATGTGGTCAAATATTATAAATACCAAAACTTGAAAATTAAATCATACAGATGTGTGATATATGCCTATCAGGGATGAACCTAGGAAGACACCCCCTGTGATGATGAGAGCCCAGTTATGTATTTTCAGTCATGTATTTCTCTTTGATGTATTATTACTTGGTCATATTAACCTTTTTGTTGTTCCAAGATCTGCACAGACTCAATGACTGTTAGCTCCATTAGCATCTATGATGATATTATCCTAGGAGGACATCCTACAGTCACAACGATATATTCCTCAGGTAGGCAAGACGAAGGCGCACAGTTCCAGTCCAAATTCGGTACTATTGGGAGCAGGGAAAATGTCCAGACACTGAATTCATTACCCAAAGGGAATTGGGGTGTCATTATTGGTGTTTACATGATGAGGGTCTTGCCACAAACTTCTGCCTGACAGTACAGTCATCTGACAAGGAATTATGATCGTTTTTAATTGTTTGGGTTTCAGGATGGAGGGCTGGACTTTTCCACAAATGACATCACTCAGGGAGGAGGCTGGGATAGTGAAATGCTACCCAATGAGGGACAAAAATCTCCTCTTCTTCTGGGACAGAATGTAGAAGACACATGCTGACTTAAGTAAGTGTCCTGAACCCTAGGAGGGAACCAGACCACAACTTTGTTTGCTATTTTTCTTTTCTACTCTTTTATTCCCCCAATAATATAATGTAGGAAGGAGAAAAAAACACTCATAGGATAAGGCAAAGCATTTTATAAGGCAATTATGACAAAACTGTAGTTATGCTTCCAAAGTGGCATTTCTTACTTTAATCTTAACTTTGTAGTATCGCCAAGTCATTTACATATAGACGTAGAGAAATAGATGATTTCTGCATTGTATTGAGATTTTACCTGTATTTGTTTGACGCTCCTCTGATGTGTACTCTGTATATGTTAATGGCTAGTACTGACCCACTTGGGCTAATAAATATTTAATATTTATAAAGCTCATTTCATATTATCCTAAGAGCTCAGACACTCATAGGGCATGAGTGGATGGTAAGAAGGGTGATTACAGGTGTGCCAAGCGGCTTGTATGGTGATATTCTTCACACACCCCTACCAAAGAAAAAAATACCCCCTGCTGTTAGCACAATGGGGCTCCCCTAATTAGGACATTCCTTCCCCATTGGCAGATCAAAAACTTTCCTTTACTTGGCCCCCACATAGCATAACACCCCCTTTTCTTGTCCCCCACATGATATACCACCCTCTTTTTTTTTGGCCCATAACATGATACATGACCCCCTTTTTCTGGCCCTCCACATGGTATATGACCCATACTTTTTGGCCCACCACGTAGTATATGACCTATTTTTTCTTCCCACATGGTATATGATCCCCTTTTTTAAACACACACACACACACACACACACACACACACACACACACACAGAGCAGAGAATCCCTCTACTCATGGCCCTCATAGTATGTGAACGCTTTTTAAAGCCCTCTTGGAGTGTATGACCCCTTTTTTTTTTACACACACCCCACCCAACAAAGTTTAGGGAACCCCATTATCTCCCCCCCGCCCCCAAACTACTGTCCTGGCCAACTTCCACTGCCACCTCCAAGGTGCACTATAGCCAATGCTGAATAACACCAGGATGCCGATGTTCTTCAGCGTTGTGATGTAAGTGTAGTGCTTCCTAGAGGCAGCAGCAGAGAGCGGACAGGACAGGATTGTAAAATGTATCGGCAGCTTCTTATTGCAATAACACAAGTAGCGCTCATCTTTTCTTCTCTGGATCATCATTCTTCCAGAAACCACTTCTGTTAAAGAAAACCATCAAGAACACACTGTAGGGATTGGACTACAGAGGACAATTATTTTCTCTGGTAAATCCACTTTCAGACTGTGTGGGACAGCTCCTCAGGTCCTTTCCAGATTGCCCACCCCTCCACTTTTTGCTGCCCACCTTTCCACTCCTTGTAAATGCCTTGCCATTTCAAACTCCTGTTATGAAAATTCAATTAAACCTGATAAAGAAAATCATATCTGAATTCTACAAGCCTAAATGTTTTATGTATGTAAGAGTATATTAAAGGTTATTTTTGTGCTGATTTTTGTCTACTAGGTACAAAAATTAAGACAATAACATCCCGCTTTATAGATTACTAGTTCATGACCCAGGTTTAAACTATAAGTTCATACAGTCCTATGAAAAAGTTTGGGCACCCCTATTAATCTTAATCATTTTTTGTTCTAAATATTTTGGTGTTTGCAACAGCCATTTCAGTTTGATATATCTAATAACTGATGGACACAGTAATATTTCAGGATTGAAATGAGGTTTATTGTACTAACAGAAAATGTGCAATATGCATTAAACCAAAATTTGACCGGTGCAAAAGTATGGGCACCCTTATCATTTTATTGATTTGAATTCCCCTAACTACTTTTTACTGACTTACTGAAGCACAAAATTGGTTTTGTAACCTCAGTGAGCTTTGAACTTCATAGCCAGATGTATCCAATCATAAGAAAAGGTATTTAAGGTGGCCAATTGCAAGTTGATCTCCTATTTGAATCTCCTCTGAAGAGTGGCATCATGGGCTACTCAAAACAACTCTCAAATGATCTGAAAACAAAGATTGTTCAACATAGTTGTTCAGGGGAAGGATACAAAAAGTTGTCTCAGAGATTTAACCTGTCAGTTTCCACTGTGAGGAACATAGTAAGGAAATGGAAGACCACAGGGACAGTTCTTGTTAAGCCCAGAAGTGGCAGGCCAAGAAAAATATCAGAAAGGCAGAGAAGAAGAATGGTGAGAACAGTCAAGGACAATCCACAGACCACCTCCAAAGAGCTGCAGCATCATCTTGCTGCAGATGGTGTCACTGAGCATCGGTCAACTATACAGCGCACTTTGCACAAATAGAAACTGTATGGGAGCGTGATGAGAAAGAAGCCGTTTCTGCACGTACACCACAAATAGAGTTGCCTGAGGTATGAAAAAGCACATTTGGACAAGGCAGCTTCATTTTGGAAACAAAAATTGAGTTGTTTGGTTATAAAAAAAGGCGTTATGCATGGCGTCCAAAAAGAAACAGCATTCCAAGAAAAACACATGCTACCCACTGTAAAATTTGGTGGAGGTTCCATCATGCTTTGGGGCTGTGTGGCCAATGCCGGCATCGGGAATCTTGTTAAAGTTGAGGGTCGCATGGATTCCACTCAGTATCAGCAGATTCTTGAGAATAATGTTCAAGAATCAGTGACGAAGTTGAAGTTACGCCGGGGATGGATATTTCAGCAAGACAATGATCCAAAACACCGCTCCAAATCCTCAGGCATTCATGCAGAGGAACAATTACAATGTTCTGGAATGGCCATCCCAGTCCCCAGACCTGAATATCATTGAACATCTGTGGGATGATTTGAAGCGGGCTGTCCATGCTCGGCGACCATCTAACTTAACTGAACTTGAATTGTTTGTCCAAAATACCTTTATCCAGGATCCAGGAACTGATTAAAAGCTACAGGAAGTGACTAGAGGCTGTTATCTTTGCAAAAGGAGGATCTACTAAATATTAATGTCACTTTTCTGTTGAGGTGCCCATACTTTTGCACCGGTCAAATTTTGGTTTAATGCATATTGCACATTTTCTGTTAGTACAATAAACCTCATTTCAATCCTGAAATATTACTGTGTCCATCAGTTATTAGATATATCAAACTGAAATGGCTGTTATAAACACCAAAATATTTAGAGCTAAAAATGATTAAGATTAATAGGGGTGCCCAAACTTTTTCATAGGACTGTATATCATAATTATCATCTTGTGTATTTAACCACCTCTCCTTTTCCTATTTCCTGTGAGTGACTATTATAAAATCTTGTGTTCTGAACTAAGCAGCAGATATATCTTGACCTCTATTATATGAGTCTCTGTGTGTATATATATATATATATATATATATATATATATATACATATTTATTGTTTTTTGTCAATAAATCCTTCGGATTTAGCTGACCATAGATAACCATTACTGTTAAGTGAGCCATAGTCTCCTAACCACTCCTCCTCGTGTCCAGTCCTTTGTCACATTGTAATGCTCCCTAATTCTGACACATGAGCTGTACAGTAGGGTTGAGCGATCAGGATCAGAAAAGATCAGATCCCGATCGGCAATCGAGTAAATTTCACAATCGTGATAGGGTTCCAATCCCGCCTAAAAAAGATCGGGAACGTAATTCCGATACCGATCGCTCAACTTACCTGCACAGATCCACTGCCACTACGTTCTTCTCACTCCTCTTTTTTATCCTTCACATGCCTTCAGAGCACCGTGTGCACCCCCGCCTCCCAGGCTAGTGTTAGAGATGCTGGGAGTAGGCGGGGCTTGTGGCTTACGAGAGTGTGGTGGGTGGGTACTGGGAGGGGAGACGTGAGTGATGCACTCACGTCTCCCCGCCCACACTCTCCTAAGCCACAACAAGCCCCGCCTACTCCTAGCATCTCTAACACTAGCCTGGGAGGCGGGGGCGCGCACAGTGCTCTGAAGGCATGTGAAGGAGAAAGAAGAGGAGCGAGAAGAACGGGGAGCGGCAGTGATTCTGTGCAGGTGAGTGGGGGGACTAAGTAGCCGACGGATTTTTTTTCAATCACTACACAGCGTGGAGTCCAAAAATTGAAGAGTTTAATTTTTGGACTCCATGCTGTGTAGTGAATAGTATCGTTTTTAAAATCCCATCTTCGACCATTAAAAAAAAACCATTGAATTGCATTAGGATCAGAATTGGGATAGGGTTCGAATGGAAAATGATCGGAAATCGGATATTAAAAAAGATCCTGAAATCTCAAGATCAGCTCAACTCTACTGTACAGTTGACTATGATGTCAACATTTGTCATGCCCAGGGGTGAACCTACCCCTTTTGCCGCTCGAGGCGAACTACAGAAAGCCCCCCCCCAGAGGAGGGGACGGAGCGAAGGGGCGTGGCCGAGGGAAGGGACGGAGATGACCTGCTCTCTGCCTGAGCGTGAGGGGAGGCTGCTGGAGCAGCGCTGCTCCAGTGGCCTCCCCAAACCATCGCTCAGTGCTAAGCCAGTCCAGGACAGCTTGTCCAGGACAGCTTGTCCTGGACTGGCTTAGGTAATCAAAAATGCCGCCCTCCCTGGGGTCCTGACATAGCGCCGCCTGAAGCGCTCGCTTCAGGTCGCCTCATGGGAGGTGCGGCGCTGGGTATATTACAAAAAGCCCAGGAACCAATCAGATAAAAACAGACATGACAGGACAGACAACAACAACAATAAAAAAAAAACGAGCACCATGAATTCAGACAGATCATGGACACAGCACAGAACTCAGATACCAAAACAGAGACTCAACTCTGCATGCATGAAACAGAATTCAATACATTGGTCAGCCAAAGTGGTACCAAAGACAAACGCAGATACAGAAACAGAGGAGTAGTTAGGAGGAAGTTTAGCAGGTATAAGCACTAATAATTAGACAGGAGCAGGATCAGAGCATAGAAGTAGCATTGACAGTGCCGCACCTCCCATGAGGCGACCTGAAGCAACCGCTTCAGGTGGCGCTATGCCAGGGCCACAGGGAGGGCGGTATTTTTGCTGACCTAAGCCAGTCCAGGACAAGCTGTCCTGGACTGGCTTAGGGTCACTGTCACTGAGCGGTGGATTGGGGAGGCCACTGGAGCAGCGCTGCTCCAGCGGCGGCCCCTCACGCTCAGGCAGAGAGCAGGTCCTCTCCCTGCCTGCTCTCTGCCTGCTAAAGACGATCGCTCAACTCAGCCCCGCCCCCTCCGCTCGGCGGCTATCTGACGTCCGCTTCAGGCGGCAGAGAGCCATGGTTCACCCCTGAATATACCTCTGTTAGCTGTTTGGCCCTGGGCTTTCTGCAATATACTTCTGCTACCTGTGGAAGCTACTGTATTGTAAAATGCTTGAATTCACTCTAAATCAAGCAATTTCTAAAGCTGTGGTGCAATAATAAGACACGGTTACTACTGATACAGAGGTCTAGAATTATCTGCATCTTCCTCCCTGGAAGGGTATCCTTCAGGTATTTCTCCAGGAGCTACTTGCTAGCTTTAGTGTGCTGGTTTACAAAGGCACTATTATTTTGTTTGTTTTTCAAATATAATACTAGAACATCCCATGCCGATACACCATTTCTTTTATTTTGTAATAAAACAGAGCATCCATACTTTTGTTTATTTGCTGGAGAAAGTACATGCCAGAGGGAAGAGAGATAAATTGAAGTTAAACATCTTCTGCTGTAAATCTCAGAAAAACAATGATTTTCTCATATAGCAGAGATATGATACATAGAGATGAGCGAACAGTGTTCTATCGAACACATGTTCGATCGGATATCAGGGTGTTCGCCATGTTCGAATCGAATCGAACACCGCGTGGTAAAGTGCGCCAAAATTCGATTCCCCTCCCACCTTCCCTGGCGCCTTTTTTGTACCAATAACAGCGCAGGGGAGGTGGGAAAGGAACTACGACACCGGGGGCATTGAAAAAAATTGGAAAAAGTCATTGGCTGCCGAAATCAGGTGACCTCCATTTTAGACGAATAGTGGATTTCAAATCCGGGTCATATGAGAATGTGAACTTTGTGACTATGAGACAGGGATAGCTGTACAGGCAGGGATAGCTAGGGATAACCTTTATTTAGGGGGGAATGTTATTAAAAATAACTTTTTGGGGCTCTATCGGGTGTGTAATTGTGATTTTTGTGAGATAAACTTTTTCCCATAGGGATGCATTGGCCAGCGCTGATTGGCCGAATTCCGTACTCTGGCCAATCAGTGCTGGCCAATGCATTCTGTTGGCGTGATGAAGCAGTGCTGAATGTGTGTGTTTAGCTCAACTACACCTTGTGCACCCTCGGCTCTGCTACATCAGAGCGGAGGGTGCGCTTGAACCCTTGTGCACACTCTGCTTCATCAAGCTAATAGAATGCATTGGCCAGCGCTGATTGGCCAATGCATTCTATTAGCCCGATGAAGTAGAGCTGAATGTGTGTGCTAAGCACACACATTCAGCACTGCTTCATCACGCCAATACAATGCATTAGCCAGTGCTGATTGGCCAGAGTACGGAATTCGGCCAATCAGCGCTGGCTCTGCTGGAGGAGGCGGAGTCTAAGGTCGGACCTGAATGGAGACTGGTGTGGAGCGATCTTAGACCCCGCCTCCTCCAGCAGAGCCAGCGCTGATTGGTCGAGTTCCGTACTCTGTCCAATCAGCGCTGGCCAATGCATTCTATTAGTGTGAACTGAGTTTGCACAGGGGTTCTAGTGCACCCTCGGCTCTGCTACATCAGATTGCTACATCTGATGTAGCAGTGCCGAGTGTGCATCAGATGTGTAGTTGAGCAGAACTGGCTCAGCACTGCTGTCTCTGCATTCGCATAGGAATGCATTGGCCAGCCTTCGGCCAATGAGCGCTGGCTCTGCCGGAGGAGGCGGAGTCTAAGGTCGGACCTGAATGGAGACTGGTGTGGAGCGATCTTAGACTCCACCTCCTCCAGCAGAGCCAGCGCTGATTGGTCGAGTTCCGTACTCTGGCCAATCAGCACTGGCCAATGCATTGTATTGGCGTGATGAAGCAGCTCTACATTCAGCTCTACTTCATCGGGCTAATAGAATGCATTGGCCAGCGCTGATTGGCCAGAGTACGGAATTCGGCCAATCAGCGCTGGCTCTGCTGGAGGAGGCGGAGTCTAAGATCGCTCCACACCAGTCTCCATTCAGGTCCGACCTTAGACTCCGCCTCCTCCAGCAGAGCCAGCGCTGATTGGCCGAATTCCGTACTCTGGCCAATCAGCACTGGCTAATGCATTGTATTGGCGTGATGAAGCAGTGCTGAATGTGTGTGCTTAGCACACACATTCAGCTCTACTTTATCGGGCTAATAGAATGCATTGGCCAGCGCTGATTGGCCAGAGTACGGAATTCGGCCAATCAGCGCTGGCTCTGCCGGAGGAGGCGGAGTCTAAGGTCGGACCTGAATGGAGACTAGTGTGGAGCGATCTTAGACTCCGCCTCCTCCAGCAGAGCCAGCGCTGATTGGTCGAGTTCCGTACTCTGGCCAATCAGCACTGGCCAATGCATTTCTATGGGGAAAAGTTAGCTTGCGAAAATCGCAAACTGACAGGGATTTCCATGAAATAAAGTGACTTTTATGCCCCCAGACATGCTTCCCCTGCTGTCCCAGTGTCATTCCAGGGTGTTGGTATTATTTCCTGGGGTGTCATAGTGGACTTGGTGACCCTCCAGACACGAATTTGGGTTTCCCCCTTAACGAGTTTATGTTCCCCATAGACTATAATGGGGTTCGAAACCCATTCGAACACTCGAACAGTGAGCGGCTGTTCGAATCGAATTTCGAACCTCGAACATTTTAGTGTTCGCTCATCTCTAATGATACACAGTCATCATTCTTTTCATTGTAGATGATCATTTTCAGTGGCCTAACTAGGAATGGCGGGGCCCCGTGGCGAACTTTTGACATGCCTCCCCCCCCCAACCGACACCGACCCCGAAGACCTCGACCGACCCCCTCCTCCGCACTCTATTATGTCCCTTAGTAAGCCCTGCACACAGTATTATGTCCATTAGTGGCCCCTGCACCCAGTATTATGTCCCATAGTGGCCCCTGCACACAGTATTATACCCAATAGTGGCCCCTGCACACAGTATTATGTCCCTATAGTGGCCCCTGCACACAGTATTATGTCCAGGATCAGCAAGTAAATAGAGCCCGTAACGGCCAATTTAAAAAGAAAATAAAATAAGCATCGGTAGCGGCTGTCACCGGGCTCCCTAATGGCCTGGGCCCTGTGGCAGCCGCCTCCGCTGCCTCTATGGTAGTTACGCCCCTGATCATTTTCATAGAGTCCAACTTGATTTCCCCTTTTTGATTAAACAGATTTATTAACCCTTGGGATTAATACAGCCCTTAAAGCTTTTCCTTCTATTTGTTTTCCAAAACCAAAAAGGTTATTTAGGCTAAGGCCCCACGGGCCGTAAACGCAGTGACAAAGCACTGCGGAAAGAGCTGCTGTGTGAACGCATTGCGGTTCTTTCCGCAGCGCTTTTAAAAGAAAATTCAAAGAGTTTTCATCTGCGGACTTTCTCTTAACATTATATCTACGGGAAAGCCGCCGGCGTTTCCGTAGATATAATTGACATGCTGCGATTTGCAAAACCGCAACGGCTTTGCAAATCGCAGTGTGTCGCGCTGCGATTTCTTCCACAAAGTGGGCATGGGATTTGCATGAATCGCATCTGCATTGCTTACTCTGTAAAACGCCACGATTTTCCCCGATCTGCGGGCAAATCACAGTGTTTACGTCCCGTGGGGCCCCGGCCTTAAAGGGCTTAAGTAAAGAATCTTTTAGGATCAATTCACACACAGGTATTTGCCACGGATTTGGGGGAGAATTCCACTCCCGAATCCAGAGCATATTCCTCCCAAATCCGCCTCCCATTAAAAAACACTGTTACTTACCTCTCCAGGCTCCGCGCAGGCTTCGGCTTACTTGCGTGACGTCATATGACCCGCGACGCAGGGCCCTGTCACATGACATCCCGGAAAATGGCCGACGGAGAGGAGGGGAGTCGGGAGAAAGGTAAGTAAGAGAGTTTTTTATGTTTGTATCCCCCCCTTGGGTCTCCGATTATTATACTCTGGGGTCTGAAAAGACCCCACAGTATAATAATTGTTCATGGGTGTCCACTATAGGGACATAATACTGTGTGCAGGGGCCACTATAGGGACATAATACTGTGTACTGAGGCCACTATGGGGCATAATACTGTGTGCAGGGGCCACTATGGGGACATAATACTGTGTGCAGGGGCCACTATGGGGACATAATACTGTGTGCAGGGGCCACTATGGGACATAATACTGTGTGCAGGGGCCACTATGGGGACATAATACTGTGTGCAGGGGCCAATATGGGGGCCAATATAGTGTGTGCAGAAATGCGCGGGGGGGGGTGGCGGCGGTGGTAGGGGTCAGTTGGTCGAGGTCTTCAGCGTCGGTCGGGGGGGGAGGGCCATGTCAAAAGTTCGCCACGGGGCCCCACCATTCCTAGTTACGCCACTGTATGCTACGTCTTATTTTTGGGGGATGTCTTATTTTTCCTGCTCCACACGCTAAACATTAGCGTTATCTGATTAAATGAACACGTTCTTACCCATGAGATATGTTTACTGGGAAAAGAAGATATGAAGTAAAGCATTACAGCCGCTGCTGCCTTCAGGGAACGCTGTGCACGGTGTTCCTGTGTGCAAAAGAGAGCCTGCTGCTGCCATCACTGCGCTGTGTCCACTGTCCCTGTTGCTGTGGGATGAGCTGGGAGAGTGGATCCCCCGCCTCATACAATGCTCAGCGTATGCACAGCGGGCATCTCCAAAAAAATGGGCGGTTTGCCTCAGTGTTTCTTTCTTTTCTGTTGTCGTCTTCTAAAGTTTTTGTTGTAAATCATAGTTCCAATGAATATAGATTTGCCCGAATTGTAAATCTGTCCTGGTAATGCGTCTGTATTATTTCTCTGAGACTGGGAATTTTAGAGCGGGTGAATTTTTATGTTAGAAATTCTGATACAAGGACATTTTCCCATTAAAGGGAGTTAGTCAGGTGTTTTTTCTACCCCAAATGGCTTTTCCTAGGGTGCCCTTATTAAGATTTATTTCTGTTTCTGAAATGTCAAGTTATAAGCATTGAAGACCTAAGAGTGTCATATGCAAATTTATCTAAACTAGTCATGAGGGGGAGGGGGTAGCTACATTTCATGAAATCGCAACCTGTACAGCAATACTGACATGTCCATCACTGTCAGATGTCAGTCTGGTACCCTACATAACTTCCAGCATCAAAGATTTTCCAGATGAAGCTGCTACTTGACACTATGACTAGGTACGGTAATCTTATATCTTAACTTCTCTAATCTTAGTGAGAGGCACCATAGGAATGGTCATTACTGGATGAATATACTGGGGCTAGTGTGGAAGTCACTATATAGCCCAACAATATTGTTTTTCTTTAGTCTACCCCCTATTATTGTGTTTCTTCAGTGTACCCCCTTTAATTCTGGGCCCTGTACTACACTGGTGGAAGCACCTGATTTACGAGGAGACATTTGCCTCATCACGAATGAGACACATCCTCTGCTGGTACAGGGGCTGTCATAACCAGTCTTGATAAATCCTCGCTGTTCTCAATACAAATGGTCACTCCCTTCCATCCAGGAGTGATTACTTGAGAATCATGCAGATTCAGGCTCATGTGAAAGGCTTGTTGTCTTACCACCAATTCCATCAGCTTGCTTGGTAATTAATATGGCTGAGAAAATGTTGTCTTCTTCTGCTCAGAGAACTCATCTCACTGTACCCGGACACAGCGTTTTGCTCTGTTCAATTACAGCCACGGGGTCCTTTCCTTTAAACTCTGCTTCTGGATCACCTTAAAAGATTTATCCAAGCAGAGGGACCCTTGACAATGCCTCAGCTTATAACCAAAAAATCTGAAGGATTTGCTGTATCAACTATTTGGGAACTTTGACAATACCATATCAAACTTCTGGGTCATCCTTTCTCAGTACTGAGACATTTTCTGAATAACTCTGATCTTATGGATTTTTGGGGATATATCACTGCATGATGTTAGGAAGAGGCAGAAGCCTCACAGCTAAACATTTTGAAAAAGAAATTAAACAGAAAAACTAAACAGGCTCCCACCAGACACACAGGCAACCCATTGGTGTGGTCAGAGGGATAGCTTGAAGTTTCTGTGCTCCAGTGCAGAATCTGTAATGGGGGCCTTTCCCATCTTGTGTCATTTAGAATAATGGCATATTATTTGACAGAGTTATCTTTGGGACCCCTTCATGGTCCAGAGCCCAGTAACAACTGCTACCACTGCACCCTCTATAATTACACTGCTGGTTGTAGTTATAGTGTTTCTTGTGCTTTGATTTGTGTGGCATTTTGTGTGCTTTATGTTGCACTCTGATTGCACCAGAACTAGATATGGAGGCAGAACTTAACTTTTGCCTACAATAGCAAAAATGGGGCCCATAGCAAAGTTTTGACTTGACCCACCCACACACACTCCACACGGCATAGCACCCCCTTTTCTAATTCCCACACGGAATAATGCCCCAATTGCAAACACTGTAAAGTCCTATAGTGGCCGCTTCACACTGTATAAACGGATTCTATCATTAAAATGACATTTTTTTGTCCCTAACACGTAGGAATAGCCTTAAGAAAGGACATTCTTCTCTTACCTTTAGATGTCTTCTCCGTGCTGCCGTTCGGTAGAAAGTCCAGTTTTCTTCGGTATGCAAATGAGTTCTCTTGCAGCACTGGGGGCGGTCCTCAGCACTCAAACAGCACTGGGGGCGTCCCCAATGCTGCGAGAGAACTCTCCAGTGCCACCTCTATCTTCTTCAGGAATGCCCTCTGCCTGTGTCCTCTTCTGTCCTGGGTTTCAATCTTCTAGGCCTCGGGCCCCTCACAGAGCCGACTGCGCATGCCCGCGGCCACAAGAAAAATGGCCGGTTACACAGCATTACTGTGTAAGTGGCCATTTTTCTTGTGGCCGCTTACACAGTAAGCTGGTGTAAGCGCCCATTTTCTTGTGGCCTGTGGGCATGCGCAGTCAGCTCTGTCAGAGGCCTAGATGATTGAAACCCAGGACAGAAGAGAACACAGGCAGAGGGCATTCCTGAAGAAGATAGAGGCAGCGTTGGAGAGTTCTCTCGCAGCATTGGGGAAGCCCCCAGTGCTGTTTGAGTGCTGAGGACCACCCCCAGTGCTGCAAGAGAACTCATTTGCATACGATGAAAACTGGGATTTCTACCGAACAATGACGCAGAGAAGACATTTAAAGGTAAGAGAAGAATGTCCTTTCTTAAGGCTATTCCTACTTGTTAGGGACAAAAAATGTAATTTTAATGATAGAATCCCTATAATGTCCCATAGTGGCCTTCATGGTGCTTGTAGCAAATATGGCAAAAATTGAGAGTTCTGAAATCTTTGAACCAATGAACTATTATTATACTCTGTGGTTTCTTCCCACCCCAGACTATAATAAGCCCGGAGGCACAGAGAACATGATCAAACTCACCACTCCTGGTCTCCGGGCCTCCTTTATGACGTAGGTCGGTGAAGAAGGCTGAGCTGCCAGAACATCTGTATAATTTTCACCCAGGTGAGAGAGTTGAGATCACCCTGAAAGTTGGCACTAAAGGATTCTGGGAAGCCGATGTTCTGATGTTGACTGAGTCCCTATGTCACTGAGATCCCAAGAGGTCTTGGAGGACTCCGTGACAGCCACCCTTGGTCATCTACTACCAACAGCCGCAGGCCTGGAATTCCCTTCGGGGCTGCACCCACGGCACCTGCATCATTGCCATGCCATGATCCTGCTGCATCACCGTCTGCTGTCCTGAGCACTATCATCATCTTGGGGGGCGCCCACATCTCTGTTGGAGGTCACTCTACAACACTGTCAATGGCTGTCCAGCAGGCTGAGCCACCTGTCTACAATTGCAGCATGAACTCAGCCATCGTCACCACCATCAACTGGACCATAGACAAAAAGAGGTCCCTGGAGCTGCGAATGCTGTCTGGTCTGATGGAGCTGGCTACGACATCATCCATTCCAGTTTCACCTACCAAGACACTGGGACCACCATCTGCCGATGCTGCCACCAGTAAATTTGTGCCCCTCAGTCTACACCTGATTGGGGAGATCAAGTTTTGTGCCCTCCAGAGTGGCTCCCTGGAGTGATTCCCTGAACTGCAACTGCAACATTGCCACTCTTTGTTGCTGCTTCATTGGTGCCGAACTTTTGGGACACTACCCCATTTACCCCAGTGCAAAATTGTGGACACTGCCGCAATTCACCTTGTTGTCACCTCTGCCCTTGATCCAGAACTGGAAATTCATGCATTTGTGCCCTGGAGTCTCTTTTGTTTCCTAGGAGGCCGTGAGAGAGAGAAATTACTGTACCTGTGCCTCAGGGACCGTATGTGTGATGTCATTGCCCCTTTTCCCCGTGTTTTGCATGTACCTGAGATTGGACACATGCACCTGTGCCTCAGGGACCTCTTTGTGATGTCATTGCCCTTTTTCCCATGATTGCTGGTACTTGAGAGGGGCACTGATGCAGCTGTGCCTCAGGTACTAGGTCTTTGCCCAGTTTCCCCTTTCCTTGATATTAGTCCAGTCCAAACCAGTTGTTTATGGTACATATTTTATATTGCTGAACGGCAGCTTGAAGATGGGGGTAGTAGTACACTGTCCAATTTCCCTGCCTTAGTTATAGGAGGTTGCCCAGGGATGTTACAGGCTCAAGTAATGTAACATCCCTGAAATGATAGGTGGAGTGTGCTCTGCATAGCAGGTGGCACAGCATCCGCCACTACAACTTCCATCCTCCGGTCTCCTCCATCTGGGTTGCAGCAAAGGAATGAAGCAGATGGAAGGAAAAACTAAATAGACCGCTGACTAACTCTTCCTAAGTATTCCTGTGTATCTATACCTAAGCTGTGGCACTATCACAAGACAACATTGACCCCAATTGTCCTTAACTATATCCCCAATGTAAACCTAATCTTCCATGCTGACCCTTGACTTGCCAACAAGTAGCGGGGCGCAATAACCCTAGCAAAGCACCACTGGTGTGAGAAGCAAGGCAAAGCAAATTCAAACTGAGGAAAACGCACGAGAAATACAAGACTCAGAAACTAGGACTATAGACAAAAATGTTTCCTTCTTCATTTTGCTACATCAGAGAAAGAATCTACTCAAAATAATTATAGTGGCATACCATCCCCTACTCAAAACTGAAGTGACCCCTTCTGAATGCCTAAGGAGCCATACCTGATCTGCTGCCAGTGATTGATAGCGCATTCTTTCTTATTGTGCTTCATTAGGTAATCATTGACTATTCTGAGTTGTTTGCATAATCTGTCTAGCGTGTGGTGTGTGGAGTTTCACCATGTTCAAGCATACCCTAATATAACAATTATGTGGAGTGACTGATTTAATGCTGCAGGTACAGGGGAGCATTTTCAGCGTATATACTTCTGGACAACGAACCGTGTGGTATTTAAAAACCTCAGCGACTTATCAGTTATGTCATTCAACAACATTCCAGATCATACAATCCATATTTGTGCTCATGGTGCAAGGCTTCTTAGATATAAAACTTGTCAATCAAATAGTCCTTTCAGTTGTTTGGTGTTAACAAATATGGTTTTAATAACAAAAGATTATAACATGTAAAAGTTTTAAACAGTTGTAAAAAAAAATTCTGCCAAGGAAAAATGCTTTCAACAATAGAGATGTTGATAGTAAAAAGTAGTGAATGAACAAAACAAAAATCTAAATCAAATCAATATTTGGTGTGTCTGCCATTTGCTTTTGAAATGCATCAATTCACTTGCACACAGGTTTTGAAGAGATTTAGCAGGGAGGTTGTTTCAGACATCTTGAGAAAACTAGCCATGGATCTTCTGTAGACACAAATCCTTACGTCCTTTAAAGTCATCCCAGGCAGACTCGATGACATCAGAACTCTATCTTAGCCATATCATCACTTACCAGACTCCTTTTCCAAAGGGTGGACACACCAAATGTTGATTTGATTTTTTATTTATCTTTCTTGACATTCATTTAATATTGTTAATTCACAAAAATAAACTATAACTCTATAAACGTTTAATTCTATTGTTAAAACATCCTTACTTTGGAGCAATTTTGGTTGAAACAATACAATACTAATAAAGGGCGAACTATAGGCGAAATTCTTCTTGTAAATGTTTGCAAGGTTTGTGACATCAGCAACAATCACAGGCATAAGTGGTCCCCTGGGCCGCTGACATCACTCAGAAGACTGGTAGAGACTCAAAAAGGACTGGGACCCACATTGGATGCTGTGATGGAGCCCACAAGAGGAGAATATGACCATTTATCTTTACTCACCTCCCCCAGACCTTCACTTATTTGACTCTTAGGTATGATGAGACCCCAGAGTATATCAACAGCGGTTCATACATGACACATCCAGATAAGTTCAGGTTTCACCAAATCCTAAATCTTTACAAAATGCATAAGGACACCAGCTTGTTACGAACAGATTTGCTCATCTCTATACAGTACATGTGTATGCATTTATAATAAAAATGTAAAGACATTAATATGCCAGTTCTACTGTAGTATTAAAATATCTCACCCATGTAAAATGGAACTGGTAGTTTATCTAAGGTACTCATATTTGGTTTACACTGAGAACTAAGTTGGATACGTTTACTTCTGACTTCAATTAACTTCTCAGTGGCGCCAACTACTAATGGGTTAGTAATTATTTCAATACTAATATGTCATTAACTAGAGTCCTGCTGGCAATGCTTCAATGCTTGAGACAAACCAATGTTGTCAATCTGAAGATTACTAAATTGATGGAATGAAGTGTGGAAATAATAATTCCATGTGTATTACAGAGAGAAAACACAGAAAATAACTTTTATAAAACAGACACTATATTAGAAGCATAGTTCACAACCTAAGGATGGGAAACAACGGTATAAATTGAGGACAAGTCTTATGAACATGTAATGCACATAATAAGCACAAGTACGGGAGCGTTCACACTTGTCTAAGCCTCTCACCTCTGCCAGATCAGTCCTCTCTGCGCCAAGCTGATGAGATGCAAATACATCGAAACAGCTGTCCTTGGTTGAGAGACTGTATCTGGTAAAATCTCAACTTCATTGCAAATTGAAGGGAGCGCCCTCTATTGGTTTGCTTGACTGAGGCTCTGTCTTCCTAATTACATAATGGATGATAGACTTGCACATTCTCAGTCAGCGCCCTCTATTGGTGTGCATACCTGAGGCACTGGCATCCTAATTACATCATGGAAGTCAGATTTGCATATTCTTCCCATACTCAAATTTGCACAGAGAATTGTTATGTAGAGTTCAGATTAAAGTGTCTATTGGAGTAAGCAAGCAACTAAAGTTGCCCAAAACATGAAATAATGATGAAAGAGACATAAAATCATGCATTTTATGCTTCAGCATATTACAAAGAACTAGATTATCACATCATTACAGCACACAAGTCTCTCCAATACACACACATAACCTTAGGGAGACCCAACTCTTTTTTAATTCCCTTGTGGCCTGTACATTTTCTAGTTCAGCCACTTGGTAATCATCATTCTTGGTGCCCAGCATGGCATCTTTCTAAATTTTATTCCCTGGCATGGCTTTCTTCTTATTCCAAATCAAAAACATGGCACCACCTCTCATTCATGTTCCCCAGCATGGTATTTCATTAAAACTTGGTCTTTAGCGTGCTCCCCCTCTTGGACCGCAGCATGGCTACCCCTTTCATTCCTGGTTCCTAGAATGGCTCCTCTCTTAATGCCAGACCCTAACATAACTCCCCTTTCCATTTTTCCCCTTCCCTACTAACTTTAGAGACCTTCTGGGGACACTTAAATAATGCCCATTTTGGTGTGGGGCATTTATAAATCCCGTCCCTTTTGTGGCCCAGTTCCTAAGACAGACTTAGCAAAATTGGAGCTGTTGGCATATATGCTTGGCACTTCAGTGGCAGATTGACTATGACATTATCTCTGGCATTGACTCTTCTCTAGTTTGATGCTTGCAACTTTTCTCCACTGATCTCCCTTGCAAGTATCTTGGTCTTGGTTGCTGCAGTCCAGGGATATAGTGCAACACATAACTACAGCCATATTGGTCTTACAGTGCATGTAAGTTCAATGTGTGTTTTTTCCAGGGAGCTCCCACTGAAAAATATGCTCTAAAAGTGTCCTTTGGTTGGATAAAGAGGTGGTCTGCTTCTAAATAGGTAGCTTCCCTATAGTATAATGGGAGAAAAATCAGTCACTGAAAAAAAAAGGTCTCTGAGGGGGAAGGGGTTTTCTCTATGGGGTGGTCTTCTGGCGAGGTTTCATTGTATCTCATAACATACCAGCAAATTGTGAATGAATGCTACAGTTTCCTCTAAAGTAGTGTTTCACTATCATGAAGGATTATTTTTGTGCATATTTAACTACTAATGCCTAAATGCATGACACCATGACATCCTGTTTCCAAAATTACCTGTTTTTAACACTCACTTCAAAAAAATGACCATGGGCTCTACTGTACATAAACTGAACGTAAGTTTAGTTTGTTGATCCTGTTGAAAGGAAAAGGATAGCATTACCAGGCGGTACAGGCTTAGAGCAAAGAATGCTGTGCTCTCCAGGGCCGAATACCAAGTAAATAGTACAATATTAATTAGTTCTGGGAAAAAAGTAATTGGTTCTGAAGATCACAATGTCAGAAAAATATGAAAAAATGAGATTAAAGCAAAATCAAGACTAATACTGCTGGAAACTGTAAACCACATTCTATGTTGGTTACAAAAACTTTTAAAGGGACCTGAAAAGTAACATGGAGCTTCTCTCACTTGGTGTCCAAAGGAGCTACATATCCTGGAATGGGTAAAGAGCAGTTTGGTCAATCTGGTGCAGTTTAGGATTGTCTAATTTTGTCTAAATTTACACTAAAAACTATTAAACTTAAAAACTAATAGTAAATCTGCCCCATTGTATCCTGAGGTTGTTGTAACTTGAGGGACTGCCAGTGGCGTAACTACCAGCGTAGCAGCGGTAGCAACTGCCACAGGGCCCAGGACATTAGGGGCCTGACGACAGCCGCTACTGCTGTGTTTTTGATTTTTTTTCTTAATAGGCCGTTACCAGCTGGAGTTACTCCAGACAGTAACACGCCCTATTTACTTACCGATTCTGGCAGGGGCTAATCAGAGGCCCGGGAGAGATAAGACAACATAAAAAACAATGTTACTTACCTCTCCAGGTTCCAGACAGGCCTTGGGCCTACTTCTGTGACGTCCCTGATGTCACATAACCGGGGCCTGCATTCCGGGTCATGTGACGCCTCAGATATCACTGAAGATGGCCGACACTACGAGGAGTGCAGCGGAGCCAGGGATAGGTAAATAACAGTGTTTTTGTGTTGGTATCCTCCCTCAGTCTCCGATTATTATACCCTGGGATCTGAAAAGACACCAGAGTATAATCATTGTTCATGGGTGGTCACAGTGGGGCCTGCGTTCGTCTGGGGGCAGGCGTGCCGAAACGCGCAGCAGGTGGGAGCCAGCAGGTAACCTTGCACCCCATGTTCCTCCACTTACACTTACTTCAATATGGGTAAGATAACTATTTTTCTTTGACACAGCATTTCTGCTTGGATCCCCACAATATTACAGGTTCATATTGTATTTAGTACGAATACATGCGTTGTGGAGATTATTTGTTCAGTTCTTGTTATTTTTTACTTGGCTTGTGCCTTATTATTGTTACTTCTCTAAGCACATTGTATTCCATGCAGTATATATGTATATGATCATGGAGGTTATATTTCATGGGGTCGCAGGGGGTTTTCCCTGCTGACTCTATTGTCATGTATGATTACTGCATCCTCTACATCCTTTTTGTATGTGGTTTTTATATTGTGAGTGAATAAAATAGATTTTTTGATTAATTTGAGTCATATTGTTTATGACATGTACTTTAGGTGTCCTATTTACCTAGTTGCAGTTCTTTTGGCTGCTTTAAATACAGCAGGACATGGCAACTGGACGCTCTTTTATGTCATTGATGTGCACCAGTTACCATGGGAATGCAGCATGCTTGTGAATGAGATGCAGAGAAGCAATGATTTTTTGGGGGGACAGTAACTGTAACAGTGCTCTTGTGCAGTTCTCAATAAAATGGGTACCTTGGTGTCTCCTACAGTCCAGAATCGTGGAGGAGAATGGACGTCGTTCTCTGATACCCATCATTTCTACTCTGAACTGTATCCTTTCCAATCCAGCAGTAGCGTTACTTAGAATTGAGGATCTGATTAACATCAAAACTCTGAAGAAGAAGAAGAGATGTCTGGTGGTCTAGAAGATCTACTAGAAAATCTGTTCAGACCAAAACTTGTAACAGACAGAGCTGTTGTATATAGCCATCTTGAAAAATTTGTCTACCACCACCCATATTACACATAACCCCTAAACGCAAGGTAGCTGAGACTTGAACTCAAAGAAGAATGACTCCATTGCATCCACTGCTAGAACCTAGTGAAGAGTGATAGTGTGCATTGTACCAGGGTGGCCAGACAACACAGACGAATATGCCTAGCAAAGAAGCTGGAGAAGCAAAGCAGGTATACAGAGGTTACATCAAAGTTTGTAGCAATCCCCACATGAGGTAGTATTACATTGGGATCTATAATGTGTGCAGAATATTCTGGATAGGGGTCAAATACTTCAAAAGAGACAGGTACGGTATTTATCTATGTTTCTTCTCACCTGTCCTGTATCTTTGAAGAACAGAGACCATTGAGCTAGTTTCTTGGTGACTTTATATAACATAACCATTGGAAACACAACCTGATGTTTATTGTCATGGACATCTTTTATATATATTTTGCTTACTTTCTTGCAGTTTAGCTTCCCATGCACTCTTGATCAGAAGCTATCTTGAAATTCAGATTTCATTCTGCTTTCTCTCCCTCTGTGATTTGCAAACCAACAAGCTTGAGCACAGATAAGATGGGCAGCTACAGCTGGCACCATCTTGAATATGTGAGGACAATGTGCTTATTTCTATTAGACAAGCTAAGAGATATATAATAGGAATCTGTTTACTATGATAGGACCTTGTGCTCATCTCCATCCCTGTCGAAAGCCTGCATTAAATAGTTCAAGCTAAAACAACCATACAGATAGGACTCAGCTCACCATAATGATGTTGGAAGGTTCCTCCATCTGACATTACCAGTTGCTCCAGTGGAGAAAAAGGTTGACATCCGCCACAGTAGGATACAATTCCAAAAACAGACAAATCCTGCACTTTTCCACAAAATATTAAAACTGCAGTCTTAGTTGACAATTGTTAAATACATATATTTCCTTTTTAAAAAAACAAACAAACAAAAAAAAAACAGGAAATAGTAAAGCCACATTTGCATTTCAGATCATCCTGTATGATCCTTAACCATGCCATAAAGGAAAAATTTCATGGATAAAAATTAGGAAACAGAAACCTGCTGGTCCACTAAAGACAATTACCTTTCACAACAAGAACAGGACCCAACAAGACGGGGTGTTCTAGACCTATTTTTTACAAGGAGACCTAAAAGATTTTCACAAGTATAGGGTAGGAGACATCTAGGTACAGTGTGTACAGAAAGTATTCAGACCCCTTTACATTTTTTACTCTTTGTTTCATTGCAGCCATTTACTAAATTTAAAAAAGTTCATTTTAGTTCTCATTAATGTACACTCAGCACCCCATCTTGACAGATAAAAACCAGAAATGTAGATATTTTTGCAAATTTATTAAAAAAGAAAAACTGAACTATCTCATGGTTATAAGTATTCAGACCCTTTGCTGTGACACTTATATTTAACTCACACGCTGTGCATTTCCTTCTGATCCTCCTTGAGATGCTTCTACTCCTTCATTGGAGTCCAGCTGTGTTTAATTAAACTTATTGGACTTGATTAGGAACGGCATACACCTGTCTATATAAGACCTCACAGCTCACAGTGCATGTCAGAGCAAATGAGAATCATGAGGTCAAAGGAACTGCCGCAGGAGCTTAGAGACAGGATTGTGGCAAGGCACAGATCTGGCCAAGGTTACAAAAGAATTTCTGCAGCACTCAAGGTTCCTAAGAGCACAGTGGCCTCCACAATCCTTAAATGGAAGAAGTTTTGGACAAAGAGAACTCTTCCTAGACCTGGCCGTCCAGTCAAACTGAGCAATCGTGGGAGATGAGCCTTGGTGAGAGAGGCAAAGAGGAACCGCAAAGATCACTTTGGCTGAATTCCAGAGGGGGATGGGAGAAAGTTCCACAAAGTAAACTATCACTGCAGAGTGGCCCGAAGGAAGCCTATCATTAGTGCAAGCCATATGAAAGCCTGCATAGAGTTTTCCAAAAAAACACATGAAGGACTCCCAGACTAGGAGAAATAAGATTATCTGGCCTGATGAGACAAAGATTGAACTTTTGGCATTAATTCTAAGCGGTATGTGTGGAGAAAACCAAGCACTGCTCTTCACCTGCCCAATAGAACTCCAACGGTGAAACATGGTGGTGGCAGCATCGTGCTATGAGGCTGTTTTTCAGCTGTAGGGACAGGACAAATGGTTTCAATTGAAGGAAAGATGAATGCGGCCAAGTACAGAGATATCCTGGAAGAAAACCTCTTCCAGAGTGCTCTGGACCTCAGACTGGACCGAAGGTTCACCTTCCAACAAGACAATGACCCTAAGCACACAGCTAAAATAACAAAGGAGTGACTTCGTAACAACTCTGTGACCATTCTTGACTGGCCAAGCCAGAGCCCTCACCTCAACCCAATTTAGCATCTCTGGAGAGACCTGAAAATGGCTGTCCACCAATGTTCACCATTCAACCTGATAGAACTGGAGAGGATCTGCAAGGAAGAATGGCAGAGGATCCTTAAATCCAGATGTGAAAAACTTGTTCCATCATTCCCAAGAAGACTCATGGCTGTACTAGCTCAAAAGGGTGCAAATACTCAATACTGAGCAAAGAGTCTGAATTAGAGATGAGCGTACACTGTTCGGATCAGCCAATCCGAACAGCACACACCCATAGAAATGAATGGAAGCACCTGTGACGCCGTCCGGCCGCCGTCAAAGTCAGCGTCACAGGTGCTTCCATTCATTTCTATGGGTGCGTGCTGTTCGGATTGGCTGATCTGAACAGTGTTCACTCATCTCTAGTCTGAATACTTAACCATGTGATATTTCAGTTTTTCTTTTTTAATAAATTTGCAAAAAGATCTACTGTACATTTCTGTTTTTTTCTATCAAGTTGGGGTGCTGAGTGTTCATTAATGAGAAATAAAATGAACTTTTTTGAATTTAGTAAATGGCTGCAATGAAACAGAGTGAAAAATTTAAAGGGGTCTGAATACTTTCCGTACCCACAGTAATAGTGACCACAACTTAAGTCTTCATTTATGTTTTAATAAGATGTTTAGGTACTTAATAGAGGGTCTATAAAAACACTAAACTTCAGGAAGACCCACAGAGCCTCGTCGTTTTTTACTACTGGTTATAGCACACCCTCAAGGCAGCAGTTGAGAGTGGCCAGAACGGGAGCGTGGACAGCTGAGTAAAAATTATCCGCTACTACTCGGTGGGAGGGTGGGGGGAAAAAGGGGTGTATAAACTGCCGGTGGGTGTTAAAAAAGGGTTATATACTGTGTGGGGACCAAAAAAGGCATCAGATACTGTGTATGGGGGTGTGTCCTAATTAAGGGGGCCCATCATGCAAACAAAGATAGCCTTGTGGGTATTTTGGGGAGGGAAGTGGGTCACCCCTACTCATGGAAATAAACGTGTTAGAGACAGTAGAAAACCAATGAAACTAATTAGCTGGGAAAGGGAACAATGAAAGATAAAAATAAAGCATCAAATATCCTATTAATATTATAAATGTGAAAGTTTGTGAGTTTGGATGTTTGTGTGTTTGTGTGTTTGGATGTTTGTTCCTCAATCACGCAAAACCCACTCGTCCGATTTGGCTGAAAGTTTCCACAAACATAGTTAATACACCCGATTGCGCAATAAGCTACTTTTCGTCACAATAGCGCACATACGTTTGTGCCAGGACCCCCACAAAACCCGAATTCACACCACCATCTCTGCAATCTCACACACTTTGGACCATAGCAAGCCATAAAATTCATATTGCCCTTTACAGCCTCGCCCCTAACCCCACACAATCACATATACATATACTTTAACACTTTGCCCCTCACCTTAACGATACTCCAGGAGGCTCTCTTTAACGCTCTGGAGCAGCCATGTTTGCTGACCCCCACCGCTCTGACAATCCGCGACACCGCCCACCCATGTCAATACCCCTAGGAGGTCTAATAAATGCAAAAAAAAAGGTTTAAAAAAAAGTAAAAAAAATATAAAAACAAATAAAAAGGATTAAAAATTCAAATCACCCCTCTTACCCTAGAACACATATAAAAGTAGTTAAAAACTGTGAAACACATAAATAATAGGTATCCCTGCGTCCGAAATCGCCCGCTCTACAAAGCTATACAAATATTTTTCCTGTTCGGTAAACGCCGTAGCGGGAAAAATGGTCAAAAGTGCCAAACCGCCGTTTTTTCACTGTTTTGATTCTGATAAAAATTTGAATAAAAAGTGATCAAAGCAATAACATTTCCCGAAAATGGTAGAACTACAAAGTACACCCGGTCCCGCAAAAAAAGACGCCCTATACATCCCCGTACACGCACGTATAAAAAAGTTACGGCTGTCGGAATATGGCGACTTTTCAAAAAAAAAATTTTTTAACACAGTTTTGCCTTTTTTTAAGGGGTCAAAATGTAAATAAAACCATAGAAATTTGGTATCCCCAGCATCGTAATGAAACACAGAATACAGGGGACATGTCATTTTGGTTGCACAGTGAACGCCGCAAAACCAAAGCCCGTAAGAAAGTCGCAGAACTGCATTTTTACTTCAAATCCACCCCATTCTGAATTTTTTCCCTGCTTCCCAGTACATTATATAGAATAAATAATGGCGGCATCATGAAGAAAAATTTGTCCCAGGAAAAATTAAGACCTCATATGACTCTGGGAGCAGAGAAACTTATACACACTACGAAAACCTTACCCACCCCCTTACGAAGTCACGGGTACCAGCTAGTACTATATATAAACAAGAAGGTAGAGATGCAGTATTAAAAATATTATTCGGAGAAAAATAGATTGTGGAGAAAAAAATAGAGGCAGCAAAGATCGAGAGAATTATTGCCAAAAACATTTCAATAGTTTTGGGCCTTCTCAAAAATAATCTGATTTTAATGGTGGAGGAGGATGAGGAAAAGGCAGATCTAAAAGCATTTTTCTCTTTTTCTCAGGAAACTCCAATGATATGATTACAGATCATGTAAATTTTTCATTAGATGTCCCCTACTTAACCAAGCAAGAAGTGCTTCGCCGCCCACTGAGTTCTGAGGGAATTATGTACAGTGATAGACTATTTTATCAAATATTAAAGGATTCTGTTCTTCAGGATTGGTACATAGAAAATGTAATGACAATATTTAAAGAGGGGTATAAAAATGATCTTGAGACTATAAACTTGTACGCTTAACCCTATACGGATGCAGGATAGTTTGTACATTAATTCTTGTCATCTGTTTTTATATATTTTCCTTCTCCGCCTTCCAAAATTCATAATTTTTTTAGGGGATTAATCTTTGCATGACAAGTTGTACTTTTATTTGGCATCATTTTGGAGTACATATAATGTTTTCACTAGCTTATATTATTGTTTTTGGGGTGTGAAAAAAAATACACTTCTATCATTATTTTTTTAAATTAGTTTTTACAGCCTTCACTCATTAACCCCTTCCCATCTGAGGACTTTTTAAATTTTTGTTTTTGACTCCCAGCCCTTGAAACCCCTTAATTTTTATATTTTTCAATTCACAGAATTGAAACAAATTTGTTTCCCTTATGGAACAATTGTCATCCCCTTGTGGTGTTTTTTTTTTGCCTTACTCTGCATCAATACTGTAGATTTATAGGTTGGGCTTGATAAACTTGTGTCTTTATCCTACGTGTCCAATTACTGGGATGTCATATCACTGCATCCAGTGGTGTAACTAGGAATGGTGGGGCCCCGTGGTGAACTTTTGACATGCCCCCCCCCAACCGACGCTGAAGACCCCCTGACCGACCCCCCATCCCTGCATTACTGCGTGCTCTATTATGCCCCATAGTTGTCCCTGCACACATTAATATGTCCCATAGTGGCCCCTGCGCATACTATTATGCTCCATAGTGGCCCTTGCACATACTATTATTCCCCATATTGGCCCCTGCACACATAATTATGCCCCATTGTGAACACCCATGAACTATTATTATATTCTAAGGTATTTTCAGACCCCAGAGTATAATAATCTGAGAGCAAGTGGGAATACCGACATAAAAAATACTGTTACTTACCTATCCCTGACTTTGCTGCTCTCCTTGGTGTTGTTGGCCATCTTCAATGACATCTGGGACGTCACATGACCCGGGACGCAGGCCCCGGTCATGTGACGTCATGGACCTCACAGAAGTAGGCCCAAAGCCTGTCTGGAACTGGGAGAGGTAAGTAATACTGTTTTTTATGTTCTCTTACCTCTCCTGGATCTCCAATCATTATACCACTGCTACACTGATCAGGAGAATGGGGGAACAAAATGCCCCTAAAGCTTCATTGTGTGTCTGGTGCTCCATTCTCTTCTATGTCCCATAGCAGTCAATAGAGTGCCAATCACACAAGCACACTAGAGCTCCATTCACAAATAGGCTTTCCCCCATTCTCCTGATTGCTGAGGGATCCAGCAATCTGACCCTACCATGATCTGACACTTATTCTTAATCCGGTGGACAGGAGATAAGTATCCTTAATGGTATAACCCATTTAACCATTGTGAATTAGCTTCTTCCCGTGACTTCGTCTGCGTGTTGTTAGCGTTGATGATCCGCCTGCTGCAGCGTTTCATGAGCTCTCTAGCTAGCCTGCCGCTTAACTTTTTCTTCGTGACGTGCCTGTGATTATTCTGGCATTTCAGCAGCTTGCTGGGATGCCATATAGTGAGCGTGTTGTTGGCGTTGATGATTCGCCTGCTGCAGCATTTCAGCTGCTCTAAGACCCGCTTGACGCCTAGCTTGCTCAAAACTCCTCAGCTCCGCTTGAGGAGAAGTCTGTTGACTTCTGGCTACCTTCATAGCTCGATTTTTTTGAGAATTTTGCGACAAATTAGATTTTCATTTTCCCGGCATGTTTAAAAATTGGGAAATTGCCAATTTGGATTAACAGTGTTTTCCCGTCTCAGTGTCTCAGCACGCTGCCTGCAGTGTCTGCTTCTCACTTCCTGTATTTGTCACCCCCCTCCTCAATCTGGCTAAACAGGACACAGAACACTTACGCAGATCAGGTAATATACAACATGAATTTGAACAACTTGGGTAACCCTGAACAAACAATAAAACATAACTTTTATTATATAAAAAATAATAAAAAAACATGGGACTTGTCCCTAAGGTGAATAAAAACTTAACATTCGGACAAAGATTCACTTGATACAGGATACCCGATCTTTCTCCTGTATTATTCTATGCAGGTATATAGTCACCCACCCCTTCTCCTTTAAAACCCTTTCTATTCCCAATTCAAGTATTCATGGGTTTATGCATAGACGGATTATGAAGGGTTAATTAGACTTTCACTGGGTCTTCCTTCCTTCCTGAAGAGTTACTTCCTGCTGATAGCCAAAGTTTCCTCCCTGTTAGTCTTAGAGGGCCGTGGTCCTTGACCTAATTAAATTGCACCCATTCACAGTGTATATTGAAGGGGTATAAGGGCTAGGGTAATAAATTCTTCTACACTGACTCCTCTGTGTTGTATGGTAGTCAGCTCATGATTCAGTGTCTCTGGGTCAGACTGTTTGAGATCCCCAGTCCCTGGTCAGTTACCCCTTCCCCCTGCAGATGCAGTGGTGTGCTTAGGTCAGGTCATAAACGGAGCCCTATAGTTTCATGGATGTTCAAATACTCAACGCACATTTCACTAACTGAATTACCTCATCAGTAGAGATTATAGGTTGGGAGATAAATAGCACAATAGAAACTGCATTTCCTGTGACCTTAGTGGTAGGTCCCAGTACTCCAGCAAGTCCGAGCAGTACTCCAGCAAGCTGCTCTAACACCCGCTTGATGCCTAGCTTGCTCAAAACTCCTCAGCTCCGCTTGAGGAGAAGTCTGTTGACTTCTGGCTACCTTCATAGCTCGATTTTTTTGCGAATTTTGCGACAAATTAGATTTTCATTTTCCCGGCATGTTTAAAAATTGGGAAATTGCCAATTTGGATTAACAGTGTTTTCCCGTCTCAGTGTCTCAGCACGCTGCCTGCAGTGTCTGCTTCTCACTTCCTGTATTTGTCTCCCCCCTCCTCAATCTGGCTGAACAGGACACAGAACACTTATGCAGATCAGGTAATATACAACATGAACATGGCATCAAGGGAAAATCAAACATAGTGAAAGAATCCACATAATGAGTTCCCTCTGTACGGGTGAGACATGAAAAGCGTACTCCTAAAGCTACATATGGAATCTGCAACAAAACCAAGAACAGATGGAAGGAGTACTCAACGTTGAGTACTCCTTCCATCTGTTCTTGGTTTTGTGGTAGATCAGATAATATGCAGATTCTTGTACAGACCGGACAGAGATAACAGACCTGTCTTTATCAGCAATCTCCAATTAGCTGATTCACCTGCTGCCAAGAACAGTGTAATATAGTATATGAACATAAATTCATAACAGTTGTGAAGCCATGTCATTTACCGGGATAAAAAGTAGCCTATGTGTTATACCAGGTTACAAACTATGTGTGGGATATCATGCAAATCTGTTCAGCCGTTTTTGCATGATTGAGTAACAAACACACAAACATCCAAACGTTAACATTTATAATATTAGTAGGATAAAGACTGAAGTTTTAATATTTTCATGTGTGAGTGATTAGATTGTCTGTTTGTGGAACAGTCTATGCAAATTCAGCGCCACAGCAGAAAAGTGTGCCACAGGAGCCTGATTCACACTACTGCTATGCAGTGGCCTCAGAGTGCCATACTGTATCGTGCAAAAGTTTTAGGCAAGTGTAGAAAAAATGCTGCAAAGTGAGATTACTTTCAAAGATATGTATTAATAATAATTTTGTTAATTGACAAGAATAAAATAAATCAATATATTCTATCACCACAAGTTGGAGGAAGAGTCCTAGAAGTGATGATATGGCCCCCACAGATCCCTGATCTCAACATCATTAAGTCCGTCTGGGATGACATGAGAAACAAGGATTTGAGTATGTCTACTGTACATCCAAAGATCTGTGGTTAGTTCTCCAAGATGTGTGAAACAACCTCTCTGCTGAGTTTATTCAAAAACAGTGTGCAAAGTACCTAGAAGAATTGATGCTGTTGTGAAGATAAAGGGTGGTCATATCAAATATTGATTTTATTTAGAGTTCTCTTTTGTTCATTCATTCCATTTTGTTAATTGATAAAATGAAGCTATTAAAGAGGACCACATACCTTTGCCTGACACTGACCCTTCCGTGCAGCTGGGGTTTTCTAGAGCTCCACAGAATCAGAAAAATTTTCAGAAGCAACAAAGATTGAATTTCTATTGTGGAGATGCTGCTCATGTTCAGAAACTGTCCCATGTCTGAAACCAGAAAGACTCCAGCGCCGAGGTGGTACTCAGGAGACCGAAATAAGCGATCAGTTATTACCTTGTTTTTCAAAGAAAAAAAAATGAAAAAAAAAAAAAACACGGCATTTTCCAGTCACAGCCAAGTGGAAGGGATTCTAATGAATACCAACCCTACTTTACAGAAAAATATGCGCAGCGGACAAGTTGCGATTTCCAAAACATTTCAGTTTTGGAAATCTCAGCATGTCAATTATACTTATGGAAACGCCAGCGGTTTCCCTATTGGCATAATGAAAAAGGTTTCCTCTGTAGACTTTCTGTGAAAAGCGCTGTGTGAAAAACCGCAATGCGTTGCCCCTGTGTTTTTTCCTGCACTACTTTTTCCTGCGGGACCCTAAATGGGGCCTTAGTCTTAAGTGGATTATCCCTGGTACAAAAAGTTGTTTATGTGGGTGTAAACTGGAGTATACAGTTAGGTCCATAAATATTTGGACAGAGACAACATTTTTCTCATTTTGTTTCTGTACATTACCACAATTTTGATTTCGTTGAAGTCTTAGACTTTCAGCTTTAAAGGGGTATTACCACGTCACATACTCACCAGTCTTCTCCTGGGTTGCTTTGGCTTTATGTTTTGGGTAATTGTGCTTATCTATTATGTATCAGTTTGGCTGGATTTGAGCACACTGTACACTACCGTTCAAAAGCTTAGCATCACTTAAAAATTTCCTTATTTTTGAAAGAAAAGCCATTTTTTCAATGAAGATGCTGGACTTCAGGGCAGAGTGGCAAAAAAAGCCATATCTGAGACTAGCTAATAAAAGGAAAAGATTCATATGGGCAAAAGAACACAGACATTGGACAGAGGAAGATTGGAAAAAAGTGTTATGGACAGACGAATTGAAGTTTGAAGTGTTTGTATCACACAGAAGAACATTTATGAGATGCAGTACAACTGAAAAGATTCTGGAAGAGCCTGACGCCATCTGTTAAGCATGGTGGAGGTAATGTGGTGGTCTGTTAACACATGCAAACAATGAGATGCTTCGGCACTCATACATCAATTTTATAACATCTGGCTATATCTTGTTTCCCCTTTTACATCATCTTCCTAACACATGCATTTTTACGGTGGTGTGGGTTATAAAGGGAATGGTGAGTTTATGGGATGTTTACTATGAGCATCACTGTCGGATAGTTGTCTGGAATCTGGTGGTAGCGATACTTTTGAGAGGCGCAATTCACATCATGCGGTTCTTGGAAAAGAACTGGATACGTTTTCTGTTAGTGATGGTGAGGGCAAATACATAAATGCATCGGTTTATCAATCAGCTACCCAGTTCCCTCTGTGTGTCGTTATATCATTATAGGTTTGAATTTATATAATAGCATAACTCGCTATGTAAAGGACACTAAGTATCTAATTGATACTCTGGCTCCGATTTTGTATTGCTACAGTGAACCATAATTTGGGGATCAATTTGGCCAGTGTTTATACCTACCTGTATTATTGTCTCTGGGACGAAGCGCGGTCCACTTCTTGCCAAGCCGTAGTCACACTCACAGTACCTCCCCCTGATCATGTGACTACATGTGATCGTCCTTAAGGTTATATGATTGGACGTTTCACTCGGGGGGGGGGGGGGCTCTTCGCTCTGGTGCTATATAGGAGCGAGGTTCACTAAACGCAGCGTCAGCCTCTATAGAAGTAGCGGCACCTACCATATTTTGACCGCACACCGAAATAGTTCAATAGGTGTAATTTCCTTAGCCTGTAGATCATAGGCAGGATTACTTGGCAGTCTCCTGATGAGTTATATATGCATAACGAAACGCGTAGAGGCGAGAGACTAGATATCAATGACTGTATATTATGGTAGTTGGCAGCTATTAAGGAGCTGCTATAGTTGCTGACTGATACGGTCAGACACCCGTAATAGCCACGAATCGGGCATATGTTGTAGGAGTCTAGCTGCAGATCAGGACTATTAGAGCATCTTGGTCCTGTATGTAGCAGCTTTGGGTGTCCGAGACATGTTATTCAGCTTGCTGTCATCATAGCCATCTGACATACAGTACTATTCTTTTTCCACCTTAGCTGAAATTGCAGGCAGGGTATTTGTTTAGGAGTAGCTGATATTTATGTTAGTGATGAATAGCAACCATATGACTGATACATACTTACCACTTTGTGGGGATAACGTCTATCCTTAGGGAGAGACCACCTTCTCAGGTGTGTGGAGACTTATACAGCCATAGTTGCTCCACTGCAAGGGAACATGGGAAGAATATGCAAATCTGTCTCCCAAGATGTAAACAGGGAGACAGTGCCTCTGTTATGCTGCCCTCTATGGGAAGCACCCTGAACATCATGCCCGACTTCCCAGAAGCCTTTGCTGCATAATGCGAGGTTATAACCAAATCAATTTCTCAGCTACGGATGGCACCGTTTCTGTCGCTGAGAAATTGATTTGGTTATAACCTCGCATTATGCAGCAAAGGCTTAATCTGGTCTCTCAGCCTCTCACTTAAACCAAATCAATTCTTTCTAGGCTGCACTGATGAAGTCCAAAGAGACAGAAATGGTGTCGTCCGTAGCTGAGAAATTGATTTGGTTATATCCTCGCATTCACCAAATACACAGTGTGATGGAGTACTAATATGAAAAAAATATTTATTACTTAATGAAATGTCAGCATAGTGTATGTTTAAGCTCTGAGTTTGTATCCACTACTTACCGTCCATTTTTCCATAGACATACAGTGAAGGAAATAAGTATTTTATCCCTTGCTGATTTTGTAAGTTTGCCCACTGACAAAGGCATGAACAGTCTGTAATTTTAAGGGAAAGTTAATTTTAACAGTGAGAGATAGAATATAATAATAAAATCCAGAAAATCACATTGTATAAATTTTATAAACATATTTGCATTTTGATTAGAGAAATAAGTATTTGATCCCCTACGAACCATTAAGAGTTCTGACTCCTACAGACCAGTTAGACGCTCCTAATCACCTCGTTACCCGCGTTAATGAGAGTCTATCATTGGCTATAGTCATTTTTAACTAAGCATATATTTGCATAGCCTTTAGAAAGGTTATTCTAGACATTAGACCTTTTATTCATTAATCCTCCCAGCTGTTTTTTAATTGGCCCACTTTTATTGATATTCTAATTAGCCACCATGGAGCACCGGAAGTCTTCCCTGCCCTCACCTCCCCCCTTCTTTACACATATCACACAAATACTTTTTTCTCTATGCAAAATGCAAATACATTTATAAAATGTATACAATGTGATTTTCTGGATTTTATTTTGATATTCTGTTTCTCACTGTTAATATTAACCTACACTTAAAATTATAGACTGTTCATGTCTTTGTCAGTGGGCAAACTTACAAAATCAGCAAAGGATCAAATAATTATTTCCTTCACTGTATATGTCACATTCACTTTCATATAACTTCAGCTGTGTTTGCCTTAGAGAGCTAGAAATTGGATAGATAGAATCATAGGGGTCCTAAGTAGAGATGAACGAGTACTGTTCGGATCAGCCGATCCGAACAGCACGCTCGCATAGAAATGAATGGACGTAGCCGGCACGCGGGGGGTTAAGCAGCCGGCCGCCGTCAAAGCAGAAGTACCAGGTGCATCCATTAATTTCTATGGTGCGTGCTGTTCGGATCGGCTGATCCGAACAGTACTCGCTCATCTCTAGTCCTAAGAGTATGCTACACCATGTTTTATAGATAGGTTCGTAGGAGCCTATCTATAAAGCTGAATTCTGTAATCAGAATTCATTAAGGAGGAAAGTTCTAGACTGGACCCAGTTAATACTGTAGTATATATGAACTTTTTAGCCCCTTCTCTATTAAAGGCTACCAGGCTTTATGTCCTAGGAGCTTGGGAATCTTCTGCTGGAAATGGACACACCCAGCTCTCAAATGGCTTCCACAGATGTGACACCAATTGTTTGGAATCATAGTCTCTTAAGGTATCACAGTCTCTTAAGGTATCATAGTCTCTTTAGCCACACCTCCCTGCCAGGGTGTCCCCCCCCCTTCCTCCCTGAGATGGGAATGAACAATTCATCTTCATCCTGAAAAGGTTGAGCATGAATTGTTTTACAGAGCTGAAGTCAATGACAGATCAGCTTCTTTCATGCTTGGGTGCTCATAAACCTATAAAGTTATGAAATGTGGTTGGCAGGGATTATATATATATATATATATATATATATATATATATATATATATATATATATATATATATCCTATCAAAGTTAATGTACATGCAAGAAAAGAAAATTTTAATTGTATAAAAAAACTGTTTTCATTTCCTAGTTCTATTTATGCCATGTGCTTCAAGTACCATCTTGTAATTCTGTTAACTCCTGATTAGTTTCTATGGTTACAAATTATCTATTTACATTTTTGGTAAATTTGGTAGTTTAATTCAGTTTATTTTATTGAAATTGCAATTTCATATAATTATTCTTAAGATTAAGCTATATTTTTAAATTTTAATATGCAAGGAGATTTTACAGTTCATTAAGGTAAAAGAAAATCTAAATGGATTAAATATTAGAAAGTTAATAAACTCCACTATATTATGCAATCCTGCATAGAATTTATAAACTAATAATAGCTAGCGAGTTTCAAATCACTGATCCGAATATCTCAAACTTGCACACGTCCATATTCCACAAATTCAAGAATGCACACACATTCCATGTTCAACACATATATGGCTCAAAACATGTCCCCCACCAGAGATGGGCAAACCAATTCCACACAAACTGGGTTCAATCTGAATATTCCAAATTGTTCATTTTTTTAACATAGCCAAACAAATGCTGGTATGTCTCAGATAAACAAATATGGACAGCACCATATCTTTTGAGCAGGAAATACAGAAGACACACAAGTCTGTGAGTCGCTATGTGATGTTCTAGCACCACCTGACATCAGCTGACACTCTCTTAGCCAATAGACAGTGGTAGGTGACATCTTACTGTTCTGGTGTCATATACACTATATAAGATGCTGTAAGCTTGAACATAACAAGACATTAAAGTAATGGTAGAAATAGAGAAGGGTCTTTGAATTAACTCACTGCATCACACAGAGCACAAATATGAAAAGCTTGCAAATTTGCAAGCAATAGTTAGGAATAGGAGAATTTAATCAGATGTAAGCAATTATAGGCGGATTAGTAATAGAAATCTTAAATAGGAGTGACGGAGTATATCTGTGCTGCTGTATACATCATGCTTAAACATGCTTCTTACTCACAGTCAGGCCTGCTAGTGATTTTTTTGGGTGAAGTTTTCGGTGGTTTAGGAGTCAGTGTGTGGGCATCTGAGGGCAAGATGAAAGGAGCACTATAAAATGTAATCAGCATATCCTCTAGCCCTAAAACATGGGCATCTCTGTACCCTTTGATACATTTTTGAGGGATACAGTTTCACTGCATTGGCACTGTAGGGGAAAATGCATCATAGTGACTGAGAACAATCTTGCCCTCCAAAAGCCTAATGGACTTCCCCTTCTTTTTTGCCCTGCTGTTTGTCTAAATAGCATTTTTCAACCACGTGTTTGCATACATAGGAGAAAGTGCAAAAAAAATTGTGAGGTGCATTTTCTACATTAACCTCTTGTGAAAATGAGAAATTTAGGACTAGAGTGACATTTTATTACAAAAAAAGTAATTTTTAATATTTACATCCCAGCTGTGGGGTCAAAATGCCCACCATACCCTTCCTTCTGCATCCTACTGTGTACATACATACCTCCCAACTTTTGAAGAACTGAAAGAGGGACAAAATGTGCGGAGCGCACCGTGGCAAATTCAGCCCCGCCCGCTTTTATGTTGACTCCGCCCATTCACATAAATTTTTTACGTGCTCCCACAAAGTATAATCCTCCTACATTCACCTGTAAATTATATGTCCCCCCCTTTATCTCTCCCCCAGTTTCATATACACCCTGCGTCTGCCCCCAGTTTCATGTCCCCCCTCCATCTCTGCCCCCAGTTTCAGGTTCCCTCCATCTCTGTCCCAGATTTATGTCCCCCATCTCTTCCCACAGTTTCATGTCCCCCATCTCTGCCCCCAGATTCATGTCCCCTCCATCTCTGTCCCAGATTCATGTCCCCATCTCTGCCCACAGTGTCATGTCCCCTCCATCTCTGCCCCCAGATTCATGTCCCCCATCTCTGCCCCCAGATTCATGTCCCCTCCATCTCTGCCCCTAGATTCGTGTCCCCCCATCTCTGCCCCCAGATACATGTCCCCTCCATCTCTGCCCCTAGATTCATGTCCCCCATCTCTTCCCACAGTGTAATGTCCCCTCCATCTCTGCCCCAGATTCATGTCCCCTCCATCTCTGTCCCAGATTCATGTCCCCCATCTCTGCCCACAGTGTCATGTCCCCTCCATCTCTGCCCCCAGATTCATGTCCCCCCATCTCTTCCCCCAGATTCATGTCCCCTCCATCTCTGCCCCTAGATTCATGTCCCCACATCTCTGCCCCAGAATCATGTCCCCCCATCTCTGCCCCCAGATTCATGTCCCCCCATCTCTGCCCCCAGATTCATGTCCCCCCATCTCTTCCCCCAGATTCATGTCCCCTCCATCTCTGCCCCTAGATTCATGTCCCCACATCTCTGCCCCAGAATCATGTCCCCCCATCTCTGCCCCCAGATTCATGTCCCCTCCATCTCTGCCCCTAGATTCATGTCCCCCCATCTCTGCCCCCTGATTCATGTCCCCTCCATCTCTGCCCCTAGATTCATGTCCCCCTATCTCTGCCCCCAGATTCATGTCCCCCATCTCTGCCCCCATATTCATGTCCCCCATCTCTGCCCCCATATTCATGTCCCTCCTCGCTCTCCTGCTGCTCTCTCCACAGTCTCGCTAACATAGTTGTAGGCGTGATGTGACGTCATCACATCGTGCCTATACAGCCACTAGCCAGAGTGCAGCGGCGAAGCAAGGAGCTGAGCTGTGACAGCTCCTTGCTTTAGCCGCGTATGTATTCAACTCAGATCTGCGTCCTCCAGAAACTTTGGTTTGCAACCAAAGTTTCCACATAGCCATTGCCTAAAATCTGTCCAGGATATCTTAAAGAAGGAAACAAGGGCCAGGCCACATAAATCCCACCTGAAACTGTCAAAGTAAGAACTTAGTAAAGTTGGGGAGAATAAACTTAGACAATGTTCAATTCAAAGTGTCTGTGCTAGCCATAGTAAATTGTAGAAAATCTGTATAATTCAGTCAAAGGTCTAATTTGTATACTGTATACTCAGTGTGACAGAAGAGAGGCTGAAAATGTAGATTTATTGTCGGAGGATGCCATATTCAGAGCAATTCTTCTGACATCTGTGAGCTTACTGAGTGGTGGACCTGATGGCAGTCATACCTGTGACTCTCACTCTCCATCTGCCTATCGTCACCATCTTCTCACCCTCTCCCACCTTCTCCTTCTTTCCATCTGTCAGTACAAACTCAATTCTATTCTAATCTGCCCCCTTGGATTCTTCTTTTCTTCTTTGTAATTGTATTAATCTTTCTGTCTATCAACAAAAACTGTAATAGGAATATGCCAAAAATAATTGCTGGAGGAAATGATAGCGTTGTTATCACTGACCGGCCCAATGGAACGTGCTATTGTTTTGTATTGGGTTAACGTGTATATATTGTAAATATAGTCTATATACTTGTTGTGTTACTTTTTATTTGTATTATTTTCTGTCTGAGTGTGATTTCCTTCTGTTACGTTCTTTATGGATGGTTTATCTTATGCTATTTTAGTTTTCAGAATGTGGATGTGGATCCTGTAATTTCTAGTTAGCAGGTGGACAGACTAAAGAAATGAATGCTTCTGACAGACATATTCCATATTTAATATATTTCCATTAGAAAGGGACAGTATCATAGTGATACAATGACATGACCCACGTAAGCCTACGTCATCCACACATTAAAACTGGGAGTTAGTGGAATCTGCGTTGCTGACTGTACTGGGAATGTTTCCAAGGTAACTGAAGAGATCAGTTTTACTTCCTAATAAACTTACCTCGTTACAGCTAAGGAGCTAGAGCCCCTGGGGCGAAAATAACCCTTTAACCCCTCAATACCAGCAGTTCATCACCCAGTCAATACCAGCCCTGATAGAAGAGTTAAAACAGAAATCTTACAGTTTTTGTTGAATTATTAGAAATGTATTGTACTAAACACATGCCAGGGATACATGATAGAAATTATACATGAGTGATATTGGTCGAGAATCTAGACTCTATTGATGGCCGACTTTTATTGACCACCAAAACTGAGGCTCCACAGCATTCACTGGAGTTCATTACCCCTTCATGGTTTATCTAGGCACAGTGATGACAATGTGAATGTAGATATGATGGGTACAGAAAGTCAGCAGCTGCCCTGTCTTCATCAGTTGAGGTACTTGGGGTCAGACCTCTACCAATTGTACATAATATCCAACCCTAAAACTACATGTGAATGACAGTTTGCATGAACTCGTCCAAGAGAAAATGGCATCCATGTGCCATCTGTGCTTTCCAGAGACCTCTACATATCAACCAACAGGAATAGGATACCTTCTAAGCTGTGCACCCAGGTTCACAGCCCCCCACATGATCAATGAAAACACATTTGTGTGTAAGAGTCCATAGAAAATAATGGGTCAGTGGGCTATGCGTTAAAAAAAGATAGCACAATGACCAGAAATATGGTTGTGTGCACATAGGCTAAGGATAGAAACCCTACACACGTCTTCAATAACCTGATGAACAGACACAAATAATATATATATATATATATATATATATATATATATGTGTGTGTGTGTGTGTGTGTGTGTATAGCAGATGAGAGAGAACAACAGAATTCTGCACCATATAGAATTTTTTGATGGATTATCTTTCTTAAAGGTATTCCCATTAACATAATTGTATAGGGCAGAGCACAGTGGCTCAGTGGTTAGCACTACAGCTGGAGTTCTGGGTTGAAATCCAGGCAAGGACAGCATCTGCATCTCCCTGTGTTTGCATGGATTTCTTTCCATACTCCAAAGACATACTGATAGGGAATGTAGATTGTGAGCCCTATATAGTTATATAGTAGATGAGATTGGATGAAGACATCAGTCCATCAAGTCCAGCCTATAAGGATACAGTGTTGATCCAGAGAAAGGCATAAAACCCAATGAGTCTTAAGCCAAATAACATTAAAACATTAAAAAGTTGAATGATATGATAATGTTGGGTGGTGGATCTGAACCACAAACAGGTTTAATCGGCTATGGACTCCACATTTATACTAGGCCTATTTTGTCATCTATTGTACCTGCACTGTTTATTAAAGGGGTTTTCCAGGTCTTCTTAACTGAACTGGTTTGGGTTATAACAGTCCATGGAGTCTCATCTTCCTCTTCGTTGGTGACCGCTATATGGGGGGGGTTGGAGGTGGGGGGGGGCGGGTGTATTGGGATAAATATAACAGTCCATGGAGTCTCATCTTCCTCTTCGTTGGTGACCGCTATATGGGGGGGTGGGATTGGAGGTGGGGGTGGGGCAGGTGTATTGGGATAAATATAACAGTTCGTGGAGTCTCATCTTCCTCTGGTTTGGTGACAGCTGGACACGTATTGGGCAGCGATCTCCACAGTGGCCTCTTCTTCTCCCAGTAGGATGTAGAGTTTCCTCTTCTCGTCTGCAGATATGAAGTCTGGGATGTGGGCAGAGAGTCTTTGGTAGTAGACGGCCCTCACAGCTGAGTATTTGGTGCAGTGTAGCAGGAAGTGGGTCTCGTCTTCTAGGGCCCCCTGGTCACAGTGCTGGCACAGTCTGTTCTCCCGTGGCTTGTACGTCTGCCTGTATCGCCCCATCTCTATCTCCAGGTTGTGGATAGCTGTGGCACAAGTATATGGTACTGTGCTTGGTAAGCACTCAAGAGCATACAACACAAACACTGCAGCCTCGTCAAACAACTTATCGGCCGGTGGCCTGCATGTCGTACCCCTGCAATCTTTAATTGATGATCTATTTTAATAATGATAATAATAATAATAATAATAATGATAATAATAATAATAATAATAAACAGCTCAGTAATCTACCATATAAAACTAATGTGTTTAAACAATGTTGCTGAGACCATTAATTCAGACAATGATATAAATTCTCAAATATAAATATATCTTTGATAAAATAGAGGAGAATCTGGCACACAACTTACTCTTCATATGGACTGAAATACATTCTTCCTCACTCTCACTATCTTTCATTTATATGATGTTTCCATAATAGCATTATTATGATATTGACTTTACTTGGGTGTATGTGGTTTCCTATTTATCTGAATTATATATTGAGCTGAAAGTATCAAACTGATGTAGTCAATAGGCTACAACCAGAACCTCACATTATTCACCTACTGTACTGCCAGTTCTGTCCTTGTAATATCAGGAGAAAATTAGGAAGGTGATTGATTCTCATCTCTTTCATATACTTGCTCATAATTGTGTGTAATAAGTTACATATTGAATTCTCAGAATTGAGTTTTTCATGTTGCCAAGGTATTGGCGCAGCTTGTAGAAGTCTAAATGCCAACACTGTCTGGAATCAATGTCCTGTTTACCAAGTGAAAACCAAAAACTTTAAAGTAAATCTGTTACATGCTTGCTAACTTGCATAAGTTATTAGATTGCATTGTTTTCTATATAACTTCTCACTGGTATCTACTATAAAAATCAAGTTTTCAGATACAAGTATGGACACAAATGTTCTATAACACTGATAGTTGTGGGCAGTTTCAAAAGCAGGGAGGATATAGTAATCCACTGTTTGTATACTATGTGTTCATTGACAAGCATGGATGCATCTCCTGAAGTAGCCCCATAAGTGAAGAAACTTATATCCATGTTTTACTGTCTGCAATATTTCTGACAGGTCATACTGCGAATGCTTAAAGAGAACTTCCAACCTGGAAAAAATGTCAAACTGAGTCAAAATGGGGGACGTGATATGACACAGAAGGCTGGAAGAGACCAGAAGAGGACCCCATGGGAGAACTGGATGCTGCAAGGATGCTCAGGAGAGGTGAAGGAAGGTGAGTATAACTGTTTATTATCTTCCACTCTTATCTTTCTCCACTTATTAAACTCTGAGATCTGAAGCGACCCAGAGTATAATAATATTACTTCCAATATACGTGTTATGTTTAATCAGTTTTTATTGAAAATTTTTATATAACAGGGAAGGAAAAGCAGTGAATCAAGGCACACAAAGGCATATAGGCCTCAGGAAACATAAACAAAGTGCTCAATAATCAAACAAAGATAACAATTGCAATCCAGCATAAACTGGAGGCTAATAACAGAGGGCAGAAGGCCCAGTAGGATAGGGACACGAAATCAGCATTAACAACGAATATATGTGTTAGGAACCGAATACAGTATAGAACGGACAGTTAGTCCTAGGCAACCAGACTCCCCTGCACATTGAGGCAAAACAGCAGTAAGCATCCAATGCCCTCCAAACCGGAGCAGAACTAGGCCCCAGAGGTCTTCGCCAGAGCTTCTTATGGAAGAGATGGACTGGTAAATTCTGGGACCCAGAACCGTAGCCGCCCAGAGGGCATCACACGCACAGTGCACCCCAAGTTACAGCAGGACCCAGAAACCCAAAAACCTCTCACCTAAGTAGGTGAAGAAACAGGCAAAGCTGGTCAGCAGAGCTGAGTGCAGTAACGGGAGTTTGCCAGGAAATGGCGGAAGCACCGCAGAGTAGTCGTTAGTCAGGGGGTCACTCAGTTTCCAGGGATGAGACAGGACGTAGTCAAACAAGCCAGGTTATACATTGGAGGTCACGTGGTACAGAGTGATGAAGCAAATGGGTAAGCAGACAAGCCGGGTCATGCACTGGAGATCACGAGGAACAGAGTCACAGGTCAAAAAGAGGTGATCTTCAGGCAAGCTGGGTCATACGTTGGCGGTCACGTGGTACTGAGACGCAGGTCAATGAGCGGAGGTCTGGAAGGCAAGTAGGGTCATACATGGGAAGCAAATAGCAGATACACAGTAGGAGGCAGGAAATCAGGTCAGGGGCAAACAGGAACAGGAAGTAGAGTGAGCTGATACCAGGGAAACTAAATAACCAGCAGTGAGCTGGAGCCAGAGTCAGGCCTAAATAGCCTCCAGTTTCTTGCCTGACCCTCTGACCCCGGAAGTCCAGGTTCCAGTCCCAGGAGGAGACCGGCAACCCATGCAGACTATTGCAGAGGTTCCGGTCCTCCCCCTGAAGGACCTGGAAGTGCCAAACCCGTCGCAGATAGTGGAGTGGGCCGGCAGCCTCTGTGCATCGCAGCGGAGACTCCGGCACGGCACCTGACAATTATGGTTTAAAGTAAATCTTTGGACTGATCCATTCTCCCCAGAGAAGAAAAGAATATTCAAGGGTTTGCCCATATCTAATCAAGATTCTAACTTATTATGCTTCTTGGTCAGGCTTCATGAGAATCACAGCTGAAGGTTAAAGCGAAAGCCAGCAGATTTTTGTGGCCACCAGGTCCTGTGTGTCTCTTGCCTAATGGTAGCCTGGCTTTAAAAAATTACTTGCAGATTCATGGAAGAATCAGAGACATAAAATGGGTTATCTGCTAGTGTATCTTCCTGCCAGATAAAATCATTTATGGAAATCTAATGTGTTTACACCACAGTGAGTGTGTATCATATTGCCAAAAAATCCTAAGCAGTCTATCCCAGCAAAGACTAAGGGAGCGTTCACACTACCGTCGGTGTCCGACAGGTAGTGTCCGCTCCTAGTGTCCGCTCAAAATCTGGCACGGACATTAGGAGCGGACACTGGCTGTGTCCGTGACACCTGTCATTCATTTCAATGGGCATCGGGTGCGTTCTTTTGCACTCCGTGCCCGTCCTTCCCTGTCCGCAAGTGAAGATGTCCGACTTCTCAAGCGGACAGGAGAACCCTGCATGTCGGGTTGATTCTACTTCATACCCATAGACCAATAAGTGGATGCTAAAAATCAGAGGGTCTGACGTCAAGTGGTCACTTAGCGTTTATATACAACATAATGTAAAGAACATTCATTATCAAGACACCTAAAGAGAGCTATAAATTTTTTCTTATTGATAATCTGAATGACAATGTAGAAAAACTGTGTTTCTTAGCCAGGATTTGACTTGCAGATAGTAATGCATAAATATGGTTTAATAAGAAGAAATGGATTCCGTTTAACACAGCATTGTGCAGATAAAACAGTATTTTAAGCCTAAAAATCCGATTTAGCTAGACCACCTTCTGACCTCAATGATGACAGAGACAAGTCATGTTTGATCTATTCGCACAGCACTCTGGGTAGCCATTCATTAGTCAGTGAAGCCTTGCATCCTGCTGGTTCACACTGGGAATATCATTTCAGCTGCAGAAAAGGGCTGACACAGAGAGATACAAAGCGACAGATAGTAGGAGCAGGGCCACATTACATTACTGCTTATTTTTGCTTTCTGTTTTAGTTCAAACCTCAGATCTTAGTCTGTCTGATCATCAAACCCAGTTCTATCAAGATATGTTCACATATGGCAGATTCGACACTGAGACTGTTTATTCCATCTGAATGGAATTTGTAAAAAATAATGCACATTTTCCAGTAAAAAATGTTTTTATGTGTGCTCCTTCATAGTTTTCATGTCTTCAATATGAATCCACAATGTACAAAAGAAAAAGAAAGAAAGAAAAGGTGTGTCCAAACTGTTACTGTATGTGGATATGGATATATGCTCAAATAAAAAAAATAAAATAAATACTTATTATTAAACTGTATATTTTTGATTGTGTAATATATAGATTATTATTACATTGTTGCTAGGTGCACGACTCCAGAAATAGGTTTGCATCTTAGGTATAAATCAATTCTGATGAGTCCAACAACAAAGATGTTCTGCATTTTAATGACATTTTTTTTTTTACCACAAGCACATAATATCTCCATTTGTATATGATTTTATACTATTTACAACCAATTGACTATACTGTTTTTTTCACCTACACAATAAATAAAATTCCTTCATTGTAGCTATCAAAGAACATCTTCTATATGAGAGAGGATCCTAATGGCTAGTTGCAATAATGGCCATTGACAAATTCCAGAATCTCGATTGACATAAATGGAATATTTTGCCAGTATCCAGTCAGTGCCTGGTAGTGCATATGAGTATATACTGTTTTCAAGTATACAATATGTTGACGTTTTAGTTCTGCTTGGGCAGTCTCAAAGTATGGCGGTGTGTCCTTGTGAATACTAGGGGCGCTCATTCATACATGCATTTATATCTCTACCCCTTCTAGTTTCTTCCCTTACCCGGAATTCATGCATTGTCAAAATGTAGTGTACGCGGCTGCATTGTAGATCAGTGGTAATGGAGCCTAAAGGAATAGAGCCTTCACCACCAAAAAGAACAGAGCCTAAGGTGGAATTCATACTAACATTGTGAAGAGTGATAAGCAAAGTTTTGGAATATTCGATTCGGCAACTTCTGTGGATTTCCCAAAAAGATTTGACTCTTTCCAAATTGATTTGCAGTGAATAGCATTAAAAACAGCTATTTCTTAGTTGCAGGGAGCCTGTACAATAGTGTAGAACACTAGACCTTGCAGTAACATACATGGAGAGTCTGCTGTGGTAGTCAAACAATAGAGTCAGTGACTATGACACGCACATGACAGGCTTCGCTCTTAGAACTGCTGCACACCTCACTTATTTGGACACAGTGGAAGAGTTTGGAGGTTGTAGCAGCCTTATGAGGGAGGAAAGGCAGTGACTCAGTGGCAGAGTGTGGAGGTTACAGCAGCCTTATGAGGCCATATAATAACCCAGTGGCAGAGTGTGGAGGTTACAGCAGTGTGAGGAGCCCATACAATGACCCAATGGCAGAGTGTGGAGGTTGCAGTAGCCTTATGAGGTTATACAGTGACCCAGTGGCAGAGTCTGGAGGTTGCAGTAGCCTTATGAGGCCATACAGTGACCCAGTGGCAGAGTGGGGTGGTGTATAATACATGACACAGATTTGTAGATAACACTTGTTATGCTCCCAGACAACATTCTTGCAGTAAACTCAATGTTATCTCTGTTTTACTTATTGTCCAAACCTTTATAAGCAAACTGAAATTAGCTGACCTGATTGTCCAGCAGCACAGCAGGAGATAAACAGATAACTCAGTCCCTACAGAGAGCAGTGAGTTACCTGGTATCAGAAACAGGCCTGGTGCTTTGACAATGATGTGTAACAATGAAAGGAATAATTTCACATATCAGGAAAACAAAGAAGCATTGCAATGTATTTAGGAAAATTCTTGAATTTACATAAGCTACAAGTTAACAGCAACAGAGTGACTGACATAGACTTAGCCTCCTCTATCTGTGTCAGTTCCCATTGATTCTAAAGTGGGGGGGGGGGGGGCTCTGTCTACATTCCACAATTAGCTTCCATTGCTCTTAATCAGTGGTGAACCTAGCCTCTCTGCTGCCTGAGGCAGACAATCAAAAGACACCCCTTCTTTTCCCCCCGGACTGATTCTCAGAGGAGGGGGGTGCTAGTGGTATAGTGGTAACATTACAATGAATAAAGCGCAATAATATTTTGTTATTTACAGGAGACGTCTTCTCACATTTCCCGTCTCTTCCCTTTGGACTGCCATGACCACTTCTTCCAGCTTGTATCTGTAAAGCTATAAAGTTTGAAACACAGGCATCTTTGACTCTTCACTTCTCCAGGCACCCAATCACGATATAGATATATATATATATATATATATATATATATATTATTTCATCCTTTCATATATATATGATCCCCCTTCTATTCATATTGGCCCCTAATGAATGTCTTTATAATTGTCCCTTGTACGTAGAATTATGCCCCACAGTGGCCCCTGCAGCCTCTATTATGTCTCACAGCGGCCTCTGTACCCTTTATTATGCCCCACAGCGGCCCCTGCAACCTCTATTATGCCCCACAGTGGCACAATAGACTGTGGGGCATAATAGAGGTTGCAGAGGGCCACTGTGGGGCATAATAGAGGTTGGGTGAGCCACTATGGGGCATAATAGAGGTTGGCTGGGCCACTGTGGGACATAATAGGGGTTGGGTGGACCACTTTGGGGCATAATAGAGGTTGGGTGGGTCACTGTGGGGCATAATAGAGGTTGCAGGGGCCACTGTGGGGCATAATAAAGGTTTCAGGGGCTGCTGTGGGGTATAATAGAGGTTGCAGGGGCCACAGTGGACCCTGAAACCTCTATTGTAAGGATTGGAGTCAGGGTCAGGCAGTGCAAAGTGACACAGCTGGGAAAGCAACACTGTGCAACTAATGACAAAAGGGGTCGTAGGCCCTGCAGCTATAACTATGCTGTAATATCTGAGATGAGGCAGACCAATGCACTTCCTAATTGAAGTGCGCCTACCACGACTCCTTACGCTTCTATCCCGGCGGCTAGGATAAGGGAAGAGGAGGCCCTGAAAGTGCTAGGGACTGGAGTCACGGGGGTCACACCTAAACAGAAAGCACAGTGTAAATGCAATGCAAAACAAAAGACTAAACAGCATGGAACCAGGGAGGACCACAAGTCCCAGCAAGACACAGAAGAGAAGGCGAGGTCAGACGAGCAAGAGGTCGAGCCAGGAGATATAATAAAGGTACTGAATCAAAAGACAAGGGATAGTCAAAAATACAAGCCGGGATACAAACCAAGGAACAGACCGAATACAAACAGACAGGGAATCAGACTGAGCAGAGGAACCAGGAAACACAAAGTGAATGGCTGGCAAGGATCCATGCCTGGGTGGGGTTTAAATAGCAGCAGAGAACACACCTGATGGCTAATGGCATGGAGACTGAGAGCAAGGAAAAGATTAACCCTTAATGACCTAAGCACACCCAATAGAACTCCTAACACGTCTCCCAGGGAGACGCCGCGCAGCAAGGAGACCGGGGCGACTCTGTATCCTGACATCTATTATGCCCCACAGTTGCCCACCCAACTATTATGCCCCACAGTTGCCCACCCAACCACTAATATGCCCCATATTGGCCCACCCATGAACTATTATTATACTCTGGGGTCTTTTCAGAACCTGTAGTATAATAATCGGAGCCCCAGGGGAGGTGAAGAAACATAATAAACACTGTTACTAACTCACCTCTCCTGGATCGAGTGTTACTCCTAGCACAGACTTCGGGCCTTTATGTGACGCCTAGGACATTACCATACAGGCCCGAAGTCTACTAGGAGTAACATCGGATCCCAGAGAGCTTTCTACATTTCTTCCATCCAGTATGGAAATAGTGACTGTGATGAAGGGAAGATTGAAGATTCTGATTCATCTGATTATACCACTGATTGTCCCTGTTGTTTGGTGGAAGAAACTGAATCATTATTGAAAGCCATCTGTACTACTATGGGCATGTTACATAGACCAAATGTGTTATGGATATTAAACTGTGGGGGCAGATGGAAGGGAACATTAAACTGGGGGCAGATGAAGGGAGACATTAAACTGTAGGGGCAGATGGAGGGGTATACCAAACTGTGGGGACAGATGAAGAGGAACATTAAACTGTGGAGGCAGATGGAAAGGAACATTAAGCTGTGGGGGTAGATGAAGAGGGATATTAAACTGTGGGAACAGATGGAAGGGGAAATAAACAGAGGAAGCAACTGGAGGGGGACATGAAACTGGGGTATATTTTCCATATCACAATGATTCACGGCTCGATGCTCCGGTAAAATATGTATATACGTAAAACTGGTTATGCATGGATATAGCCTACAGGGTTTAGGCAAAAGACATAATGCATGAGAAAAAAGATATATCCAGCACAACGATAGATCCAGATAAAACTTAGCTTTTAATGAATAGGAACATTTGGTCCCATAAAAAACCCCAACACAGACATCGAACAGAAAAACAAATTCAGCGTTATTCAAAAAAATTCATGTAGACATACCGGACTAACAATGACGATGCGACATGTTGAACCGCTTACGCGTTTCAGAGCCTGAGCTCCTTACTCATCGCTCGTTGTGCTGGATATATCTTTTTTCTCATGCATTATATATTTTCCATAATTGGGTCATGTAGCAGCAGATTCTCTATACTGGCATTTCAGGGGCTCTGCAAAAGTGACGTGAAAAACCATATAGCACTCCATCCCTCCTGCTCCTCGCTGGGTGTTTATAAAAATATAACCATACATGCAAAGTTAGGAAATTTTATTGATTTTCAAAAATCGTGAAAGGAAGTTAGCAGTGCTTGGTAGGTTAGTATGGACAAGACATATTAAGGTCACAACTCCAGGATGTTTTAGTCCCTCAGGACCTTTATCAGCTGGGTATCTAAAAGAGACAAAGACAGAAAGTAAGTATAAATTATCACAAATATCTCAAGATGTTGTAAATACATAAATTAATCTAACATAGTTGAAACCAAGAAATAAATACATAACAGCAATATCCATATGTACAGCCCCACAAAAATAGTTTAAGGTCCATTTACTATAATAACACATAGGGAAAATTGTCATTAGAGTAATTAAGTGTTATAGCAAAACATATCGTATAGTAAAAGCTTGATATAGGAGGGCGGACCCAAAAGTTTCCAGAATGAGGCTGCTGCGCGCGCAGTTTTCGTAGTACGCGATTCTGCAGCTAGTTATTTGTTCAACCACGCCTTCTCAGTCAGTGTGCCAAGCGGCGTTGATGCGGAAGGTTTCGTCTACCTGCAGTGAATTTTCTTGCAAGAGCTGTTTTGTCCAGCCGTCATTTTTCTTCATGGAGAAGTTTTATGAGCAGCGCGCGGCTGTGAAATTTTGCTTTCTGCTTGGGAAAAAAGCATCGGAAACCGTTCAAATGTTGAAGACCGCTTACAAGGATGACGCTATGTGTCAAGCTCAAGTTTACTCGTAGTTCACCCGCTTTAAAAATGGTGAAATGTCAATTGATGATCAACCGCGTTTTGGACGTCCGTCAACTTCCCGAACGGTCGAAAGTGTCCAAAAAATCAATGAGCTCGTGCGTGAAGATTGACGACGAACCATTGAGGAACTCGAAGAGTTGTCTGCAGTGAGTTGGAGCTCGATTCTGCGCATTTTATCGAAGGATTTGGGCATGTCACGGGTTGCTGCAAAGTTTGTGCCGTGGCTCTTGACTGATCAACAGAAAGAGCGTCGCATCGAAACATGCCATGCCATGAAAGAACATGCCGAAACCGACCCAGAATTTTTTTCTAAAATTATTAAGGGAGATGAGTCTTGGTGTTATGCTTACGACCCGGAAACCAAACAACAATCAAGCCACTGGAAGACACCATCCTCACCCCGCGCCAAAAAGGCTTGTCAAGTGAAGTCCAATGTGAAGACAATGGTCATTTGTTTTTTCGATGCAAAAGAGATTTTGCACTCAGAATTTGTTCCAACAGGTCAGACCGTCAACCAGGTCTTCTCCTTGGGGGTTCTCAAGAGGTTGTGCAAAAGTGTGCGGTGAAAAAGGCCCGAAATGTGGCAGTCTGTGATTGGTTTTTTCACTACGACAATGCCCCAGCCCACACCGCCATCTCGGTGACCACTTTCATGGCAAGAAACTGCATGGCTGTCTTGCCCCACCCACCCTATTCAGCCGATATGGCTCCCAGTGACTTTTTTTTATTCCCACGAATGAAGAGGAACCTCAAGGGGAAGCGTTTCGCCGACGTGGAGGAGGTGAAGAGGAAAATGATGGAGGCGCTTGCACACATCAAAGTAGATGAGTTTAAAAAATGTTTTGAACAATGGCAGATGAGATTTGACAAGTGTATTGCCGCTAAAGGAGAGTGCTGTGAAGGAGATTGAATGGATTTTGTACAAAAAAAATGAATACATGCTTCAAAACAACTTCTCTGGAAACTTTTGGGTACCCCCTCGTATATATATATATATATATATATATATATATATATATATATATATATATATATATACTAGCAGTTACCCGTGACTTCGTCTGCGGGTTGGCGGTGGCGCCGAACCACTTATATTTCTTGGCCCCCTATCGGTGCCCCCAGTATCTTGTCCCCCCATCTCTGCTCCCAGTTTCTTTCCCCCATCTCTGCCCCCAGCTTCATGTCCTCCCTTCTCTGCCCCCAGTTCACTTCATCTGCCCCCAGTTTCTTGCCCCCCCATCTCTGCCCACAGTTTCTCCCCCCCATCTCTGCCCCCCAGTCTCATGTCCCCCCATCTCTGCCCCCCATCTCTGCCCCCAGTTTCTTCCCCCTATCTCTGTCCCCCAGTCTCATGTCCCCCATCTCTGCCCCCAGCTTCATGCGCCCCCCATCTCTGCTCCCAGTTTTTTCCCCCCATCTCTGCCCCCCAGTCTCATGTCCCCCCATCTCTGCCCCCAGCTTCATGCTCCCCCACCATCTCTGCCTCCAGTTTCTCCCCCCATGTCTACCCCCCAGTGTCATGTCCCCCCATCTCTGCCCCCAGCTTCATGGCCCCCCATCTCTACCCCCAGTTTATTCCCCCCATCTCTTCCCCCAGCTTCATGCCCTCCCCCCCTTACAGCGGCCCCCGTGTAGTACCACTCACCTGTGTCTCTTTCCTGTGCTCCTGTGTGCGCTGGCTGCCTGCATAGACTTCTCGTGCTGTTGCCTGTGTGTCGTTTATTTAGCAGAGTGAGCTCTGGTGTCATAGCAACCAGACGCAGGAGCTTGCTGTGCTTCATATAGGACACACAGGCAGCCGGCCGCGAAGTGTATGCAGTCAGCCAGCACACACAGGAGCTACAGAGACCAAGGTGAGTGTTACTACACGGGGGGGAACTGAAGCTGGGGACCTGGGGACAACGACCAGGGGACACCTCCCACCCCCGGGCCCCCCCCCTGCCCAGGACACCCTCTCCCCGCCGGACACCCCCCTCCCCCGGGACACCCCCTCCCCCCGCTGCACTGACCTGTATCTGTTGGGTCGGGTGCAGCAGCCTCCTCCGCGATGTGTGGAAGCCTGGCATAGCTGCGGCTCCGGGTCCCTGTGGGCGGCCGCCATGTTGTTCTCTGTGTCACTGCTGAATCGGCATGCCCACATTGAAGCCTCAACCTATGGTGCCGCAGCCCTGACTCCATAGCCCGCCACAGCTGCCATGCACCAATAGGAGGAGCGTGGACAGTGCAGCGCTGGCAGAATGCCAGCTTCTATAGCCGAGGGGTGTTTGGAGGGTGACGGTCGCGATTTGGGGTGAGTGACCCACATTTAAAGTAATTTATCATTCCTTCCTGGCAAATATGTGTGTGTGTGTGTGTGTGAAATTTCACCAAAATCCATTCAGCCGTTTGGCTGTGATTGAGGAACAAACATCCGTACATCCAAACATCCAGTATATATATATATATATATATATATATATATATATATATATATATATATATATTTTGAGAGAGTGAAGGGTGTGGTCTGGGAAGACAGGTATGTACCAGCCAGGCGGGTAAAGGGTGTTTGGTAAAGACTTACACCAAGGAGTAGTACGAGAAATCATCCAGCAACGAAACGAAAGTTCCTCCAATAAAAAACTTTGCTTTATTTCATGTCCACAGGATAAAATATAAACACGCAGTCACAGGAAAAGACAAAAAGGCTAACGTCAGATGACGCGTTTCGGATCTTATATCCTTCTTCAAGGTCTGACCTTGAAGAAGGATATAAGATCCGAAACGCGTCGTCTGACGTTAGCCTTTTTGTCTTTTCCTGTGACTGCGTGTTTATATTTTATCCTGTGGACATGAAATAAAGCAAAGTTTTTTATTGGAGGAACTTTCGTTTCGTTGCTGGATGATTTCTCGTACTATTTCTGGATTTTACTCCCAGCCAAGGGAGACAGGCATCCGGGCAAGTCCAAGGATATGCATTTAAATCGGATGACATACACTTGGAGATTTCTGCAGGAGAGCTGAGTATAATCTTTCCCTTTTCCCCTTTTCCAGTTTGTGATATTACACCAAGGAGGTCAGCTGACTAATCAAGGCCTGATAATAGTCTGTGTATGAAGACAAGCAGTGTGGCACCCCACTGACAGAGCTGACCTGTTCAGACTGAACAAACAGTACACAGCAGGTACTGTGCCATCCATTGTTGTTGCCAAGGAGGGAGTCTGGTAGCCAGTCTCCTGTATAGTCAGGGAAAAGTTTGTGTTTAGTTTAATTCTCAGCCGAGAAGGATTTTGATTTGTTTATTTGAGCCTTTGCAAAGGCAATTAATGCACTGCAAGTGAATAAAGCCCGAAATGTGTGTAATCCAGTGTCTGTGACCCTGTTTCCTGCCTGAGCATCTGCCTGAGCGATTCCCCACTATATATATATGTACAGTAAGTATATATCCACTCTTGTAATTAATAGAAATGCATAGATAAGAATTAGTTGAGCCTCAAGGTTAGAAGACATGAGAGTAGTACATACTTTATGTCTGATAAGGACACCGCAGCAGTCAGATAGATTATTACGATTAATGTTGAAGGTCAGCCATCTGGTACTGAACAAAGGAATACTATGTAATTGTAACAGCTGAACTTAGGTGATACCTTGTCTTGTGGTCATAAGACTATACATACTGACGTTGACAATGATTTGGTCAGACAACACTCTGCTGGTTGACTTATCCCTTGCATGCAAAAAATTTAAAGATCCTCAGATTTGGATGACTCTGCGTCTTACTTCTGTATTTTTCTATTGTTATAACGTTAGATCTGCATTACAATTGTAATTCAACAGTCATTTTCAAGGAAGTAAATCAGTGGCGTAACTAGGAATGACGGACTTTTGACATGGGGCTCCCCTTTTTCTGACCGACACAGCAGACCTCGACTGACCGACCCCCGCCGCATTCCTGCGCGCTCTATTATGCCCCATAGTGGCCCCTGCACACAGTATTATCCCCCATGGTTAAAGCAGCCCTGCACAAAACTGGACTCTCAGGAAATTTATTGCACTGAATTTTATTTAGGGGTATCAGAGTACAGGGGGCTGAACACTTTTCAGATTTTTATCACATAACAATTCTGAAAGCCATGTATCATTTTGTTCCACTTCACAATTATCTATCACTTAAAATCTCAATAAATTACATTGAAGTTTGTGGTTGTAATGTGACAAAATGTGAAAAAGTTCAAGGGGTATGAATACAAGGTTTAGAAATATGTACATGCAAGAAGAGAGCTCCACAAAATGTCCAGACCCAAAAAAACATAATAGAAAGTTGTTATCATTAACTGTAAGCCAGTGGAGTAACTACTGGGGTAGCAGCGGTAGCAGCTGCCACAGGGCCCGGGACATTAGGGGCCGGCGACAGCCGCTACCGCAGCGTTTTTTTTTTTTTAATAGGCTGTTACCGGCTGGTGTTACTCATTTACCGATCCTGGCAGGGGCTGGGATCGGTAAGTGACGCCGCGGGCCCATTAACACTATTATACTCGGAGGCCTTTTCGGACCCCCAAGTATAACGATCGGAGGCCGGGGAGAGGTAAGGGAACATAAAAAACATTGTTACTTACCTCTCTGCAATCTGGTCCTGCTTCGGGCCTACTTCGGGCCGTTTTGCATGACGTCACATGACCATGAACATGAACATATGTGTTGTGATGCAGGCCCCCCCGGTCACATGACGTCCCGGAAGTTGGCTGACAGTGGCGGAGAAAAGACCCCAGAGTATAATAATTGTTAATGGGTGTCCACTATGGGGAATAATACTGTGTGTAGGGGCCACTATGGGGTGTAATAGTGTATGCAGAGGCCACTATAAGGAATAATACTATGTGCAGGGACCACTATAGGGAATAATACTGTGTGCAGGGGCCACTATGGGGCATTACAGTGTGTGTGGGGGGCCACTATGGGGCGTAGTAGTGTATGCAGGGGCCACTATAGGGAATAATACTGTGTGCGGGGCCACTATGGGGCATTATAGTGTCTGCAGAAATGCGGGGGGGGGGGGGGGGGAGGGGGTAGGAATCAGTTGGTCGAAGTCTTAGCCGTCGGTCGGGGGGGGGGGGGGGGCATGTCAAAAGAACGCCACAGAGCCCCGCCATTCCTAGTTAAACCACTGCTGTAAGCCGAACAGAAGAAGGTCCAAACACTGCCATACTGTGTTGGCATCCCCTGTATGTTTTATATGGACTGCATAATGTAATGACATGATTGTGGCGCTTTAGCTGAAGCATCTGATCACTAATTTTATATATTTTTAATTAGCTGCAATAATACATATTTCCTATTTAAATTAATATGGCGCTATTTGCAGGCATATTTGATGTGTATTTCTATTTGTATTCTTTTTTTCTCATAAATGAAATAACAGACAATATAAGAACAGTATGGGATACTGAGATATCGAATAAGACTAGATAGCATATAGGCAATAACCGGGAAGGAGGGGAGAGTTGTGGTGTGGGTGCAAACAACAAAAGGAAAAAAAGAAGTGGGTAGGGTGACGGAGGAAGTGGGCTAAGATCAGAAGCCTTGCATTACACAATATATATCCCAGGGAGTCCAGATAGAATAGAACACTTTAAGTATGTTGTTCAATTTGGCAGTTAGGTTGTAACGTCTCTGCAGGTTCGGGTCTCTCCGCCATCCTCCGCTTGCATGCTGCGGCGTAGGAAGCGTGTTCAGTTTGATTTGTTACTTAGTGATTTTCGTTGCACTATGTGAACACTGCTCTATCTCAGTAATTGAATTTTCACCACACCTGTCCCCTGCATTTTGATTCCCTCTGCCCCTCTAAGGCTCCGTTCGCACGGAGTTAACGCGCACGCATTCAGACACGTATACACTCAAAACAGATGCCATACACTTCAATGTGTCAGCTTACGGGCGCTACACATTGAAATCAATGGGAGGTTTGTTTCCCTATTGCTTTCAATGTGACACGCGTGTGAGCCGGCACACATTGAAGTGAATGGGTCTGTTTTGAGCGCTCACACTCTGACACGTGTATACGTGTCTGAATGTCTGCGTGTTAACTCCGTGTGAACGGAGCCTAGGGGTCCTGTTGACTTCAATGGGTGCCTCTAGCTTTTTTTTCTACTAGCGGGATTTTGAAGTCAATGGGAGGCTTTTTTTTTCAGTGTGGAAAATTCCACACCAAATTCCTCACCATTTTCCTCCATGTGAATGGACCCTGATGGTTAATTCTAGCCTTGCCTTTGTGATTGTCAGCCTGTCTTTCAATCAGGTCTGGGGCTGGTCCTAGGCTTTCTATATACACGCTATCTGCCCTCACAGACTCGCTGGCTATTGAGACTCTGTCCTGTGACTTTGTCCCTGCTAAGCTCCTCTTCTGCTTCTATTATTGCTTACCTCTGCCCTCTGGCTTACCCTTCTGACTATTCTCTTGGATTTTGATTCTGTTACGGGACACTTGGCTAGCTGATCTCCCTTTGTTGTTGTTTGTCTTGTCTTCATGCTGTGTTGTTATTTATATATAAAGGCCCCATTGAACCATTTGCCACCTATTGCTTAGGATAGGACCAGCAAGCAGGTAGGGGAAGTGGTGGGTTAAGCTTAGAGCTCACTGTTTCTTGTGCCCCTCCCCCAGGGTTATTACCAGGGTTTATCAGCAGCTACTGGGAAATTGCTGCTCTAGCAATTACCTTACAGAGGTGTTCTAGGCTACGAATATCTTTCATTCTAGTCAGTAAATTGGATACACACCTCCAATCCTTAGCAATTGAGGGTCTTTGCTATGGTGCAGAGATAAAGGATAAGTCTAGAAGTTTTTTTTTTACCCAGGGGTGTCTGGGAAGTAGGTTTAGGACATATGGGCAGCACGGTGGCTCAGTGGTTAGCACTGCAGCCTTGCAGCGCTGGAGTCCTGGGTTCAAATCCTGCCAAGGGCAACATCTGCAAGGAGTTTGTATGTTCTCCCTGTGTTTGCGTGGGTTTCCTCCAAGTACTCTGGTTTCATCCCACACACCAAAGACATACTGGTAGGGAATGTAGATTGTGAGCCCTATATGAGACAGTGACCGACAATATCTGTAAAGTGCTACGGAATATGATGGCGCTATATAAGTAAGCATAATAAATAAATATGTGAATAGGTCCAGGGGGACTCTCTGTAAGAAGAGGGCATCCGCTAAAGCTTTCACCTCTATCCAGAAACTCCATATTGGGCACTCCCAAAAAATATGGAACAGGGAGCCAACAGCAATGTGGCTGTGCCAACACTGGGGGGGGGGGGGGGAAGGAAGCGTGCACTCTATTGAGGGAGTGGAGAAGAACATCAATAGTTTGTACAGGGATTCCTTAAATTTCATAGCCGAAGGTCACACGATCTGTCACTGCCCAGGCAATATCGGTCTACCTAGTGACTCTTCCCTTTGGGATATGTATGCATAGGGGGATCTCTGCCATCTGGGGAGGAGAGTATCTGGTAAATGAATAAGATTAGACCTTTCATAGAGGTGCCAGCCCAACAGAGTTTCTCAAATGAGGTACGAAGGGAGTCATGGAGGGAGTGAACAAATAGTTCTACCTGCTGATAATGTAGCCATTACGTTCTAGGGAGGCCAAGAGTAGAGGTGAAATACTCAAAGGATCTGAGCTCCAAGGTAGAGGGATTAACCATATCGATTATCTGGATCCTTGTGAATTCTGATATCAATAATGAGTATTTTATGTGGCAAAATAAACAGCATTAAATGTCCCTTAAGCACAGTTGAAGAATTTTACTGCAGAGAATCCCAGGGTAATAATCTCCATCAGCTGATGTGGAGATAACTGGTGCCACCAAGGCATGGTACACAGCTGGTGGGCAGTAGTTGTAGTCAGGTGGGCAGAGGTCAGTACTGGTAGACGTCAGGCAGTATGGAGGACATGCAGAAGGTTAGGCTGGGAATAGGAGAAGAATGTTGTAGACAGTCAGGTATTTTTTTTTCCTACTGTAGTGTTTTCTTTTTCCTCTTTTTAAGGTTTTTTGAGGCCAAGCTTATGGACTGTCTGATCTTGAAAATAGTTGTCATCTTTCAACCTCTGTGCCTCTGAACTTTTTTCTTCCACCTTTAGTTCTTCTCTGCTGAAATTTCTACTATCTTGATGATTTTTACATTTAATTCCGATCCCGATCTTTTTAGGCAGGATAGAGGTCTGAGGATATTTCCCACAATGCTTTGCTACTGGCCAAGCATTGTGGGAAAAGTTAACAATGTTAGCTAGGTCCCATAGGAATGAATGGATGCAGCCGGTACACAGCCTGTGCCGGTGTCCGGCCGCTTAACCCCCTGCGCGCCAGCTGCATACATTCATTCTAATGGGAGACTAGCTAACATCGCTAGTAGCTAACACTAAGGGCCAGTTCACATATGCTGATGTAGTCCGTCCGTAAGAGTCCTCATAAGGACCCCTACGGATGGAACACAAGCGCAACTGCAAGCGCTGTGCAGTTCATGCGCACGGGCCCCACAGACTATAATGGGGTCCGTGTGCTTGACGCGCACTGCCCGCATGAATCGTTTAATCATTACACAGCATGGAGTCTAACAATTAAAGCGCTCAATTTTTAGACTCCATGCTGTGTAGTGAATAGGATCGTTTTTAAAATCCGATCTTCGATTATTAAAGAAATCCCATTGACTTGCATTGGGATCGGAATTGGAATCGGGTTCGAATGGAAAATGATCGGAAATCGGATTTTAAAAATGATCCTGAAATCTCAAGATCGGCTCAACACTAATACCAACCAAACTTTTTTTTTAATTGTCACATTACAAGAACCATCACTTATTTTCATAACTACATTTACACTGGCCTCATTGTAGGGTGCAAAAGGCTTATTGATTAACTTTTATTAACGCTTTCAAGGGGAGGCATGGAAAAAAACACTTTCTGTATACCGTATATACTCGAGTATAAGCCGACCCGAATATAAGCCGACCCCCTAATTTTACCACAAAAAAACTGGGAAAACTTCTTGACTCGAGTATAAGCCTAGGGGGGAAATGCAGCAGCTACTGGAAAATTTCAAAAATTAAAATGGTCGGAGTTTTTGGGTGCAGTAGATGCTGGGGAAGGGGAGGGGGTGTTTTGGTTGTCTGTCTGCCCCTTTCCTGAGCTTGAGGACTGCTTTTTCTTCCTCCACTTGGAATTCAGCCTGGCTGAATATAGGGTATCTGCAGTACTCCTATTAACCCCTTCCCGATGGACCAGGAGCACTGCAGATACCCTATATTCAGTAGACCGGGCACTGTCAGACACAGGGATACTTAATGTGTATGTGTTTCACAGTCATTTTCTACTTTTATATATTCTAGGAAAAGGAGGGATTTAAAACTTTTAATTTCATTTTTTTTAATTTTTATTTTTTCTTTGCACTATTTTATGGGAGAGTCTATACATTAATATTGTGGCTGGTCATACACCCCCCCCCTCCTAAAAAAAAAAAAATATTTTTTTTTTTTTTCCTCTCTCGAGTATAAGCTGAGGGGGCTTTTTCAGCACAAAAGCTGGGCTGAAAAATTCGGCTTATATTCGAGTATATATAGTAATAACTTTTATATTTTTAGGGCTTTCTCTTTGCATGATAAGTTCACAGTTTTATCTGTATTTTTAATTTATTTCCTTTAGTCAATTTGAACATAGATAACCCTTCCATTAGGGAATATGAAGATACATGATACTTTGTATTCCAGGGTATTGTATCTATCGGTTTTCAACTGACAGAGAACCTATTAGACCCTGCTTCTGGCTGGACCTAATAGGCTTCCATAATATATTACTTTTGAGTTGCAGAGGTCAATTGATATTTCTACTGTTTATGCTCAGTGATCAATAAACAGGCTTTTTGCAGGGGAACATATCAAGAACTCGGAGCACTGTGTTCTCTTAGCATACCAATGGCTTACTATGCCTGTAAGTTAACTGAATTTTCCATTTTGATTGTAACTGATATGCCGATGGCCACTCAAACTCACAATAAACAAGCAATCACTACAGGTATACATTCTTAGAAATATTATTTATTGCACAGAAAAAAATGCAACTTTTCATTATATATAAACATACAACACATTTTTGGATATTATTTTTTCATGTTCTTGTTTTCATTCAATATATATCTATATACTCTATATTACAAACCCAAAAATTCTATGAAAGTTTAGAAAAAATGACAGTGACTTATCAGGAAGAAGATATACCCTCATCTGCTAGAGGGCCCCTGTGTAAAGAGGTCATACTCCACCTCTCTGGATACCCAAACAACATCAGGACAAAAGAGTCCAGCATCAATGAGGAGTCAATTAAGTGCATTAGTGACTATATAGAGGGGCTGCTTTACCATAACAGAAAGTAGTTCAGCCAGGTTCTCTATTGCTACGTCCTACGTCTCGCTGGGTTCAAAAGAATGCACAAAACCCCTTGTAAAGCCCTGTTTAGCAGTGCAAATAGTGCAAACATGTACAATTTTAGGTGACTAAGGCCTCATACAAATATTATGGGCCATATTATGTGTTCATGTTGTATGGAGCTGTAATAGAGCACCCATAAAGGTTCATGGGACCTTACTGTAACTCCATATGAGTTCATATGAGAACATACAGAAGGATTTTTGTTGAATTCCGAATGTGTTGAAGAGAAAAATCTTAATGGCAATCTTTCTCACTTCCCATATTATTGAGGCTTTCTTGTCTAAAAAGCACTGTTTCCAAGGGAGAATATCTCATACAGTCACAGTAGCAAAAGCCAGATACTGCGCCATGTGCCGCCACACAGATGCTGGCAACCAATTGCAATCCAGCTCTCATTTATGAGGCCCTTTGGAGAATCTAAGTTGATTGGTTGCTACGGGCCACTGTGCACTTTGAACTAGTTCTAGTAAAGATAGCTGTATGCCTAGCAGATATTGTCACTATAAGACAAGTCTTTACTAACTCTTCAATGTATGTTCACTCGAAGAAATTTGAGGCAGTCTTTCACCTCGAAATCCTCTCCAAAAACTGACCCGCACAGAAAGCTAAGGCTGCATTTCTGGAATGGGTTTGCTTGTCTGTTAATCACAAATCAGCTGTTCAGGGGAATGTCCGTTCCCTGTACTATACCGTACATGAAAGCCACCTTCTGATTCCATCTCTATACACTGTATAGTACAGGAAAAACAGGGACTTCCAAACAGCTGAATGGTGATGGGGTCAGCTGTAGGCCCCATCAATTAGATATATATGGCCTATCCTAAGTATAGGCTATAAAAAACAATCCTAGCCAACCCCTTTATGTGCTCATATAGCTTCAACAGTTGCTGGCTGAATAATACTCCTCATGAGTCCCACCCATACATGCACACTCAGATCAGCCAAACGTGCATGTATTTTCAATGGGGATAAGAAGGGAAAGTCACTAGCATACAGCCCTAACTGCAGCTTATCTGAGGAGTTAGGAGACCCCCCTACATATAAGATGATGCGGTAGCCCTGCTGAAATCTAAGGGTTCATCTGACATTTCTATTATGAGTATGGGGGCCTTTACTTTGACATTATTTGTAATTGATGGAGGGTGCTTTTTTAACAGTAATTGCATATTTTCAGATGACTTTGGTTACAACACAGTTCTATAGTCTGCAGGCTGGTCTCTTCATAATATCTGTTGGGAGATAAACAGTATATGAAGTGAGAAACCAGGATAACATAGCCACTACTTGTAAGGTGGATAGAATTTTTACTGTGTATGCTCAGTTTATTAACATTATCAGCATTAACACAAGAAGTTACCATTACTATTTTAGATTACTATAAAGGATCATGCATCTGTATAGGTTATGGCTCCCTATAAACCATGCCAAGTATTAAGACAGCACCCATAGACCAATATAAGGCTTCACTGTACTTTTGTTTGTCTCCAATTTCATGTGGAAGCGAATCAAATTTATTTTTTTGTCAGAATTTTGCATGAATCAACACACTAAAAGTAGCGCACTTTCATAAGAAGCTATATTATAGGGCAATTCTTCCCTAGGAGCATTACCTTTAAGAGAGAGTCAGAGATATTTATCAAGGCTGAATTGCTAATCCCTATTCCGCCAGAGGATCTGCCTCATTTAAGACATGGCGTACACCTCAAGACAAATCAGCCGCATGTGTCGTTGAAAGTGAAAGTCAGTGTAAACTGGTGTTAAAAGAGGAGAAGTTGTAATTTTTTGGGGGCAACACCGAACTTGTCAAATAAATTGCAACATCTTCCATGCCTTGTATCCCAAAAAAACTGTTGCACAATGCATGATGAATTTCATGCAGTATCTATAAATATGATGCCGTACAAAGGCTATTGCTCTAAGAAAGTAAGGGACTACATGTGCATGATGCCTAAAGAACCACTTTCATTCTGCCCTGTCTACTTCTTACAGAAACAGCAGGGAGCATCTGAAATATTAACTATTCTTTCTAAATGGTCCATTCTGATTTTCCTAGAAAGTGCGTTCTTTATGTTGTACTCATTTAGTCCGATCAGAGTTAAGCAGTTGATATCACAAACCACAGTTGTTCATGCGTCTGATCTATCAGACTGGGTGAATCCACCTACCAAATAAATTGACATCACATGTCTGAAACAGTAGGGACATGCACCACACTGTTCTGCAAGACAATGAAAGGAAGGGTACATAATAAACACAAAAGTAATAGTTCTAGTAAATGGACTCATAAATCCAATATGTTCATTTCCATAACACATGTAACAATATTTCACTAGATCTGCCACATAATTCATTACAGAGTGAACATAGAGAGCAGTGCACAAAGAAACACTTTAAAATGGAAGATTACAACAAAAATTTGAGCAATGACACGAAGTTACTGTATATCCACAAGTAGCATCAGAAGAAAACAGCCTCTCCCATTTCTCACTAGAAAGTGACTTGCAGTATAATAATACCCTTATCCCTATATACAAATATTTCCAAGCCCCCATTCAAAGTCATACTGTATAAATATGACTTTATTTTGTGACCTTTGATTTCTGCATTAAGCACACAGGTCTTGTTTATACGCTGAGTAGAATGAAATAATTGCACTTTTTAAGGCTACATGTACACAAACTTGTGCATGTATGAATGTGCAAGAAAACAGCATGGACAGCACATGGATGATATTCATGTGCTGTCTGTGACCTCCCCAGATCCATACATTTCATTAATAAACCTGGGCTGCAAACACAACAGGAATAGGATCTGCCGTGAGTTTTGCCACCCAGCTCATGGCCCGCACACAGACCTGAGATAATACACGGTTGTGTGTATGGGGTCATAAGAAAAGAATGGGTCAGTGTGCTAGCTGTTAAAACCATAGCTAGCACACTGAAAAGCACATAGCCATGAACATGAGAGCTAAAGCTGCGTATTTCCTCTTAGGCCTCAGAGAAACCGTTATGATTGCTAGAACCATAAACAGCATTTGTTGCTGTGATCAGCTGGATAACCTAATATTAGATTCCACAGACTACGGGGTTGTGGCTGCTAAGTCAATAATATACCCCTACTTGTTTAAAGTGACACTTTATTTTGCAAAGGGCAAAGTATGATATTTACAGCTAACTCTTTATAAAACTGTCTACTTCTGGTTCACATCTGCGTTCGGTATTCCATTCGGAGAGTCCGCTTGAACAGAATATCAAGCGCATTACAAAGTAGTGAGCAATGAAAGCACACGGAGGACCCCATAGACTATCATTTTCGTGCGGTGTCTGCACGAATCATGTGGAGAGAAAAGTAGTTCTTGAAGTACTTTCCTCTCCACATGACTTGTGCGGACACTGCGCGGAAAACACACAGACCCCATTATAGTCTATGTGGTCCGTGTGCTTTCATTGCTCACCACTTTTTAATGCGTTCGGTATTCCGTTCAAGTGGACTCCCCGAACGGAATACCGAACGCAGATATTGAACCGGCTCTGCAGAATGTCTTCAAAACTGGGAATTGTATCACAGTTCAAGGAAGAAGGATTCCTTTTATTTCTGTTGGGATATGTTTTACACTTCCCTTTTTCCACCTTCCAATCCCTAATTTGATTTTAAAAAAGGAAATTTGGTCTAAAATAAACCTAAAATTTCACTTGCTCTAGGTCTCAATTTTCTAGTTGGTTTCAGCCATCTCTATCATGGTGGCAGTAGATTTCATTTTTGCACAGGTGTCATGTAATATGAACATGGGCAACAAAGTGTCTGAAGCTAGCCAAAGAGGTTTAACAGCGGTCATCTGAATATTCATCTGTTCCTACTGACTTCTCCAAGCACATGCTTGGTTTTGTCAAGTGTGCTTGTGTTCTGGATAGGAAGAGAGGGGAAGGTCACTACCAAAAATCTCTGATAGTGGCTTCTCTCCATGGAGAAGAAAGGACCTGGCACGTTGAAATTCAATATGCTTGGTCCTTTTTTCCCCTAACATAGTCTGAACAAAAATTCAATACACATTAAATGGTTGGCTAGTTCCACCAAAATTGGCTAGTTTAAAGGACTTGTGTATATGACCACCTTGGGGCTTCAATTTGGAGGAGCTTTTGTACTAAAGGATATATACAAGTAAAGTAGAAAATGATGGTTGTATGTGTACATAGCCACAGCAGTGTAGGGGTATATTATTGAGAGGTAAACATGGAAATCTACTGTGAATAATAATCTGAAATAAAAGTCATGAAAACAAGGAAAAGTAAATTTAGAAACATACATGCAAATAGATATCCATGCATATCATAATTTACTATGTATTTACAATTCCATTTCTAAGTGTACATAATGACATTAAATAGTATTGCTAGAATATCAACGGTACTCATGCCAACTTAGAATAATAACATGTCCATTCTATTAAAAAGTGTGAAGTTAGAGAGTTAATAAATGGGGCACTTTTCTATTTCTGAGGATGAGAAAATGTATGAAAAATTGTAATAAAAGTAAAAAAAACCCCTCTGCTGCACCCGTAGGTGAGAATAGAGATGTTCCCTATGGAAGATAACCCCTTGGTGGTTCTACTAAACTGAGGTTAGAGCACCATAAGAAGATATGGAGATTTAAGTTAAGTTTAGTAGGACTGAAGGGGGTCTTGGTGTTACAATCAGAATAAGGACAGTTCAACGCCAATACAATATACCCCTCTTAATAGGGATTTACAATAACAATCTGCAGACTACTTGAAGTCTGGAGCCAAAACACCATATAATTCAACATTATCACCCTGGAGAACCATGGCCCCTAAGGCTAAGGCCCCACATTGCAGAAAATAAGTGTTTTTAGCTGCTGCTACTGCAAAAAAACAAACCCTGTGTTTTAAAGTACCAGAAAAGTGAATGATATTCTGGTTAATCCCATCCACATATTGTGAAAAAAAATGTTGCGAAACACGTTTTTGAAAAAAGCAGCATATTAATTTTACACACGGAAATGAAAGCATTTTCCTTATAGATTTAGTAATTGAAGAAAAAATGCAGAGAAACACGCAGAAAACGTAATAATAAACGTTGCAGGAAAAACGTAGTGTTTCAGCTGTGTTTCTTAGTTGCAGTTTGCAATGTGGGTCCTTAACCTAAAACAGATTTTCTCATGGATTAAACATCTTTAAATTTCCAAATGTTGTACATTAAGGGTGTTGTCCAGACTTAATGTTGACTGCATGCCCTGTATAGTGTCCGGTCGCCAGTACTGCAGCTTAGCTTCCATTTACTTCAATAGGAGCTGAGCTGCAGTACTGCAACATCTGCTTCTGTTGTGTTGTATATAGTATGGGTGTTGGAGGCAGTCCCATACAGCTGATCAGTCTAATGATACTGGAAAACCCTTTAAGGCTGGGGCCTCACGGGCCAAAAACGGTGCGATTTGCCCGGCGCAGTTTTGGAAATCGCAGCATGTCAATTATATCTATGGAAATGCCGGTGGCTTCCCCATAGATATAATTGTCCGCAAACTTTCTGTTTAAAGCACTGCAAGAAGAACAGCGATGCGATGCGTTCCCTAAGACTGAGGCTCCACGTTGCTTTTTTTGTTACAAATTTGGTTGTGTTTTTTTTCATCCAAAGCCAGGAGTGGATTGAGCAGAAGGTAGAACTATAAGTACTTCCTATATAGTCCCCATTTCTTTTGTAGCCATTCTTGACTTTGCTACAAAAAACCCCAACAAAATCTGCAACAAATAAAGCTGCATTTCTGCAACATGGGGCCCTGGCCTAAGGTAATGTTGAATACCTCTGACTACACCTCTTAACATCCAAACATTTCTCTATACAAACTGAAAATAAAACTGTTTATTTGGTCATTTACAAATGTAAACAGTACCAGAAACCCATGTGGAGCTTCAATGTGCAGTAATGAAACTTTGGATACAGAGGGTGATACACTAACTGGAAAAATGTAAAACCATAGTTCTTGTGATACCAAAGAACTAACTGGAGCAGTTTATTTGGAAATTGCATACTGTGAGAGTGCGCAGCCTTTCCCTCTGCATTAGGGATTCTACATATCACCAATTCCCTGCAGAACAGATGCTAGTTACCTCTGTACATTACACATCTACTAGTATCACAGCATGAACGTGTAAGGATCAGTAATGACCCTGTCACATTTTACACAAACATAGTGTTGCTTGCAGTGCCTTCTATTGGATGTCATTGATGTCCGTCTTGTATAAGAGCTAGCAATGTGCTGAGGTTTTTATATATATATTGGAAATCACGATATACATATGAACAGAGCTTAAAGGGACTCTATCACTGGGAAATGTCATTTTTAACTAATTACATCCTTGTATAGGCTTTAGAAATGCTACTTCACACCTACCTTTAGTATATAGATTTCCTCAGTGGTTTGTGAAGAAGTCCGTTTTTATTCATATGCTAATGAGCTTCCAGCCAGCACAGGAAGTTCCCAGCAGCACTCGTCACTGTTATTATCTCCTATGTGTGTGAGGCAAACAGGAAGCTGAGTCATCAGCAGCAGCAGCAGCCTGTGCATAGGAAACAATAGCAAAGGGGGTGCACGATGTGTCGTATGAATATGAAGCATATGAAGCATATGAATAAAAACGGACTTATTCAAAAACCGCTGAGGCAATTTACGTACTAAAGGTAGGTGTGGAATAGCCTTTCTAACGCATATGCAAGGATGTGATTAGTTAAAAATGACTTTTCCCAATGATAGAGCCCCTTTAAGTGCAAGTCAAAATTTAAACGTAAACTTACTTCCTTTGTCCAAATGTTATTCCTAATGATTTCCTTAAGGCACCTTAAGGCCCGGTTCACATCTGCGTTCTGGAGTTCGTTCGGGGAGTTCACTTGGGGACTCTCCAATTTGGTTAACTAATACAATTTTTCCATAACATAATGTAACACATCTTCACAACTTGCAAACCAAAGCCTTGAAAGGCCATACTCCCCCCCTTCACCTCACCCCCAAACATAGTCATATATACGATAGTTAAAATATCTTTTTCTGTTAACTTATCACAAGATCATGTTGCTTTTAGAAAAATTTCTCAAGCATACCTCCAATAATAAAACAACTTTTCAGAAATTAATAGTGCAGATGAATATAAGAAACTTTGTGATACTTCTTGTTTCTAAAATGTTTTCTTCTTCATTTATCACGCCGAGTTACGTATCAAAAGGCACAAAAAGGCTGCAGTTGCTGTACCCTGATACTCTGTGAGTGAGGGAGCCCTCTTGGCACTGCTGTATCTTCAATATGAGACCGTGCCACTACAGCCAGGTGCTGTACAATATCAATGGGCTTGTGTAGGCTACACAGAAAACTCTCTTGAACTCTTCCCCCTTTTTCCAGAGAAATGTGTGGTTGCCCTGTGCTCTTCCCCTTACATATTCAACCTCTTTCCTCAAACTGGTAGTACCAATGATGAATGCCTACTGGCCAAAACACCAAGCCTACATCTGTACCAGGGTCTACCATTAAGGCCCCAGGAACTGCGGTTCTAACCGCACATCATCTCGCATCTAGCGTATAGATTGTCCTCCTGACAATCCTAATGGTGAAACGCGTTGAGGAATAGAAACAATATAATGGCTGCTTTATAGCATGGTGGATCTAGGATCACTGGACCTGTAGGCATAGTGTGGGATATAGCAAGGGGTTAACTTGACAGGTGATACATAGTATCAAGCCCAGGCTGACCGTTGGAACTAGAGTCGAGAACCCCGGACCAGTAGCCTAGAAATATGTATCTGCCATTGTACCTTTTTGTATGAACTACTGTAAATCGCTAGTACAGACCCTATGTAGGTGTAGGAACATATAGTAGGAGAAGGATACTCTAGAAACATTATTGACTATAGAGTCTTTCAGTGATATAAAACTGTGTATATGCATCAGATAGGGTCAGATATCTGTGCATGTGTATCAGGTGTGTCTGCTATTTTCAGTTGATAAACATACACACGTGTGGGCTATGAGCGCTTTTTTGGCTCTTTTTTAAATAATTGAATAAAAGTTATATTTTAATATAGGAATTGTTTTGCCCAAGGGTATTTAGTGTTTTGTAGAATTGTGAGTGGGTTCCCTTAGACCAGGGGTAGGGAACCTTTGGCTCTCCAGCTGCTGTGAAACTACAACTGCCAGCATGCTCCATTCACTTCCATGGGAGTTCCCAGAACAGTAGAGCCAGTATGCATGCTGGGAGTTGTAGTTTTGCAACAGCTGGAGAGCCGTACGTTCCCTACCCCTGCCTTAGACCCTGTGTTTCCAAAACATCACACACTGCACCACAATAACAGATTCATTCAGAATGCCGTGTGCTGCGAGGTTTCCATCTTGTGAATGACTGATGCTAGGGCTGATCTTGTGCTGAAAGAGGCTTCTAGTAATCCTTTAAAACTCTATGTCCCATCCTAAGTGGGTGGTTCATGGTCACGAATATAGGGATTACAAATTGGCTCCATCTTCTTTAAACATTCTGCATTTTAGAAAATAATGACAATGTTTTAACTCTCATAGACTCTTCAAGCTAACAACTCCCAATGCCATTTTTATCTGAGTTTGGCTTCAGCAATGAGCATAGTTTACTGCCCTAATGCAGATCTGTCCTAAGGCTGCACTACTTTAGGACACTTATAGCGTGTGAGGAAGATCACATGCATATACACTCACCGGCCACTTTATTAGGTACACCTGTCCAACTGCTCGTTAACACTTAATTTCTAATCAGCCAATCACATGGCGGCAACTCAGTGCATTTAGGCATGTAGACATGGTCAAGACAATCTCCTGCAGTTCAAACCGAGCATCAGTATGGGGAAGAAAGGTGATTTGAGTGCCTTTGAACGTGGCATGGTTGTTGGTGCCAGAAGGGCTGGTCTGAGTATTTCAGAAACTGCTGATCTACTGGGAGTTTCACGCACAACCATCTCTAGGGTTTACAGAGAATGGTCCGAAAAAGAAAAAACATCCAGTGAGCGGCAGTTCTGTGGGCGGAAATGCGTTGTTGATGCCACAGGTCAGAGGAGAATGGCCAGACTGGTTCGAGCTGATAGAAAGGCAACAGTGACTCAAATAGCCACCCGTTACAACCAAGGTAGCCAGAAGAGCATCTCTGAACGCACAGTACATCGAACTTTGAGGCAGATGGGCTACAGCAGCAGAAGACCACACCGGGTGCCACTCCTTTCAGCTAAGAACAGGAAACTGAGGCTACAATTTGCACAAGCTCATCGAAATTGGACAATTGAAGATTGGAAAAACGTTGCCTGGTCTGATGAGTCTCGATTTCTGCTGCGACATTCGGATGGTAGGGTCAGAATTTGGCGTCAACAACATGAAAGCATGGATCCATCCTGCCTTGTATCAACGGTTCAGGCTGGTGGTGGTGGTGTCATGGTGTGGGGAATATTTTCTTGGCACTCTTTGGGCCCCTTGGTACCAATTGAGCATCGTTGCAACGCCAAAGCCTACCTGAGTATTGTTGCTGACCATGTCCATCCCTTTATGACCACAATGTACCCAACATCTGATGGCTACTTTCAGCAGGATAATGCGCCATGTCATAAAGCTGGAATCATCTCAGACTGGTTTCTTGAACATGACAATGAGTTCACTGTACTCCAATGGCCTCCACAGTCACCAGATCTCAATCCAATAGAGCATCTTTGGGATGTGGTGGAACGGGAGATTCGAATCATGGATGTGCAGCCGACAAATCTGCGGCAACTGTGTGATGCCATCATGTCAATATGGACCAAAATCTCTGAGGAATGCTTCCAGCACCTTGTTGAATCTATGCCACGAAGAATTGAGGCAGTTCTGAAGGCAAAAGGGGGTCCAACCCGTTACTAGCATGGTGTACCTAATAAAGTGGCCGGTGAGTGTATAACTAGCCATAGACATTACTACTAGACGATAAAAGCAGGTTTACATAAGATGGCAATAGTCAGGTTTGTGGTACAGCTTCTGGGCAATGGTTAATCACTGTAACTATTCTTCAGCAACTGGGCTGAAGAGTGACAATGTTCCTGAATAGAAACTGTATCGCTTCAGGATGTTTACTATGCTCAGCAAAATCTGTATAAAGCCATCTGTTGGTCGGGACAGTGATTAGACTCCTGCACTGTTGATAGGAAATCTGGAACGATTTCAAGCAGTTTGCTCATCTGTATTTACTAGTGTGACTATTGATAGCAGCTGTCATCCACAAATATAGCGTTTTACACCTGCCATAGTTCCTAGAAAGGATTTCACGACAGACATCAGGGGTCACTATCGCTATCAATAACTGAAGGGAATGCCTAACCATCAGACCTGACCGACACAACTCCGTCACCTTTCACAGAACATGTGACACAACCTTTGCTCAGTATATGACTTATCGATAGAACTGCCTGTCAATTCACTAACCATAATGAAATGTATTAGAGCATTTCTAAGGGGTTAAATAACTGTTAACATATTACCGTCTCTAATACACATCCAGTGACCCTCTCTGTGACAACTGTTACTAATATTTTACTACTTTTTGTTTAGGCTTCATGTTAATATCTCCATTTTCTATTACTCTTATTGTACTCTTATTATTCGCTTTGTTCAGTACAGTCAGCATGCAGTGGTGTGGATTGCTATTGCGGCTTTGCTATGGATTGAAAGTCACTGAGACCAAGTCAATGCGATAGACAGGGCAATACCATGAAACAGAGGAGGGTTCTCACAGTAAGTATATTTGATAGTTTTTTGTTTTGGTTTTTCTTCTCTACAATGTCTATTAAAACTTGTTGCACTCCTTTTTATAGGTTGTATGCCATTTTTAAGTATGGTAAGTGGGGAAGAGCCTCGCTGAAGGTTAAAGGTACATAAAAATTTGCTTACTCTGTAGAATACACTTGACTGTATTAGTGATACTGGACAAATCATACAGATACTGACTATGCAACTAACTGAATTCTGAATGGGTTTACCTTCAATTTAATATACCGTACATGTAATATTAAGTTGTAGACGTTGTTGACCAATGACATCATTTGTGTTCCACCACATGGGTCTGTGCACATGGTATAAGCTGATAAAATATTTTTCTGCATAACCTTTGTACGTTTATCATGCAAGTAGTTCACAGCTAATGCATAGTAATACACGTTCCTGGTGATACACAGTACAAAAAAGCAGGGTGATATGGATTCCCTTGGAGAGAAAAAAGGCTGTACGCTCAAACCAATGGTTTAGTAAATCAATTGAAAAGCACAATATCTATTATTGTATAGTACATTAGTACATACAAAGGACTCTGTTTCTTCTCTTTTTTGAATCAACGCCTAGATTTAGCTTCAAAAACTGCTAAAAAATGGCACGAGATCGAACCCCAAAATCCATAATCTCAACTGTTTAAAATTATGGTATGGAACCTCAATATGGAGATCCACCATTTCATCCTCTTGCATCCTATGTCATTTATGAATTTTGTAAGATAATACTGTTCAATACAGTAAAAATGCAAGGAATAACAAAGGGAAAATTCTAAACACAAGTTAATAATGATCTGCTTTACATTTTTCCATGTTTGTCCATGACCCCAGCATAGCCAAGTTTTTCCTTGATATTCACTCACCTATGTTCAAACAGAGACTCAGATCTTTAGATTAAGAGAAATGCGTAAAAGGCTGTGGTGCTGAATAGGTTAATCAGTCTTTATGAGTCTCATTTTGCATTCGTTTACCCATATGGGAATATTTGACCTTTTGAATATACCATCTGCACAATGAGCGTGTATGTTGTAAATGCTCACACTGCATCTTCTTAAATTCTAGGTGTGAAAGAGGAAAGTACACATTGGATCAAATATTTCTCTCTGCGTAGGAGTGCTTCAAACCACCGGGATGTTAAAGAAAAGGATGCTGTTTATGTAAAGGATAGGAGAAATTGCTTGAAGGAAGAAAAGATTGCTGGGTCTTCTGTCCATCCAGATGAAGTCACCTGGAGAATTTTTGGAAGCATCTTAATATTTGTATGAGAAAATCATTATCCCATAATACTATATTTTTCTGCATTACACACAGCAGGGCATAAAGAATCAAGTCAGTTGCCAGAGAACTTATATAAGTCCAAAGCGAAAAGCTATAAGTCCTGTTGGATACAGTCTGATACAGTGGTGGGTGCCTGTCCATCTCTGGCCAACTTATGATGATCGGAGTTTCTCTTACTGCATGTTAACTACTGCAGAGATACAAAATATAAAAATAACTAGTATTATATAACCAGAGGCAAGGCTGCCAATTTATTCTGTTATAACTAGATTGATATAAAGTACATGTGGTGTATGCCTACTGTTGCTATGCGGGCACGCAGATTGAATGTGGACTCATGCAGTCATATAACACATGGCTTTGATATGTGGACATGTGGCAGCTATTGTAATTGGTTATATTTACTAGTTTCCTTTGTCTTAAAGATAATTGTCAGGTTTTGCCCATCAGAATTTATTGTAAGCTGTAGCTATCTGCAAGCTTTTCATTTCTGGCACTCAGGGCAATGCACAGTGTTCTGTAGACACATTATTAATATTCTTTATCATCTGAGTTTACTTATGTTAATTCTCCTTAGACCACTCCATGAAATAGATTGGATTAGTCAAGACGTGAGGATCCCTAAAGCTTGAAGTTGCTGATAATTTATTGGGCTCTGCTGTTCACTATTGAAGTGGAAGCTCATCACTCTGCCATTTTCTGGATGAAGACGTGCACGTTTTGTAGCCATGGAAGTACTATCCTGCATTCTAGCTGTCAAGTGCAATGCTTTGCAGGGCTTTGCTCCATCATCTACAGGATGTTATGTGGTTCGGTAGCTACTAGGTAAACGCATTCACCATTGCAGAGCACATACAATACTCTCATACACCATGCATTCTCTCATTGCTGCTCCAGTCTCAAAGAAAGGGCAAAAGTGAGGTCAGTGGGATTTCCTTCTCTCCAAGAAGAGTGTCTCTTTTAAGGCTGCTTCCCTTGTTTAGCACCTTTAATTTAAGTGACATCTTTTTGGCACTTCCAGCCACCAGTCCATCAAAGAAAAAATCTTCATTGAACACTGGGTTTCGGCTATTCTTGATAATGGTGCTTCTCTGGCGGTGAACTTTACCAGGATTCAGATAGAGGACCACACAGCAGTTTACCCCCTTCAAATCACAAAGCTTGTCAAAGAGGTGTTCGGCTGCTATTAACCGTACTCTGAGACGGGCATTAGATGGGTCATATTCTGCTGAAAGTCTCATACTGCCTCCTTTACTGAGTCCAACATTGTGTTCCTTCTGTAGAAGGTCCAAAGGTAGAACACCTTGTTGTCCAGAACCTATACCAGCAGCCTTGGCACCTCTTACTCTTCTTCTAGGCATACTGGGACTAGTGTCAGCAGAACTGCACTCATCTGTGGACAGTGAGCTGTTTCGTGCTACAGAGTGCTTGAGTTTGATGAGTTTCGATTGTGTGTCTGGTGTAAATATTTTAAGCAGGGAGACTGAGCGAGAAAGTAATGGGGAACTGAATGGTGAGGACTCAGCTGAGGAGCAGGTATCACTTTCACCACCACTAAAATATCGATATGGATTCATCAAAGACATTCCAAAATCTGAAGTATTTAGTTGGGATCCTCCTTCTGTTCCACTTCTTCTCTGAGAACTAGGTGAACTAGACTGTGATGGACATGGAGAAAGAGAACCCTGGTCAGTATGAAAGAGAGACTCTTTACGTCGGGTGTGTGGACTTTCCATCAGAGTCACAAAACCATATGATGTCTGGGCTTTTGGGACATATGGAAGAGACATGGCAGTTTGAGACTGGGGGTCTGCATTAGTTCCCAAGTCTTCTTCAGAAGCCCACTCATCTGCACTTTCAATCTGAATAATGTGCCGATTTGCAGCTTTCACAAGGTTTTTGCTCTCTGAAGCAGCTTTGGTGGGTAGACGAGGACTGCGTTGTGGACGCCTACCTGACAGGTTTTGCTCAGAAGCAGAAGTGCCTATATTAGGTTTGGACTGTACTCCATCACCCACTGTAGCACCTTCAGCACCTCCTTCTGGTGGTATACTACTAAGTTTTGGTGGAATGAAAAAATCAGGAATTTTGTCTGGAGTCAGCACATTGCTGTATGGTGCACCTTTTGACTGTTTGTCACCAGATTCTCCTCCCTGTCTACCGCTGCTGTGATCCACAGTGCCCCGGATCCTCTCCAGCAGCCACATTCTGTGTGTTATATGGTATGAAATATAAATTGTGTTGTCACTGGAGTTAGGTTGAGCTGCCTGCAAAAAAAGAAAAAAAAGAGTAAGTGTTGTTTTACAGAGAATTCTCACTTAGAACATTAATACAATTATACCTCTACTTAGTGATGGTGAGTTACTAATATCCCCATTGACTTAGCAAATATTTCTGCCGCTTTTACACTTAAAGGGGCTCTATTATTGGAAAAAGTCATTTTTAACTAAGTACATCCTTGCCTAGCCTTTAGAAAAGCTATTCCACACCTACCTTTAGTATGTAAATTGCCTCAGTAGATTTTGAATAACTCCGTTTTTATTCATATGATAATTAGCTTCTCTGTGCACCCTGGAAGTCTTCTGTACAGTATACATAGCACAGGCTGCTGCTGATTTCTCCTCCCTGCTCTCACACACAGCACACAGCAGGGAGAGGAGAGCTGGCTGACAACTTCCTGTGCACGCTGGGGCCTAAAAATTAGCATGTGAATAAAAACGAACTTATTCAAACACTACTGAGGCAATCTATATACTAAAGATATGTGGGAAATAGCCGTTTTAAAGGCTGTGCAAGGATGTGGTTAGTTAAAAATGACTTTTGACAATGACAGAGCCCCTTTAAACCAGAAATAAATCCCAAAAGCAGAAACAAGGAAGCTCTCCATAAACCTATCCCCTACCCTTGGGAAACTTAGGACTAGTTCACACGTTGTGGGGTCCATGCGGGTTTTGACACAGAGAGAGAGACACGGCGAGCGAAATCCGCTGTCAAAATATGCCCCTTTGTTCACGTGTGAACGAGCCCTTATCATACCTTCTGGTGTTTAATTAAACAAAAGTGGAAGTGGAAATGAATACAATACATGAATTCACCTTTAGGGCTCGTTCACACGGTGGCAAAGGGGTGGATTTTGACAGTGGATTTCGCTTCAATATCCGCCCCTTTACAATGGTGGTCTATGCAGACCGCCGGGCTTCTTTTTTCCGCTAGCGGCGGGCTGCTGCTAGCGGAGAAAAGAAGCGACATGTCCTATCTTCAGGCGGATGCCTTGGCCTAGCGGCAGCACCCTCCTATATCGGCTCATTCATTTGAGCCGACATAGGAGGGGAAAGCTGCGACCGCGATGGTCGCGGCAGGCGGGTTTTGACCAGAGAGAGACGCGAATCACCTAATATTCTCCTAACCTGCAGTTAAAACTGCAATTCCCGGCGGCTCTGGTGGCAAGCCCAGGTACTATCACATTTTATTGCACCAGACTGTGTTTCCTCCTTTTTACTGCTCTGCCAGGCCTTCACTGCAGCAGGTTTCAGTTGCTGTTTGTTTCTGCCTGAAGTTTCGTCTATAACAAGTGAAATGCTGCTCAATTGGGCTGAGATCAGGTGACTGACTTGGCCATTCAAGAATATTCCGCTTCTTTGCTTTAATAAACTCCTGGGTTGCTTTGGCTTTATGTTTTGGGTCATTGTCCATATGTATTATGTATCAGTTTGGCTGAATCTGAGCAAACAGTATGTCTCCGAATCCCTGAGAATTCATCTGGCTGCTTCTGTCCGGTGTCACATCAATAAATACTATTGACCCAGTGCCAGTGGCAGCCATGTATGCCCAAGCCATCACACCGCCTCCGCCATGTTTTACATATGATGTGGTATGCTCATGAGCTGTACCATGCCTTCACCATGCTTTTTTCTTTCCATCATTCTGGTAGAAGTTGATCTTGGTTTCAGCTGTCCATAGAATGTTCTTCCAGAACTCTGCTGGATTTCTTAGATGCTTCTGCCTCTTTATTCCTGAGTCTTATGAGTGGTTGGCACCGTGCAATGAACTCTCTGCACTTACTTTCATGCAGTCTTCTCTTTATGGTAGACTTGGACATTCATACTCCTACATCCTGGAGAGTGTTATTCACTTGGCTGGCTGTTGTGAAGGGATGTCTCTTCATCATGGAAGTTATTCTGCGATCATCCATCACTGTTGTCTTCCGTGGGCATCCAGGTCTTTTTGCATTGATGAGTTTACTGGTGCTTTCATTCTCAGGTTGTACCAAACTGTAGATTTTGCCACCCCTAATATTGTAACAATTTCTCAGATGGGTTTTCTCTGTTTCCGCAGCTTAAAGGGGTATTCCCATCTACATAATTATTTTTAAATTTGTAGATAATTAAAAGTTAAACATTTTTGCAAATATAAGTAATTAAACATTTTGCAGAATTTTAAAGATTTTCTTTAAATATCTTGTGGTCACAGTCTGTTGTCTTGATCGGTTGCCGACCATGAATGCAGAAACTTTCTAAGGTCAGAAATCAGCTATGATTTCTGTATTATGGCCGGGATATCTTCTGATACATGTAGTGTTCCTGCCTGATAACCCAGCGACAATAAGAAAGTCATAGCTGGGTTCATGACAAGTCCCAGACCATAGAAAGGTTCTGCATTAGTGGTCGTATCCATGGCAACCGATCAAGATAAAAGACTGTCACCACTAAGAAAGTTAGAGAAAAGCTTTAAAACTCTGCAGAATTTTTAATTACTTATATTTGCAAAAATGCTTAACTTTTAATTGTCTACAGTCATGGCCAAAAGTTTTGAGAATGACACAAATATTATATTTTCACATGATCTGCTGCCCTCTGGTTTTTATGTGTGTTTGTCAGATGTTTTTATCACATACAGAAATAGAATTGCAATCATATTATGAGTAACCAAAGCTTATATTGACAGTTAGAATGAGTTAATGCAGCAAGTCAATATTTGCAGTGTTGACCCTTCTTCTTCAGGACCTCTGCAGTTCTCCCTGGCATGCTCTCAATCAACTTCTGGACCAAATCCTGGCTGATAGCAGTCCATTCTTGCACAATAAATGCTTGCATTTTGTCAGAATTTGTAGGTTTTTGTTTGTCCACCCGTAATATGTTTCAGTAGACAGGTAAAAAAAAATAAAAAATTGTGTCAGTGTCCAACTATACATGGACCGAACTGTAATACCTCTTGCAGACATATATCTACAGGAGGAGGTATCTGCAGTAAAACTTATCTCTTACAGGAGGAGCGCTATGCAAAGGAGACATATACAGTAGAGCCTCCAAACAAAAAGGATAAACTTATGCCTGGAGGATTATACAAAGCAGCCAAAGTTGAGTTAAGTCCAAGGGGTGAGACCATACAGAGACAAAATATCAACTTAGTCTCAGTTTGTAACAAGAGACAATCCCAGTTGCCCCCTCCCCCCCCCCCAGAATTGGATTACATCAATCCACATGAACATAATGGCATCCTTCCCACCGTTATAAGTTTTGATGTGCCTAGCTATAGTTGTATTCCATTCATGAGATATATCTCCTAAATCCATGCTGACAAACATATGCCATAGCCCTGTGACCAGGCCTGCAGCACTATGATAGCGGTCAGGGAAGGCCTGGTTGTCCGACCACTATACATATCATTAATGTTAGCATTATGTGATGTCTGTACATACTGACAGGCCCCTTACGAATAGCAGCCTGACCAGGGAAGGTGATTTAAAAAAAACCAAATTAAAGACTTATACTCATCTCTCCTGGGCTTCTGATGGTTCCCAGCATCCTCTTCAGGGCACTGAGTTCACACGCACCAGAGGTCATTGCTGGGGACTAAGCGATGACACCAACGTGCCCCAAGTGACCAGTGAGGCCCAATCACAGGCCCCAGCAGTGACGTCTGAGTGTGTTGCATTAGCTGGAACAAGGACGCCCAGGGGAGGTGAGGCAAGGTGAGTATAGGTGTTATTTTTACTTACCTCCATTGGGCTTCCACTTATTGTACTCTGGAGTCTGAGGAAACCCCAGAGTACCAAAATTAACCAGGTGGCGAAACTAATTTTGTGGGGTTCACATGAATCGGCGTGGGGCTCTTGGGAGCATTTTATACTGTATGGGGCCAAAGTGGAGCATATTATACTGTGTGGGTGCCATTGTGGAACAGATTCTATTGTGTGGGGGGCCACTGTTGATCATATTGCACTGTGTGGGGGCCAATGTGGAGCATATTGTACTGTTTGGAGGCCACTGTGAAGCATATTGTACTGTGTGGGGACCACATTGGAGCATATAATAGTGTGTGGGAGTCACTGTGTTAGCATACTGTACTGAGTGGGAGTCACTATGGAGCATATTGTACTGTGTGGGGGCCGCAGTGGAACAGATTGTACTAGGTGGGGGCCACTTTGGTTTGTATCATTAACGCTCTGTAACACCCCATTCACAAAACCGTATTTTGTGGTTCTGTGTCTGTCTGCAATTATGGATCCACAATGGCAAACAGTTACGGACACATTCATTTCAATGGGGCTGTACGCATCTGGTGTTTCAGACTGCACAAAATTAGGACATGTCATTATAAGGACTGCATTTGCATATATGCAAATATGACCCACAAACATGGTTAGTCTTGTGAATGGAGCTTTATTGTGTTTTGCTTTCAAGACAAAAGATGTTAATGTAAGAGTTTTTTCTAAAATAAAACCTCAGTATTAAGGTTAAATTGCCATGTTGGTAGTTTGTGATAAATTAGTGGGTTTTGGGTTGCAGTTTGGGCACTCAGTCTCTAAAAGGTTTGCCATTACTGTGCTAGATGGTCTCCTACCATCCTCCTTAATTCTCATTCTCATCTGGTTTTCCCAACATACTCTAGCCCACATTTACATGTGGCTTTGTAGATGACTTGTTTTGCAATTTATGAAGTGTTTTATCTGAAAGGTTTTATCAAGTACAATTAAAATGAAGGTTTTGTCTGTTTCTAATGCAGGGTATACTATGCATCCACTGCATCTAAAGCATCCTTGTACTTGTGCTTTATAATGTCCCCACAGTATACCTCGTGTGGCACACACAGCAGATGTTTGTAAGGTATGTATATGCCTTTACAGGGCATATAGAAATAACATGTCTTGATGAGACAGATTGTAGCTTTATCACTAAATCGAGGGCAGTGATGGCGAACTTTTTAGAGACCGAGTGGCCAAACTTCAACTCAAAACCACTAAATTATTGCAAAGTACCAACAGAGCAATTTAACCTTAATACTCTGCGGTTCCACAATTTATGGACCCGCAAAATACAGTCGTGTAAATGGGACTTTGCAGAGCTATCAATGATACAAACAACTTTGTACTGAAAGGAAAAGGTCTGTGCATTTGGTACTTTTGAACAATCAAGGTTCACTATTTACATCGCACAGGATCTGTTTTATAGTGACTGTACAATTTTATTACATCCTTTACTACTATCACATGTCTGCTATAAAACAGATACTGTGTGATATAAATAGTGAAGGGGCCCCCACACAATACAATCTGCCCCACAGTGGCGCCCAGACAGTACAAGGTGCTCCACAGTGGCCAGCGTGCCATAGGCTCGTCATCACGAACCTAGGGTATAAGAAAAAGACATGGTTCCTGTGCAGTAACTCCAGCACTAATGCGTTTTTTTTTATTTCAGATTTTGAAAATTGCTATTATTATATTATTACCATGATTACACTTCCTTAGAGCTAATACAGTCCTATGAAAAAGTTTGGGCACCCCTATTAATCTTAATCATTTTTAGTTCTAAATATTTTGGTGTTTGCAACAGCCATTTCAGTTTGATATATCTAATAACTGATGGACACAGTAATATTTCAGGATTGAAATGAGGTTTATTGTACTAACAGAAAATGCGCAATATGCATTAAACCAAAATTTGACCGGTGCAAAAATATGGGCACCTCAACAGAAAAGTGACATTAATATTTAGTACATCCTCCTTTTGCAAAGATAACAGCCTCTAGTCGCTTCCTGTAGCTTTTAATCAGTTCCTGGATCCTGGATGAAGGTATTTTGGACCATTTCTTTCTACAAAACAATTCAAGTTCAGTTAAGTTTGATGGTCGCCGAACATGGACAGCCCGCTCTCAAATGATCTGAAAACAAAGATTGTTCAACATAGTTGTTCAGGGGAAGGATACAAAACGTTGTCTCAGAGATTTAACCTGTCAGTTTCCACTGTGAGGAACATAGTAAGGAAATGGAAGACCACAGGGACAGTTCTTGTTAAGCCCAGAAGTGGCAGGCCAAGAAAAATATCAGAAAGGCAGAGAAGAAGAATGGTGAGAACAGTCAAGGACAATCCACAGACTACCTCCAAAGAGCTGCAGCATCATCTTGCTGCAGATGGTGTCACTGTGCATCGGTCAACAATACAGCGCACTTTGCACAAATAGAAGCTGTATGGGAGAGTGATGAGAAAGAAGCCGTTTCTGCACGTACGCCACAAATAGAGTTGCCTGAGGTATGAAAAAGCACATTTGGACAAGGCAGCTTCATTTTGGAAACAAAAATTGAGTTGTTTGGTTATAAAAAAAGGCGTTATGCATGGCGTCCAAAAAGAAACAGCATTCCAAGAAAAACACATGCTACCCACTGTAAAATTTGGTGGAGGTTCCATCATGCTTTGGGGCTGTGTGGCCAATGCCGGCATCGGGAATCTTGTTAAAGTTGAGAGTCGCATGGATTCCACTCAGTATCAGCAGATTCTTGAGAATAATGTTCAAGAATCAGTGACGAAGTTGAAGTTACGCCTGGGATGGATATTTCAGCAAGACAATGATCCAAAACACCGCTCCAAATCCTCAGGCATTCATGCAGAGGAACAATTACAATGTTCTGGAATGGCCATCCCAGTCCCCAGACCTGAATATCATTGAACATCTGTGGGATGATTTGAAGCGGGCTGTCCATGCTCGGCGACCATCAAACTTAACTGAACTTGAATTGTTTGTCCAAAATACCTTTATCCAGGATCCAGGAACTGATTAAAAGCTACAGGAAGCGACTAGAGGCTGTTATCTTTGCAAAAGGAGGATCTACTAAATATTAATGTCACTTTTCTGTTGAGGTGCCCATACTTTTGCACCGGTCAAATTTTGGTTTAATGCATATTGCACATTTTCTGTTAGTACAATAAACCTCATTTCAATCCTGAAATATTACTGTGTCCATCAGTTATTAGATATATCAAACTGAAATGGCTGTTGCAAATACCAAAATATTTAGAACTAAAAATGATTAAGATTAATAGGGGTGCCCAAACTTTTTCATAGGACTGTATATAATCAGCATGCCACAACATTTTTGTGTTGCTGTTGTGTAAGATGTCACGTTGTCAACTGGATTATTTATTGCGACAGGTTATGTGGCACAAGCAAATTTTATACTGTTCAATTCATCACATCTGTACTGTTCTTTTTCTTCATATGCAGGTTTTATGCATGTTTACTAAGTGTTCCATATTTAAAGTAAAGTGTAAATTTGGGACAAAAACCACCTTAGGGTAAGTTCAGACTGAGTTTTTTGGTCTGGAACCTGAGGCCGCCTCCGTTCTGGACCAAAATACAGGTAGCCGCAACTGAAAGCCGCGTACTCCGCTCCGGATAAGGCCCAATGAATGGGCCTAGTCAGGAGGAGGGACTGTTTTCAGGTCGAATCATGAGGTGAAACGGCCTGAAGAATGAGCATCTCGCTTCTTTTTCTGGAAGCCGCAACAAACCGGCTCCCGGAAAAAAGATCTGACCAGCTCCCATTGATTTCAATGGGAGCTGTCTTTTTAGTCAGGATTTTGAGGCGGATAAGGCCTCAAAATCCTGACCAAAATACTCCATGTGAACTTACACGTAGTAGGGTGTGTTCACACAGAGTTTTTTGCAAGCTGAAAAAATCTGCTTCAGGAATTAGGAAACTTTTTTGATGTGTTTTTTTACATGAAGCGTTTTTTTGTCGTGGTTTTTTTCACTTTTTTTTTTGCTCCAGAACAGTGCATGGACCTGGAAAGTCTCTTTAAAAGAAAAAAAACTAGTGTTTTTCTTTTTTTTTTTTAAAAAAAAAAAACACATCAAAATCCATAAAACTGTGTCGCGGTTTTTCCGCCTCTCATTGACTTCAATGGGTTTACCAGGTGGAATGCGCCTTAAGATAGGTCATGTCGCTTTTTTTTTTCCACTAGCATTTTTTTCAGCGAGCAGCTACCATTGAAATGAATGTGAGACGTTTTTGCAGGTGGATTTTGAGGCAGATTCCGTCAAAATCCGCCTGCAAATAACTCTGTGTGAACAGACCCTTAAGTTGCTCCTCATTGGGGTTTAAATACCAGTTATTATATACAGTGCTGTGAAGCTGTATTTTCCCCTTTACAGATTTCTTTTACTTTTTTGTCATAATTAACTTTTTCAGATTATCAAACAGATTTCAATATCAATTATAACCTGAGTAGATACAAAATGCAGTTGTTCACTGGTTTCATTTATTAATGGAATAAAGCTATCCAAACCAACCTAGCCCTGGGTGAAAAAGTAACTGCCCCCTAAACCTAATAACTGGTTGTACCACCCTTGGCGGCAACAGCTCCAATCAAACGTTTGCGATAACTGGGGATGAGTCTCTCACATCTCTGTAGAGAAATTCTGGCCCACACTTCTTTGCAAAATTGTTTTAATTCAGCCACACTAGCAGGTTTTTTGAGGTCATGCCACACATCTCAAACCAGACTTTGACTAGACTACTCCAAAATCTTTTTTTTTTTTTTTTTTTTTTTTTCAGCCTTACAAAAGTGGACTTGCTGGTGTGCATAGAGCAGAATTCGTGATTCCATCAATTACAGCAAGTCGTCCAGGTCCTAAAGCGGCAAAGCAGCCCCAGACCATCAACTGCCACCATGTTAGATTGTTTGTATGATGTCCTGAAATGCTTTTCCTGTGTTTTATGTCAGATGTCATGGGATGCACACCTTTCAGAAAGTTCCACTTTTGTTTCATCAGTCCACAGAAGTCTTAGGGATTATCAACTTGTTTTTTGGCAAATGTTGGACAGACCTTTGTGTTCTTTTTGGTCAGCAGTGGTTTTCATCTTGGAACCTTCCCATGGATACTGTTTTTGCCCAGTCTCTTTCTGTGTTGAGACATAAACACTGACCTTAACTGAGACAAGTGATTTAGACATTCTTCTGGGTTCTGACATCCCGGACAAGTCGTCAATGTGCTCTTGGAATAATTTTGATAGGCTGGCCAGTCCTAGGAAGGTTCATAATTGTGGCATCTTTTCTCCATTTGTGGATAATGGCTCTCATTGTGGTTTGCTGGAATCCCAAAGGCTTAGAAATGGCTTTATTTGTAACCTTTTCCAGACTGATAAATGCCAATGACTTTGTCATCTGTTCTTGAATTTTTTCAGATCGGGGCATAATGTGCTGCTTTTCGAGACCTTTTAGCCTATTTCATAGTCAGACAGGTTCTATTTAAGTGATTTCTTGATTTTACAGGTCTGGTAGTATTCAGGCCTGGCTGTGGCTAGGGAAATTGAAGTCAGCTTACCAAAAATAGTGGTTAATAAGTTAAATCATCAGGGGTAATCATTTTTAGTTACATACGGCCAGGCTGTTAAGGATAGCTTTTTCCCTTAATAAATGAAATCATCGTTTTAAAAACAGCTTTTTGTATTTTTGTGATATTATATATTGCTGAACAAATGCTGAATTGCTCAACATGTTGCAATGTCTTGAACCTTTGACTTTCAGGCTCCATATCTCACCATCCACTACAGCTTCCAGTGTAAGGCTACCATTACTTTATGGACAATCATCTTGGCTATCTCATACATAAATTTGACTTGTAACTACTAAGAATATTATTAATTATGCAGATTCTTGTCATGTAACCACATTGTCACTATTTTACTCCTGGTAGTAGAAAAATCTTTTTCTTCTTGAATACTACAAATTACAGCTTGTTCTCACATTCCCTAATAGCTCAGTATGTTGTCAGGTTGATTCCTAAGTGAAAGGTCACTGGTTCAAATCAAGAATAAGCCATGAAGGAGATTTCCCAAGGAAAAAAGTAACCAACAAAATTGCCTGGCTTACATCATGTGATTTCGATGGTAGTTGGAAGAATACAAAATTAAGTCTGTCCATCCATTCAAAAGCCAAGAGGCCATCCAGACAAAATATCGGCGTAAAACAAGTTGGCTGATCACAAGGTCTATCAGTTTTGGTACGACAAACACAGCAGTGGAGGTGGCTTTAAAGGGGTATTCCCACGTCGCATACTCACCAGTCTTCGTTGTTGCAAAATCTTCTGTCTTCCGGCTTTGTTGCGTCATTGGTGGGCGGGGTCACATATGCAAAGCCAAGCGGCGAGATGCCGCTGGCCCTGCGTGTGCGCTCATAGACCAGTCTAGCCTTCACAATGCGAATACAGACCCGACATCCGCCTCTCTCTATTACAGAGGATGCCGGGTCTGTATTCGCATTGTGAAGGCTAGACTGGTCTATGAGCGCGCACGCAGGGCCAGCGGCATCTCGCCGCTTGGCTTTGCATATGTGAATACAAACCCGGCATCGGCTGTAATAGAGAGGCAGATGCCGGGGAGTGTAGACGCCGACACAGATGCACAGATGCCGGCACAGATGCCTGCAACATCGCTATGCTCCTGCCCTGCATGAAGCCAGCAGCGGCAGAAGCGATGCTGTTATTCCGCTCCTGCCGCTGTTGGCTTCATGCAGGGCAGAAGCATAGCGATGTTGCTGGCATCTGTCCTGGCGTCTAACCGTCCCCGGCATCCGCCTCTCTATTACAGCGGATGCCGGGGAGTGTATTGGCAGCCCCTTCTCCCCCAAAGGGTAAACTACCCCCCCTCTCTCCAGGCTCGCTCCCGTGCACTTAGCCCCTCCTCCCTCCCCCCTGAGAGCAGGCTGATACATCACTTGACTTATGACCAGGTAAGTCAAGGGATGTGTCCCAAAAAAAATGAATAAAGTGATATAGTGGACAAACAAAGCAGTTTTGCTGAAGCAATGTATTTAGGAAAAGTCTTACATTCACATTAACAAGCAGTATAGATAGGATCCTTGTGATGGGACAACCCCTTTAATTCTTCGTAATAGTAAGTTCACAGTCATCAATGCAAACAACATGGAAGACAAATTTATGTATGAGATAGCCAAGACAATTGTCTATAAAATAATGGTAGACTTACATTCCTAGGGGACGTTCTCACTACCGTTGGATTCCGTCAGTAGTGTCTGTGGCTATTGTCCGTATAAGATTTTAGCAACGGACACTAGCTGGTTAGTCTGAAATTTCCACTCATTTCAATGGGATTTTATCTTGTGCCCGTTTACAACCATGTCCGTTTTTCAAGCGGACAAAAAAATCCTACATGCAGGACTTTTCTGTCTGTTTGATAAAATGGACAGCAAGTGTCCGTTATTTTTTTAACATTGAAGTCTATGGGCAACAGACTTCTAAGAGCCAGTAACTGATAGCCATCAATTACTGTCAGCTTGTGTCCATTATGATAGGTGTCGGTTTTTTTTTTTTTGTTTTAAACGGACACCTTCTGAATCCAACAGTAGAGTGAACCCAACCTTAGCTGTAGTGGATGGTGAGATATAGAGCCTGAAAGTCAAAAGTTCAAAACATTGTTACCCTTTTGCTTGTCAGTGTATATAGATTTTCAAATTAATTTGATAATCTGAAACATTTCAGTGTGACAAAAGGGTTAAGAAAAAAAAAAATCTGTGAAGGGGCAATCTAATCTTAACCTTTCACCACATGCAGTTTTCCCGTTCGGGGGCCCCGGTTAAGAGCTATAGGTGCTGGTACCGTAGCTCTTCACTGTCAGAAGGGCGTTTCTGACAGTCAGTCAGCAATGCCCTTCCTCACAGCAGCGCCTATAGTACAGCGCTATAGACGCTGCTGTGAGGAAGGGCGTTCATGACTGACTGCTAGAAACGCCCTTCTGACAGTGAAGAGCTACGGTACTGGCACCAATAGCTCTTCATCGGGGGCACAGAACATGAAAGCTGACAGTGTGCTGGATTCCGTGCACTGTCAGCTTTCTAGCGGTGTATTACACCACATGTGTCTCAGGAGGTGAAAGGTGCTATATGTCTTTTTGGAGAACATTCCATGTTCAATGTGGTGGTGGGCCTCCTGACAGAACTGTGGGTCCTATCCTGTACAATATGGGTATGTCTCCCCCTTTACTTTATATTCTACTCCTTTGTGTATTCATCCCTTTGTCCACTACTCACTAATTTTATTCACCCACTGAGATCAGAATGACACAACACCATGATATGACAAGTGATGCATTTACTAACCCTGGTTATTTTGAATCTTGTCCGAGATTGTAATGACATACTATGGCATGACAGGTGATGTACTTAGCATTCCTGGTTATGTTTAATTCTGTCTTTCTATTTGAGATCTCAATTGTAGTGTTCATAACAGTGCATATTTACCATTGCATTTCAGAGGAATTAGTCTGCAAGAAACACATGGGTCTTTGTTGCGATAACTTTTATATTTATTGTTTTGGTGTTTGCTAGCACACCTATTGATATGACCTTATGATCTATGTATTCATTGAAGTATACATGCTATCTGTGGTCGACACTCTGTCATTGACCTTTTCTTACCTACTTGTATGTGTCCCCCCCTGTCTTTTTATGTATTTATTGATTAATAAAAATATTTTTGCTACTAATGATGAGCACTTCGTTCTAATTATTCTGTGGTTTTCTATATATGCATTTGGTTTCTGAAGTGCGGATTGTTCTACTGTATCGATATCCCTAGTTAATGGGTTTGACATGCATATAGAGGATTTTCTTCTCTCTTTCTCAAATTATGCCATGTTTTTGTTGTTGCATGTTCAATATTTGAATGGAAAATCTATGGACCCGACAATGATAGCAGAGCACTGTACTCAACTGTTTGTCATTCTTTCTAAAGAGTTTAAATGGAGTCTCTACAGAACCTATTCAAAATTATAGGTGTACAAAAAGCTGCTAGCTAGCTGCCATGTTTTAAGTTATTTATAGGTTTTTAGTTAGTTATAATTTTAGTTAATTTTGACCACATGGTTGCAGGACATAAAAAATTCTATACTTCCTTTGTGTGAGCCATTGGAGATGAGGCGTATGCATCCTGTACGCAATGTATCCTAACCTATGATTTTCCAACCCTATGGTTGGAAGGGGAGGGGACGCCAAAAAGACATTCTGCACAGGGTTCCAACTTATCTAACATAAGAAAAAAGTCAGCTGAATTATACATTGGAATATACACTGTGGTTTGTGACAGCCACTCAGATAAACAATTTATTCTCATATCACTGTTAAACGGTTTCTCGCCAATGGCTAGGAACATGTTAACAAAAGCTATAATCAGTTTATCTTTTCCCAACATCCACCATAATAGATGCCGAGTCTGTGAATATGGCTACTACTTAGAAGCGAGAGTGAATGCCATAACCGCAGGAGACCCAGTGATAATACCCACAATTAGAGTTCTCTATGGGGGTTAAATGACTATAGGGCCACCAATCTGTGCTCGATAACGTCAGTGGCATCCCAAAATCACGAGTTAGCTTTCCAGATAGTATGGTAGCTGCGAGCCATGGGAAGCCTGCTATAGTCATAAAACTATCAAGGCCTTTGGCAGGCCACAGTAGTTATACAATAATTCATAGACTGCAACACAGTTGTATTGCAGCTAAAGAAACAAGTGATCTCATGACTGCAGGTTGAAGCCCCCTGGGGGCTTTAAAAAATGTATTTTTTTTTAAAAAAAAAAATATTAAAAATATTTATTCTCTATCCCAGAGAATAAATTGCTGTTAGGTGAGGGTTAGACCCCCTACCAACCCTGAGAACAGGGGGTGTTTTATCTCTGTCTCCTTGCATTTACTGCAGAGAGCTCCTAGACTTCCCAGCATTACAGCAGCTTTCATAGTTGATGAAGCACCATATATGCAGAAATCTGGGAAGATCTGGGAAGTTTGGCTGTTACTGATGGCTGGGTTCCCCGCTTCGGCAGCTGCATGATATTGTGTAGCAGCTAATTTCAAAAGGAAGTACAGGTACATTCATGTCAAATACATTTTTTTTTCATGGACCCAAAGACTATCTTTGGGCATCCGTGGTACATCGGTGAATAAAAAAGGCCATTGCATGTCACATGTACAGGATATGCAAACATATCAAAAATACATAAGATAGAGAAAATCTTTAAATGCTGCAAAATCTTTATTAGTATTTACTAAACTAAATGTTTAACTTTTAATTGACTTATTTTTTTAAAAAACTTTCATATAATTATTTTCAGATGGAATTTTTTCTCTAGCCCGCACAATTCCCAAGTAACAAGTACAGTTCGTTTTGGTGCCTGATATGCCCTTCTGACACTAAAGAGTCTAAATTGCATATTAGGCACTGAAAATAACAGCATTGATGGAATGGAATGGTGGGGACTATAAAAAAAAATTCAAGTGTGTCAGAATCAGTGTAACAGGGGGCAACACGGTGGCTCAGTGGTTAGCACTGTAGCCTTGTGGCGCTGGAGTCCTGGGTTCGAGTCCTGCCAGGAACAACATCTGCAAGGAGTTTGTATGTTCTCGCTGTGTTTGCTTGAATTTCCTCCCATTCTACAAAAACATACTGATAGGAAAAAAAAATGTCCATTGTGATCCCTATTTGGGGCTCAAAATCTACATAAAACGAACAGAAAAAAAAAACGAATCCGTGTAACAGCAGCTATTATTTAATGTAAAGAGCTGAACTTGATGGAGGTGGTGAAAGGTCCTCTTTAAAGAAGACCTTTTATAGTTTGGGGCACAGGCAGTATATAGAACAGGCTTATTCACTAATAACTTTCCCGATCTGTGCCCCCAGTGAAGAGCTATTGGTGCCGGTACAGTAGGTCTTCACAGTCAGAAGGGCGTTTCTGACATTCTGTCAAGAATGTCCTTCTGCACAGCAGCGCCAATAGCGCTGTACAGTGTGAGCGGGGAGGAACGCCCCCTCCCTCTGCTCACAATACTCGTCCATAGACCAGCACTATCAGGGGGAGGGGGCGTTCCTCCCCGGTCTCACTGTAAAGCACTATTGGCGCTGCTGTGCAGAAGGACGTTCCTGACAAACTGTCAGAAACACCCTTCTGACGATGAAGAACTACGGTACTGGCACCGATAGCTCTTCATCCCTGGGTGAAAGCCGACAGTGCGCTGAATTCTACGTACTGACGGCTTTCCAGCAGTATATAGAACTGCCTGTGCCCCAAACCATGAAAGGTCCTCTTTAAAGAAGACCTTTCACCACCTCCATCAAGTTCAGCTATTTACAGTAAATAATAGCTGCTGTTACACTGATTCTGACACACTTGGATTTTTTTTTCTAGTCCTCACCATTCCTGAACAATCAATGCTGTTAGTTTCAGTGCCTAATATGTAATTTAGACTCTTTACTGTCAGAAGGGCACATGAGGCACCAAAACGAACTGTACTTGTTACTTGGGAATAGTGCGGGCTAGAGAAAAAATTCAAACTGTGCTGGAATCAGTGGAGCGACAGCTATTAGCAGGTAATAAGAACCTGAATTGGAGGAGGTGGTGAAAGATCCTCTTTAAGGCTAAGGCCCCACGGACCGGAAACGCTGCACTAAAGCGCTGTGGGAACAACAATGGCGGGAACGCATCATGGTTCTTCCTGCAGCACTTTGAACAGAAAGTTCACGGAGGTTTCCATCATGGACTTTCTGTTCCCATTATATCAACAGGAAAGCCGCCGATGTTTCCATAGATATAATTAACATTCTGCGATTTCCAAAATCGCACCAGTTTTGGAAATTGCAGCGTGTTCGCGCTGCGGATTTTAACGCAAAGTGGGCATGGGATTCTCATGAATACCATCCACTTTGCTGTTATTGTATAAAGCCGTGATTTTTCCTGCGGTGCTTTTACCACGGGCGAATTGCAGCGTTTCCAGCCCGTGGGGCCCTGGCCTAAAGGAGAAAACAACTACTGCTGAAAATCTTACATAGCTGCTTCATATGAACTAGTCACTAATCAAATGTCAGACAAAACTGGTCACTTGAATATGACACATCGAATGAAAAGGTCACAGGGGATAGAGGCCAGACATGGAGATGATGCTTGTCGGACAGAAAGATTTTGCACACTGCAAAATGTAGCGAGTCAATTGCTGTCAAGTTGAATAATCAGGTACAGAAGGCAGGAGCAGTGCATTCAGCTTTTTTAAGTTTATATAAATGAAGGAAATCATATAAAGGAAATTATATTGCTGCTTTATATTAGGATTGTGCTATAGTTAAGATATCAGGATCTGGATAAATGGATATTTCTAGATAAGTGAGTAATAGCTGGATATATTATGGGTTCCCTGAGAAGCTTCAACATGTACAATTTGGCTAGACTATGGGTACATGTTTTATATCCTTATGCTATCAAGCACTAGGTAGAATCATGGATGCTATTTGAGATTATCTTGCCAGAACACCGCACTATTTCTTCAATTTTAAATACTTTATCACAAAGGAACATATGGGGATCTATTGATGAAGGGACAGCTTATGAATCTCTAACTGTTAGATGAAGCTGCTTTCATTTTACTTCTAGTCAATCCTTGAAACCAGAGGATTACCTAGTGTACCAATGCCAGGTGAGCGCCACAGGATTTAAAGCAAACCTATCACTTGAGCAGTAGATGATAGAGAGAGAGAGAGAGATGCTGAGCCCTGTGATATATAGCTTTATAAGATTTGTAGCAGGATATTTTCAGCAGGCTTCAATAGTTGCATAGTGAATCTGCCATAAACTGCAACACACTAATACTGCAGTCTATGGCACAAGTGATCTGAAGATATTCAAGACCTCTATGGGGTTAAAAAGAAAACCTTAAAAATGGTTTGAAAAATATTTTTAAAAAATTGAAAAACCTAAAAGTTTCAGTGAGCCCCCCTTTCTATATATCACATCCTACTAATATTATAAATGTGAAAGTTTGTGTGTTTGGATGTTTGGCTGTTTGGATGTTTGTTCCTCAATCACGCTAAACCGCCTGGACGGATTTGCGTGCAATTTTCCACAAACATAGTTTTCCCTTAGGATTGAGTCACAGGCTACTTTTGGTGCCACTAAACAACATGCCTTCCTAGCAGGAGACTCACAAAAGCAGGACTCCTAGCCCCAGCTATAGACTCACACACACACTGCCTGGCATTTCCTGCCTCAACCTGCCTGCACACTCCTTACTGTCACCTCAGGAGTAGCCCTCACTCTACTCACTCACATTTACATATAGCTTTCCACTACACATCACAGACATACACAATACAACACATCACATTGTCTGTATCACTACATACACAATACAACACATCACATTGTCTGTATCACGACATACACAATACAACACATCACATTGTCTGTATCACGACATACACAATACAACACATCACATTGTCTGTATCACGACATACACAATACAACACATCACATTGTCTGTATCACGACATACACAATACAACACATCACATTGTCTGTATCACTACATACACAATATAATACATCACATCACATTTGCTAGCCCATCAAACTTTTTAAAGCACTTTTACAGTTTCACACGTCTGTGTCCGCCCAATTCTCAAATCACCGCAGACGAAGTCGCGGGTAAAAGCTAGTATCATATAAATATAAATAAATATAAGTAAACCTAAGCACATGCGAAAATGCTGAAACTAATAAAATATGTTCCATACTGTAAATGCCAATTTGCCTCTCTAAAAAAATTGAATCAAAAGATCATACATTAACCAACTTGGTATCAATAAAAATTACATATCGTCACGCAAAAAAAAAAAAAAAAAACCTTACATAGCTCTGTACACTGAAATCATGAGTCAAAGATTTTTTTTTTTTCATTTTTCCAAACTTTGAATTTGTATAAATTATTAAAACATGAAAGAAAAAACAAACTAAAATTTGGTTGATCATGTTGCTCTGTAAACAGAAAAATTTGAAAGTTATGATTATTGGAATGTAGATGGTGTGAGACGGTGACAGGCAGAGTGCTGGAGTCACGGTATATCTCCCCCAGATTCCTGACATATGTGTAGTCCAGGGCAGATCTTGAATAAGCTGCAGCCCAGGAGTGGTTCATAGGCTTGCTACTGGGCCATAAAAAGCTGCATAGCCTGCACTTCAGGGCAGATCCTGGGAGGAGAGGAAGTGGCTGAGTCTTTCCTGATACTGAGAGCCTTGTGTTACGGTATTATGTTATTTTGGTTGATTCTTGTCGCTGGTAGTAAGCTACACGTACAGTTAGTATTTTCTGTTTAGTTAGCGCTCAGGCGAGCAGGTTTTGTTTTGCCTTTTGGCCTGAAGTTAAAGCTGTATTTTATTTTGCTTATCCTGGGCCTGACGTAAAGGTTTATTTATTTTGCTGTTTTTTAAATAAACCGTTTTTTGCTGCAAAATATGTGTCTCTGTCTCTGATTAGTTGAGTCTGCACCACTGCTTCTACCAAGCTACCTACCCCACACTGGTAAAAAACTAAAGCACAAAATTAAAAAATGTCTGCATCACGTAAGGGTTAACCTTTTCCCTGCCGAGGACGTAGCTCTATATCCTCCCAGGGTGGCACTTCTGTAGTCCAGAACGTATCTAGTACGTCCTTACTTCTATTGCCAATATCTCAGGACTGAAAGGGACTATCATAATGGTTTAAGATTAATTTTAAAGATCAGAATATCATCTTTAACCCTTTCCCGACATCCGCCATACTAGTACGGCGGATGTTGGATGTTTAATTATGACACCCAGCACTAATGCCGCCAATCGGTCCCTGGACCAATCGGAGGCATTAACCCCTCCGGCGCCTTGGTCAAAAGCGCTGGAGGCGCCATTTTCCCGGCGGCGCACAGGCGCTGCCATTTTGCCGGTGATCGCCGGCGCCTGGAGCAAGCTCCAGGGCCGACGTCACATTCCCATGACAGCCAGGAGCCTTGTAAAGGCTCCCCGGCCAGTCTGCATTCTCTTTCTTTTGCAGGCTGGTCTATGCAGCCTGCAAAAGAAATGATGATTTTTTGCAATGCATTAGCATTAGTGATCACACCCCCTGGGGTTGAAGACCCCTAGGGGGTCTAATAAATGCAAAAAAAAATTAAAAAGTAAAAAAATATATAATTTTTTTTAAAAAAGTATTAAAAATTCAAATCACCCCCCTTTCCCTAGAACACATATAAAAGTAGTTAAATATGTGAAACACATACATGTTAGGTATCCCTGTGTCCGAAATCGCCCGCTCTATAAAGCTATAAAAATACTTTTCCTGTACGGTAAACGCTGTAGCGGGAAAAATAGTCAAAATTGCCAAACCACTGTTTTTTCACTGTTTTGATTCTGATAAAAATTTGAATAAAAAGTGATCAAAGCAATAGCATTTCCCGAAAATGGTATAACTGAAAAGTACACCCGGCCCTGCAAGAAAAGACACTCTATGCATCCCCGTACACGGACCTATAAAAAAAGTTACGGCTGTCAGAAAAAAAAATTTTTAACACAGTTTTGGATTTTTTTAAAGGGGTTAAAATGTAAATAAAACCATATATATTTGGTATCCCCGGAATAGTAACGAAACACAAAATACAGGGGACATGTCATTTTGGCTGCACAGTGAACATCGTAAAACCAAAACCCGTAAGAAAGTCGCAGAAATGCATTTTTTCTTCAAATCCACCCCATTCAGAATTTTTTTCCAGCTTCCCAGTACATTATATAGAATAATTAATGGAGGCATCATGAAGAAAAATTTGCCCCGCAAAGATTAAGACCTCATATGGCTCTGGGAGCGGAGAAATAAAAAAGTTATAAGGTTTAGAAGGAGGGGAGCCAAAAACGAAAATCAAAAAATGCCATCGGCGGGAAGGAGTTAAAATGATACCAAGAACTTCATGATAGCACATATTGTTACAGAGCGATTCTCTGTTGAAAATGCTATTCGGCACTGAGATCCGATTGAAGATCTCAATTCCCGACAGAGATTTTAACAGCAATTCGCTCCATAACTGTAAGTGCTAATATAAAGAACTTGGTATCATTTTAAAGAGGACCTTTCATCAAATCGGGCACATGCAGTTTTATATACTGCTGGAAAGCTGACAGTGCGCTGTTTGGTTACAGTTTGGTAGGTGCAGTATAGCTTTTTAACATATTAGTGAATAACAGCTAAATCCTGCTCGCCTTCTGTATCAGTGTTTTGGGAGTCCGAGCTCTTGTTGTAGTTGATGTTTGCAGTACATATAGTATATATAAACATTGTCTACACATTTAGCTATCATTTTAAATGCATTTTGTATATGAATCTGAGACTGAACATGAGTTTTAGGAGTAAATATGTGTTTTAGTGCATTTTTAAAAAAAATTATTTGTGTTTGGCACAAAGTTGCATGTAGGTGGATGTGGCTATCGATGACCCATTGAAACATTTGTAATCTTCAGGTTGTCTACTTTCAAAAAATATTTAGGGTTTAGGGGTTCACTTGCTTTTCACTGTGTGTAATCCCTACATTTTATAGGTTGATACTTTTTTTTTAACATTTGCAGCTTCAAAGCAGATTTTTGTTCCTTCCAGTTCTAGTGATTTTCTGAGGATACATACAGAAAGGTTTAGGCCTTGGTGATATGAATGGACTCTGGATATGTTAAACTCTTATTTTTAGGAGGTTTGGTGCATATAATTTATTGTTTGGTTTCCACTTTTAGCAACTAATATACATTTATTTGCATTTAAAAAAAAAAAAAAAAAAATGTTCACTTTAAATCAAAATTGCATGAAGGTGCCTGTTCGTATACAGTACCAAGTGGCATTCTGACAATGCTGCAGGTGTATACTTTTAGAAAATATATAGGTATGGGGGTGTTGGATGATTTTTTAATGTTGCAATTTAGGTTGGACTTGTCCACCTCAAAACTGTGAAAATTGCTCTGGCTACTGGAGGTGCAAAATTTCCAGAGACCCTTGGCAGCGAAAGGGTTAAGTGACCTGGAATCTCATTGTGATATACTGTGCTGTATCTACTACTTGCACATCAACCAACACACAACCTAGAAAGCATGTCTCTTTTATGGTACCTGCAACTTTTAAGAGAAGTCACTAATATCATATTTACCGTGTTTCCCTGAAAATAGGTCATCCCCCGAAAATAAGGCATGGGGGAGGTTTTTGTTTAATTGCCTAATATAAGGCACCCCCAAAAATAAGCCATCCCCCAAAAACCATTGCAGCCAGCTGAACGCTGTGTGTGATGTTCTGTGTGCACAGGAAAGTCGGCTGCTGCCCCTGCTGTGATACTGTATGTTGTATCCACTGTCCCTGCTGTAGGATGAGCTGGGAGATGCCCGCTGTGCATATGCTGCGGGGAGTTGGCTCTCCCAGCTCATCCCACAGCAGCCAGAACAGTGGTATCACAGCAGAGGCAGCAGCCGGCTTTCCTGTGCACATGGAACACAGTGCACAGCATTCAGCCGGCTGCAGTACCCACAAAGTGAGGCTCTCCGGGCAACTGCCGGCAGCCTCGCTAAACCCCTCCCACCACTTCCGCCGTAGCGATCAACAGCAGCACCAGCGCTGCTATGAAGATTGGGAAGGTAAGTAGCTTACCCTCCCCCAACCTCCTGCATGTCTTATGGAGTGGGTTGTCCCTTGCTCCATAAGACATCCCCCTGAAAATAAGACATGTCCTATATTTAGGACAGGAATTTAATATAAGACACTGTCTTATTTTCGAGGAAACACGGTATGTACTGTTCGGGTAGATTCACACTACCATTACTGTATAGGATGACAGCAATGAACATAAATTGTAGAATGCATATGGAGCCACTTTGTCTGGTGTCCCTCTGTGTTCATTTTCATTCTTTTATGTGCATGCAGGACTTTTTCTTATATCACAAAAGTAAAAAAAACATGATGGAAGGACTCTCCTCTCATGTTGTTTACATTAGAGTCAATGGGAAAGAACACAGATGGAGGGGGCTCCGTCTGTTACTCTTTCGCTGTTAAAGTCCATTGTACTCACCCTATGATAGATGAGAGCAACAGACATTCACAATGGAAGTATGAACATCCCCTCGGAACTGAAGATACAAGTATGTGATTTGATCATGGGGGGAGGTTTATTTCTTGACTGTCAGTCATTCATCCCATTGAAGGATTCTACCAGTGGCGTAACTACCACCATAGCAGCGGTAGCAGCTGCCACAGGGCCCGGGACATTAGGGGCCCGGTGACAGCTGCTACCGCTGCTATCATTATTCTCGGAGGTCTTTTCGAAAGTATTCCACCAACAGGGGGCCCCGAAGCTGCAGCAACGGCTGACACACAGGAGCTGCAGCTCTGGCTCCTGTCAGCGCTTCAGGACGCTCCCCCTCTCTCCCCCCTCCCTTTCTCTGCTGTCCTCTGCCCACCAATGAGAGGAGGAGGCGGGGCTTATCCCTGCCGAGCTCCTGCCGTCCGTCCTGCACTGGAGGAAGAAGGAAAATGAAACTAAAGCTACACAGGTACGTACTGGGGTTACTTATTAATGTCAGGCATATGGGGTGATTACTTGTGTTTTAGTAACTCCATGTGCCTCATATTAATAGCAGTTAACCCCATCATTTCCCTGACATTAACCCCTGTGTGCCTCACCATAAGAGTTACTGATGTGTGAGACATATGGGGGTAATAATAATGAAGATACTTTATTATTACCTCCATGTCTCTCACATATCAGTAACCCTTATGGTGAGGCACACAGGGGTTAATGTCAGGGAGATGATGGGGTTAACTGCTATTAATATGAGGCACATGGAGTTACTAAATTGTAATGCACAGGACCAGATTTTATATCCACAATTTGTCCTGGTATAGCGGTCAGCGGGTGACGTGACAGTATTTAGTCCTGTAGGGGCCACTAAGGGACATAATACTGTGTGCAGGGGCCACTATTGGGTATAATACTGTGTGCAGGGGCCACTATTGGGTATAATACTGTGTGCAGTGGCCACTACTGGGTATAATACTGTGTGCAGGGGCCACTATTGGGTATAATACTGTGTGCAGGGGCCACTATTGGGTATAATACTGTGTGCAGGGGCCACTATTGGGTATAATACTGTGTGCAGGGGCCACTATGGAACATAATAGAGCGCGCAGGAATGCGTAAGAGGGACTCGGTTGAGATCTTCGGTGTCGAGGGGGCCCCATGTCAAAAGTTCGCCACGGGGCCCCGCCATTCCTAGTTACGCCACTGGATTCTACATTTAGACTTCTCAATCCTAAAATGAGTATACATGCAGGCTCATCCAATGGATGTTTTTTATTGCCTTTTTTTTTTTGGGGGGGGGGGGATTAGGGATAATTGTTGTTGGCAAAACAAACTTATTCAGAAGAGAGCTACCGTATCTAAAGTGTATGGCCTGCTTAACCCGTGTGTCCCTTGTCTCTTTTGTTCTAACACATTTCTGATCATATATTTCAGTTTTGCTGTATATATGAAAGGGAGTCTGCTCCCATTATATAGTAGAATGGTTAAGACAACAGAAATGGGAATGCTGCAAACAACAATAAACTGATTTTAATATAGTTAAGGGGTTTCAATTTGCTATAGGTTTTGTGTTCAGAGCATAATCTTATCTTTCAGCATGTTTTACGCCAAACTTAAATATATGTTACTTCATATTTTCCCCTTAGAAAAGAAATTGTCACATGCAGCATGAAGCCTGATTTTATGATATATTCAAAAAGAAACGCTTAAAGAACAATAGAGGTATTTACTAAAATAAGCATACCAGATTTTTGGCACAAAAGGGGCCATTTACAAGCAGGATGGAGATCAAGGATGTCCACGGCAGAGATGCCTCAGCCCATCAAAATTTCTACAACTCACCCCAGATTTATACCTGAAATCAACTCCAAACCCTGACTGTCTTAGATTTAGGCTTGGATTGATCCACCAGAGTACTGGCGAATCCCCCTGCAGCACCACGACATCGCTGATGCTATTCACCATGGGAAATTGATGTGTGACGCACAGGGCCCCATGGAGAACGAATGGGAATTGTGGCCTTTATCTGCTGGAGCAATTCAGCAAGTAGAAGCCTAAAGTCACTGTATGTCGGGCTGTAAATAGAGCAGTTACTGTATGGTGGCCACTACAGGGGTAGTAAGTATGCTTGCTGTGTGAGGGGCCAGTAAAGGCAGAAAGTACTGAGGAAAATATGGATACATAATACCAGGTGTGGGGGGGGTCAGTATCGGGAGCATTATACCATGTGGGGGACAATAAAGGGGGCTACATACTTTATGGAAGCCTGTAAAGGGGCAATATACTATGCTAGCATCAGTATAAAGGGCTTCAAACCATGCGGGGGGCCAGGAAAGGAGCGGTTATACTATTTAGGGTCCAGGAAAGGGTGCATTATACCATGTGGGGGCCAGGAAAGGCAGCTTTATAATATGTGGGAGCCAGAAGTGGATCTTTACAAATAGGAATTTAGTGCTGATTTTCAGGTAATTCTACCTCAAAATCAGGGCCAAATTCTACCCTGAATATGCCAGCCTTGCGATGGATTAAATGACACTTCAAGGAATAATTTATCAAGAACCATGTTTTCCTTCTGCTGGAGTTTGAGCCTAATTTATTGTTATACAATTTATTGTTATAAATTAGGCACATCCTCTGGGGTCCATGCTCCTGAACAGAACTCCACACCAGCTCTTTACCTCTGTAAAATTCAGGCTTCATTTATGCTATAAAACTCGCGTAAACGATCATAAATCTGATGGGGCAAGGAAAGTGATATGACTTTTTTAAAAATGTTTTCTGTGCCAGTAGCAGTAGAATCAATTCCACTGGTGGGCTCTAGACATCCACTCCAACACTACTAAGATTTTAGTTTTCAATTGCATATCAACCAACTCAGTGCCCCTCCTATGGGGGTGGACCACCCAATAAAGCACCACGCTAGTTCTGACTTGACACACCGCAGCACTTGCACTTTTATTGAAGACACACCACAGCACAGCAAGCTCTGTGGTGTCTTCAATAAAAGTTTCACATATTTCAAGTCGGAACTAGCGCGGTGCTTTATTTGGTGGTCCCCACCCCATTGGAAGGGCACTGAGTTGGTCGATTTGCACTTGGTATTTTTTCTTCCCAACTGGGGATGTGAAGGCGGCTGCTGCTGGTCACATATCCGACGATATCGGGTGAATGGTTCCCTGACTAGGGAAGTCCCCAATTGGTGATTTCACCAGAATTTACTAACTTGCTCTCCATACAGATTTTAGTTTTGGCACACTGGAGCTTGTAAGATGCACCAGAATTATTAACCCCTTCCCGACATGCGCCGTAATAGTACGGCGCGTGTCGGGTCTGTAACTATGGCAACCGCCCGGGAGCCGGGTGGCCGTCATAGCCGCCGGGTGTCTACTGCTTTAAGCAGTAGACAACCGGCTCTAATGCCTCCGATCGGTCCCCGAACCGATCGGAGGCATTAACCCCTCCGGCGCTGCTGTCAAAGGCGCCGGAGGCGCCATCTTCCCGGCGGCGCATGGGCGCCGCCATTTTGGCAGGGATCGCCCCCCCGTTGCCATGACAGCCGGGAGCCTTGTTAAGGGCTCCCAGCCAGTCTGCAAATTCTCTCTTTTGTAGGCTGGTGTATAGCCGGAACAATTTTCACAGTTTTGAGATGAACAAATCAGACCTAAAGTGGAACATTAAAAAAATCATCCAACCCCCCCCCCCCACCCCCCATACCTATATATTTTTTTTAAAGTAGACACCTGCAGCATTATCAGAATGCCACTTGGTATTGTAGACGAACAGGCACCTTCATGCAATTTTGATTTAAAGTGAATGTTCTATGAAAAAATGCAAATAAATGTATATTAGTTGCTAAAAGTGTAAACCAAACAATAAATTATATGCACCAAACCTCCTAAAAATAAGAGTTCAACATGTGCAGCGTTCATACATATCACAAATGCCTACACCGCATGCACGTGTCTTCAGAAAATCACTAGAACTGGAAGGAACAAAATTCTGCTTTGAAGCTGGAAATGTTAAAAAAAAGTATCATCCTATAAAATGTAGGGATTACACACCATGAAAAGTAAGTGAACCCCTAAACCCTATATATTTTTTTTTAAAGTAGGCAACCTGAAGACTACATATGTCTCAATGGGTCATCGATAGCTACATACACCTTTATTCAACTTTGCGACAAACACAAATAATTTTTTTGAAAAAATGCCTTAAAACACATATTTGCACCTAAAACTCAGGTTCTATCTCACATTCACATACAAAATACATTTAAAATAATAGCTTAAGATGTAGAAAATGTACATATATATATATATATATATATATATATATATATATATATATATACAGTCCTATGAAAAAGTTTGGGCACCCCTATTAATCTTAATCATTTTTAGTTCTAAATATTGGAAGATTATAAAGATAATCTGTTTTCCCTTAGCCCAAACAGCAGCACAAGATGGGGTATTCCTGCCCCTGTGTGCTGTTAGGACAGGTGGAACTTTTAATTAGCTAACAGTTTTTCCCCCTATAAGAGGCCAGAGCGACCTCCTCCCCCCTGTGTTAGTCAAAAAGTATAAAAGGCAATATAACAATACAAACATTACCATAAACAATGGGAAGGAGCCTTGTGCTGCTGTTTGGGCTAAGGGAAAACAGATTATCTTTATAATCTTCCATTCCCCCTACGCCAAACAGCAGCACAAGATGGGGATCTAGCAAGTAAAATCCCAACTAGGGTGGGAGATCTTGGCAAGCAGATGCCAAGACAGAATGTCCGAAGGCTGTGGCCTCTGAGCTGCGCCAGTCCAATCTGCAGTGTCTGGCGAACATCAGATGAAAACTCCAGGAAGCAGCGGAACATATCTGCTCTAAGGAGAGCGAGCGTCTCTCTGACCGGGAAGTTGGTCCAATTCCGGTACTGGTAGGTCTTGAGCGCGAAGAGAGCAAGCGATGGCCTCCCTGATCCATCTTGACAGGGTGGCTTTAACACCTTTGTTACGGCCGTAGGTATTGATGAGCAGGTTCTTCGAAAGGAAGCTGTACAATCCAAATATATGTGCAGATATATGCGACCCTAGGACAAAATCCCTGGATGAACCCAAGTTGAACCCTATCAGGGAAAAAGGTAATGAATGGCTCCGAGGCAGACAAAGCTTGTAATTCTCCAATCCTTTTGGCAGAGGTAATTGCCAACAAGAAGGTTACCTTGTAGGAGAGATATCTCCAGTCCACTTCTGTTAAGAGTTCAAACGGGGGAGAACAAAGCCCCTGAAGAACCGCAGCCAAGTCCCATTGCGGGACAGGGGGCTGCATCTGAGGGCGGAGCCTAGAGGCCCCTTTAAGGAATTACTTTAATAGAGGATCTTGTTATAACCAGGTCCCTAGAAGAGCGGAAAGTGCTGAAACATGAACCTTCAGGGTAGCTGGAGTTAGCCCCTTATCCAGGTCACTCTGTAGGAACTCCAAGACCGATTCGATAGCAGAGTTATTAAGCTGCCTATCCGAGATCCTTTGGTAACTCCTGTTAGTTGAATCCGCTCTTGAATGGGCCAACGTTCTTAGAACGGCCTGGGATAATCGTCTATCTCCGTATACGATGCGGTCAACCTCCAGGCCATGAGGTTGAACCTGTCCAGGTCCTGGCAGAGCTGTCAGTTCAGAATTACCAGGTTTTGGACTTGTGGAAGCCTCCAGTAGGTCCCTTGACTCATTAGGATGAGGTGGGTAAACCATGCCCTTTTTTGGCCAGAACGGCATGATCACTATTGCCGAAGTCTGGTCCTGCCTGAGTTTCGCCAATACCTTCGGAATCATCAGAATAGGAGGAAAAACGTATGCCAGTTTGAACCTCCAAGGTATTGACAGGGCATCTACCGCCAAAGGATTGTCTTCCCGGTAGAGGGAGCAAAACCTCGTCACTTTGGCGTTGTACTGGGTGGCCATCAGGTCCACCTCGGGGAGACCCCACAGCTCAGTGAGATGATGAAAGATGTCCGGATTTAGGGACCATTCGCCTGTCATCACCAGGCCTCTGCTTAGCTGATCCGCAAGGATGTTCAGCCCACCTTGAATATGAACCGCTGATAGTTGTGAAAGATTCCTCTCCACCAGGAGAATATTAGATTTGTCACCTGCAGAAGCGAGGGGGATCTGGTTCCCCCCTTGTTTGCTGATATCGGACTGCTGTTAAGTTGTCTGTTCTCACTCTCACAGCTTTCCCTTGCAGGTGGGGTGCAAACATTAGAAGCACACGGTGCACCGCAGTGAGCTCTCGCCAGTTGGACAAATGAGCCTTCTCTAAGCTGGTTCCAGGTCCCACGTACCGGGGTCTCCCCCAGAAGCACTCCCCATCTTGTGAGGGAGGCATCTGTGGTCAACAGGGTCCAGGATGTCTGGACCGTGGATTTCCCGTCTCTGAGCTGGGACCACCAAGCCAGTGATCGACGGGTTCTGATGGATAACTGGATAGGCTTCTGTAGCCCCGAAGGACTGTGGTTCCTGACTCTCAGGATCTCGCACTGTAAGGGGCGCATGTGCCATAGGGCCCACAGAACGGCCTTGATGGCTGCGGACATGAGACCGAGGACCTTCATGGCGGTCCTGATAGTAACCTTCCGGGTTGTGGATAGGTGATGAGCCGCTTGACCAATCTTCTCCTTCCAAGGAGGAGGCAGGGAGATCATCATGCTGAGAGAATCCAAGATAAACCCAGAAATTGAATCAGGGTAGATGGAACCACTACTGACTTCTGCCAGTTTATTAGCCAGCCCAGCTCATTTAGGAAAGCCACAGTGGATTCCAACTGTGTGGCAAGCACCTCCTTTGACCGGGCTTTTAGGAGCCATTCGTCTAGTTATGGGACAATAAGATCCCTTGGAGGCGCAGGGCGGCTACGACCGGGGCCACTACCTTTGTGAAGGTGTGGGGGGCCAAGGATTTGCCGAATGGGAGAGCTGTCTAGATAAAGTTGCTTGATGCCCTGAAGAGGGAGGGTCCTTACGTATTTGTCTGGCTTGAACAAGTTGAAGGACCGATGGATCTTGGATAAGCCGTGATCAGGCGGACATATGATGAGACCAAATAGCCTACCCAGCCGATCTAGATGTGCTCTCCTCAGAGAGGGAGGCATAGGTAGTCAACAGGGTCTGGCGTTAGATGGACCATGGCCACTCTCCACCAGAGAGGGATGCATCAGTGGTCAACAGGGTCCAGGTAAACTGGACCATGGACTCTACATTTAATTTCATGTTCCTCCTATGGAACGCTTATCTGGATGTGCTCTCCACCAGAGAGGGAGACATAGGTAGTCAACAGGTTCCAGCCTTAGCTGGACCGTGGACACTCTCCACCAGAGAGGGATGCATCAGTGGGCAACAGGGTCCAGGTAAACTGGACCATGAACTCTTCATCCAATTCCACTTTATTCCTATGGAACTTTTCTCTAGATTCGCCCCACTAGTGAGAGAGGGGCGTTTATAGTCAACAGGGTCCAGCGCTAGCTGGACCATGGACATCCCGTCCTTAAGATGGAACACCACCTGGATGAAAGACAAATTTTGAGGAATAACTAAATTGGCTTGACCCAGACTGCTGAGTTTTTTGTCAGCTGGATGACACAGCCTCCTCCATCCAATTCCTCATTGCCCGTATGGGAATCTCCTGTAGATGCGCTCTCTACCGGAGAGGGCTGTCTCTGTGGTCAACAGGGTCCAGACTATCTGGACATGGACATCCAGCCCTTAAAATGAAGCCCCTCCAGGCCCCACGGGTTGTGATTCCAGGCCTCAGACTTACCTTCTGCAGGCTGCATGCGCTATATGGCCCAAGGGACTGCAACTGCAGACCCTGACATAAGATCCAGTAACCTTTGGCAGTTAGGATGGAAACCCGCTGTATCACCTATAAATAATGCACTGCTGATATGATCTTTTCCCACCTAGAGGAGGGAGATTTTCAAGCAGACAGAGTCCAGCATGAAGTTTAGAGACTTTCTCCATGTGAATGGACCATGAGAACCACAAGTACCTTATTAACTTTTTTTTTTTTTTTTTTCATATCACAAATGCAAAGTGCAACTGGGATTGAACCCAGGATACTGTGGATTCAGGCATACAAGTCTGTAACCCTACAGCTTGAGCCACTAGGGCTTCTATTTCTAAGTAAGACCTCTTATGAAAACTGGGAGAGGGAACCTTACCAGAAATCTGCATGTACTCCTTCACCCAGGAGATGACAACAATAAATGAAGGGCTCCTAGCTGGAGGACCCCGTACTGACAGCAGTGCAGACATGCATAACCTTACAACAAATTGCCTTAGAGCATCCACCATCATGTGAGCAATAAGCAAATATGCACCTAATAAGTAATGATAGTACATAGGTATATGAACCCTTCTTTTAGGTTCACAGCATATAGTCCCCGCTTAGGAATTAAATGCACATTGAAAAACCGCAAGAAATACAAAAATTTGGTTGGATCTTACCATAATGGCGGTGAATCGACTTCGATATTGTGAAGTTGACAGAGTGCCCATAGCAATAGAAATTAGTGCTTTTAGTCTCTGCAGTGAACACAGAGGGAAAGCTGAAAGAGGACACGGCTTACCTTACTGTAGGGCAGTAAATGAACTGCAGCTGAAAAAGTCAGTAACCTGCACAAGGCAGGTAAGACAAAAGACTGCAGTATAAACCTAGATCTTTCACTCAGAAAGAAGGAAAAGAGAAGAAAGGATCTAAGACACCTTATTCTAAACCATAGAGGAGGCCACAGCCTCCTCCACCTGTCCAGTCGCACAGGACAGAAAAAAACACAGGGGGGAGGAGGTCGCTCTGGCCTCTTATAGGGGGAAAAACTGTTAGCTAATTAAAAGTTCCACCTGTCCTAACAGCACACAGGGGCAGGAATACCCCATCTTGTGCTGCTGTTTGGCGTAGGGGGAATTTGGTGTTTGCAGCAGCCATTTCAGTTTGATATATCTAATAACTGATGGACACAGTAATATTTCAGGATTGAAATGAGGTTTATTGTACTAACAGAAAATGTGCAATATGCATTAAACCAAAATTTGACCGGTGCAAAAGTATGGGCACCTCAACAGAAAAGTGACATTAATATTTAGTAGATCCTCCTTTTGCAAAGATAACAGCCTCTAGTCGCTTCCTGTAGATTTTAATCAGTTCCTGGATCCTGGATAAAGGTATTTTGGACAAACAATTCAAGTTCAGTTAAGTTAGATGGTCGCCGAGCATGGACAGCCCGCTTCAAATCATCCCACAGATGTTCAATGATATTCAGGTCTGGGGACTGGGATGGCCATTCCAGAACATTGTAATTGTTCCTCTGCATGAATGCCTGAGGATTTGGAGCGGTGTTTTGGATCATTGTCTTGCTGAAATATCCATCCCCGGCGTAACTTCAACTTCGTCACTGATTCTTGAACATTATTCTCAAGAATCTGCTGATACTGAGTGGAATCCATGCGACCCTCAACTTTAACAAGATTCCCGATGCCGGCATTGGCCACACAGCCCCAAAGCATGATGGAACCTCCACCAAATTTTACAGTGGGTAGCATGTGTTTTTCTTGGAATGCTGTTTCTTTTTGGACGCCATGCATAACGCCTTTTTTTTATAACCAAACAACTCAATTTTTGTTTCCAAAATGAAGCTGCCTTGTCCAAATGTGCTTTTTCATACCTCAGGCAACTCTATTTGTGGCATACGTGCAGAAACGGCTTCTTTCTCATCACTCTCCCACACAGCTTCTATTTGTGCAAAGTGCGCTGTATAGTTGACCGATGCACAGTGACACCATCTGCAGCAAGATGATGCTGCAGCTCTTTGGAGGTGGTCTGTGGATTGTCCTTGACTGTTCTCACCATTCTTCTTCTCTGCCTTTCTGATATTTTTCTTGGCCTGCCACTTCTGGGCTTAACAAGAACTGTCCCTGTGGTCTTCCATTTCCTTACTATGTTCCTCACAGTGGAAACTGACAGGTTAAATCTCTGAGACAACGTTTTGTATCCTTCCCCTGAACAACTATGTTGAACAATCTTTGTTTTCAGATCATTTGAGAGCGGGCTGTCCATGTTCGGCGACCATCAAACTTAACTGAACTTGAATTGTTTTGTAGAAAGAAATGGTCCAAAATACCTTCATCCAGGATCCAGGAACTGATTAAAAGCTACAGGAAGCGACTAGAGGCTGTTATCTTTGCAAAAGGAGGATGTACTAAATATTAATGTCACTTTTCTGTTGAGGTGCCCATACTTTTGCACCGGTCAAATTTTGGTTTAATGCATATTGCACATTTTCTGTTAGTACAATAAACCTCATTTCAATCCTGAAATATTACTGTGTCCATCAGTTATTAGATATATCAAACTGAAATGGCTGTTGCAAACACCAAAATATTTAGAACTAAAAATGATTAATAAGATTAATAGGGGTGCCCAAACTTTTTCATAGGACTATATATATATATATATATATATATATATATATATATATATATATATATATATATACTACATGCACCGCAAATATCAACTACAACAAGAGCTCGAACTCCCAAAAACACTGATACAGAAGACAGGCAAGATTTTGCTGTTATTCACTAATATGTTAAAAATCTATACTGCAGCTAGCAAACTGTGACTTTGATACCAAAATCTAACTTTTATGAGATTTCACAGCATACCATACATAAAAACACAATTTAATATTTCGGATATACAACCACCTTCATGTAACTTTGCAGCAAACAGAGATTGCAAGCAAAAATTGCACAAAAACTCAAATTTGTCACTAAAGTGCATCTCAAGCAATCTCTTTCAGCAAACAAAATAAACTGTCCAAAAATCTGCAATATGTAAGGAGTTCATACATACCACACATGTATATATTTACAGGGGCGGGTGTTAAAGAATAGCCCAAATCGCAGAAATGCACCAACCCATTTTGTGCATGCAAATTAAATAGGAGTTTACATAAAAATATTATTTTCTATCCCCCTATTAAAACTTTATCCTTATTAATCCTTATTACTATTATTTTAACGTGTAAAGGATATTGCTAGAAGCGTATTTTACTGTAGAAAGCTCAGGTATGGACAGGACATTAATTGGGTGAAATGTAAACTTTGTGTATGTGCGACTTTTTTTGGCACTGCGACCTGGACAATGGTAAACGTCTGGGTCTCAGCACCAATGAACTTCCTGGTTATGTTTAGAGGGTGTTACATAAGAATAGTCTAGTAAGATGGGGGGGGGGGGGGAATTACATTATACCTGTATGTGACAATTAAGAGAGTATAGTATGCTCTCTGATTGGCATGCGAGGGGTTAACAAGGACTGAAAGCCCCTGCTAACCCCCTCCTGAGGTCACATGCAGGTTATGTACAGAGATGAGAAAGATTCCTCTTCTCTCTGCTGTCTGCAGGGCTGCTCATCCCCCCTCCTCTTCCTACTACATTTCATAAGATGCTTCCTTAGACGGGGGGGCATTTTCGAGCCCTATATCTTGGGAATGGATGCAGCTATCTTGATGATTTAAGATTCATTTTAAAGATGAAAATCTCATCTTTAAAAGGATATGAAGAGCTTCATGATAGCATTTATAGTTATGGAGTGATTCACTGTTGAAAACACTGTCAGGAATTGAGATCTGCAATTGGATCTCAATGCCAGATAGCGTATTCAACAGTGAATCGCTCCACAACTATAAGTGATATCATAAAGACCTTGGTAACATTTTAAGGATGAGATTCTCATCTTTAAAATGAATCTTAAAGAGGACCTTTCACCATTTTGCCCACAGGCAGTTCTATATACTGCCGGAAAGCTGACAGTGAGCTGAATTCAGCACACTGTCGGCTTTCCCGATCTGGGCCCAGTGTGAAGAGCTTATGGTCCGGTACCGTAGCTCTTCTATGGTCAGAAGGGCGTTTCTGACACTCAGTCAGAGACGTCCTTCTTCACAGCACAGCCAATCGCGCTGTACTGTATGAGCCGGGAGGAACGCCCCCTCCATCTGCTCGCAGTACTCGTCCATAGACGAGCATTATCAGGGAGGGAAGGGGGCGTTCCTCCCGGCTCTCACAGCACAGCGCGATTGGCTGTGCTGTGAAGAAGGACGTCTCTGACTGAGTGTCAGAAACGCCCCTCTGACCATAGAAGAGCTACGGTACCGGGACCGTAAGCTCTTCACACTGGGCCCAGATCGGGAAAGCCGACAGTGCGCTGAACTCAGCGCACTGTCAGCTTTCCGGCAGTATATAGAACTGCCTGTGGGCAAAATGTGTCTATCCCTGTGTCTATCATAGATCTCCATGTGCACAGTAGATCTATGCTATGATAGAAAAAGGGAGCTGCAGCCCCTGCTCTGCATAATCACTACTTAGAAGGACCTTGTAGTGACGTCATCACAGGGACAAGCCAATCACAGAGCAGTAGTGACATCATCATCGGTCCTGTACCACTAGCAGGGAAGAGACAGACAGAGCCTGTGAATTGAAAGCAGGAGGATGGACTTACATACAAGAACCACAGAGGAGGGCGTGAACAGAGTATGACATGAGGGGTGCACGGGACGCCCACAGTGCACGGAGAGCTCATTTACATATACGTTTAAAAGGTAATTAATTAAAACAGGGGGGGGTCTTTTAACAAACGATTAGCAGGACTTGAATAGCCTTTTTAAAGGCTATTCAGGCATATGTTTATCTAAAATAGCTAAAATCTAGTGATAGGGCCCCTTTAAAAGTGCTTTTTCTCTGCATCACTGGGGCTCTGAAACATAAGAAAGATATGTTTTTTTATTCTGCTAAGAGCATCTACAGCACTACTGCAGAAGTTTAAAACAGCTGGGGACAGTGATAGACTCCCTTTAAGGGGGGGGTCTTCTCAAAGGAGTGATCTTCTGGAGAGGTTTCACTGTATGCCCTTTATTGTCTTTTCAAGGTATTTTTCACAGAAAAATTTGCTCAGAAAGTGATTGTTGGTTGGATAATATGCTGCTTGCATGCTCTTGGACAAGGCTGCATGATTTTGGGTGGTTGAATAATCTACATCACTACAGAAGAAGCATGGATCACGGTAGATAAACAGTAAAATGATAAACATGTACATGTAGATAGAGAGGGTACAGAGTCTGACCCAGGCCCTTGTACCTTACGACCCATCAAGCACAAAAGAAGATACCAGTATTATATACGGTACATGGTAGGTGGATGCCCTGTCACAGATTTTACATTAGGATCTACAAGTTACATCTGTAATATTCTGTATCCATAGAGCTATACAGAAATATTAGCTATTATGTGCTTGTATCATATTTCAAAGTGTTTACAGAGGTTTCTATGAAAGGAACTTATGATGTTTTATAGATAAGGATTCTTTCAAGTGCCAGATGTAGCTCTCCAATGCTTTTCTGCTTCTCTTGTACCTGTATGATCTCTACATTATGACATTTATGTGCTTTTTTTACGTAGTAGTAGCTATAAAACACACAGTTATGTGCAGTCATAAAACAGTATGTAAATTGTCACAGGATATATGTCTTGTTAGGTATCATGCAAAATTAGATCTTTTGTAAGTTGTGGATGAAATAAATATGATACCAGAGCGGTCAGAAAATCTCTGCATAATTTTCTTGTATGCTTTTTAACACATCCATTTCTTTATGCCGTGATGTTTGATTCTTTCCAACTGCGCATTTCACAGCAGTGAGGTCAACTATCAGCCATTTGCCATTTTCATTAATGGATTTGTACAGATCTTACACAGATCTTTTAGAGAAATTATTCCAAATATCCAGATTATGATCTAAATAATGGCTAATAATGGCAATATTACACCTGTTCATAATGATTAGGACTTTCCGCTCTATGTATCAATGCAAGCCAAAGATTTTTGTAGCATTATTAAAACTGTCCATGAATGAAATCAAACTGTTATTGTGGTAATATATCATTTCACGTATTCCCCCTGGCTATGAATGATCTGATAATAAAAATGACTTCTCTAATAGGAGAAAAGGATAAGGCGATAAAGTGCACATAGAGCTTACATACAAAGAAAATCCAGCTAAGTGGTCGTAAAGAAAGCTTGGTCATATTGCCTAGAAGAGATATGTAGCACAGGCTGGCACTGGTAAACAGCGTCTCTCTCTTCTGCCTCCCTTGCCATTCACCTGTCCACTATATCAGTCTTGTGCTTTGCCCACCTGCCACTCACAGGTCACAGGACGGTGACAGCACTGCCATTATGGAAGGCTAATGATGGCTTGTCAGCCTGCGCTCACTAATAGACAATGGACAACTTTAATCAATGGCGCTCCACAATTTCTTTCTGTTAATGATGAGATTATAGATGTAGCAGAGTACCTTTAACTGTTAACCCTTTCACACCGCCTTGTCTGTACAGTGTCACAATTCCATCATCTGTATCCACAATTAGAAAGAATACAGAGCGTAAATAATGAAGACTATGCTAGGTAACAGGACAATGAGCAGCGTGAACAAGTCCAGGGCTGTGTGAAAACTTGGCCCTATGGTGTTACGTGTCACAATAGAGCTGTAGCTCCTAGTCACAATCACTATAAAACAATGCAGTCCTATAGAAAAGCACAGGTAACACGACATCAGGAGGAGTTGTGCCAAATGGTAAACTCAGCTCTGCTGCATTGTATTGACTGCCATAGGAAGAACTGCAGACTGATCCAACAATAGGCAGATGGGTGAGGATGATAGGAGGTGACTGCTGCACAGATCTGCATTGGATACATACACTTAGCAATGGCTACTTATCTATCACATAGATGACGTTCCCGGCTCTGCTGACCCACCTGTAGCTCCTTGTCCGGGCAGTGCAGCCTTGTGTAGCCGCGCCGGGGGGCTGGGCACCTACTTTCTATAGCAGAGTCCGCCTGGCATCTACAGCCTGAGGTGCAGCTGGCAGGTCGTCGTGTAGCTCTTCTGTATGCGACTGCCTATGAAGTGGCCGCTACTCTGCCGTGTTATATAGGCACAGCTCATATGTAGCCTCCTCATACACACCTCCCAACTCTGGGAGGCGCCACAGCCAGCCCTCACCTAGTCTCTGCTTGGGTACTGGGGAGCAACAAGTGTGCCCATAGTGGGTCGTGTCTAGAATGGAGTTGCTCCGGGTAGGTATGATGTCATGGGAAGGGGCGGGCCTCTCAGGAGAAGGGCGTGGCCTCCAGGCTTACAGGTGGAGCGGTGCACGTGTAGCGATGTAGTGCTGGATAGGTCTGCACGGTGGATAGACGTGAGGGGACGGGGGTCTACTATTTTACATGGGACTGCACGGTGGATAGACGTGAGGGGACGGGGGTCTACTATTTTACATGGGACTGCACGGTGGATAGACGTGAGGGGACGGGGGTCTACTATTTTACATGGGACTGCACGGTGGATAGACGTGAGGGGACGGGGGTCTACTATTTTACATGGGACTGCACGATGGATAGACGTGAGGGGACGGGAGTCTACTATTTTACATGGGACTGCACGGTGGATAGACGTGAGGGGACGGGGGTCTACTATTTTACATGGGACTGCACGGTGGATAGACGTGAGGGGACGGGGGTCTACTATTTTACATGGGACTGCACGATGGATAGACGTGAGGGGACGGTTTACATGGGACTGCACGGTGGATAGACGTGAGGGGACGGGAGTCTACTATTTTACATGGGACTGCACGGTGGATAGACGTGAGGGGACGGGGGTCTACTGTTTTACATGGGACTGCACGGTGGATAGACGTGAGGGGACGGGAGTCTACTATTTTACATGGGATTGTTTGTTAGATAGGCATGAGGGAGCAGGAGTGATGTATTTTACATGGGACTACCTGTTGATAGGGATGAATGAACAGTAGAGATGCATTTTACATGGGAATGCATGGTGGATAGAGATGAAGGGGCAGGAGTGATTCATTTTACATGGGACTGCATGTGGGATAAGAATGAGGGAGCAGCAGTGATGTATTTTACATGGGATGCCTGGTGAATAGGGGTGAAGGGACTACAGAGCTATAGTTTACATGGGACTGCATGTCGGATAAAAATGAAGGGCTACCTGTTGTTAGTGATGAAGAGTCAGGAGAAACATCTATTACATGAGACTGTATAGTGGATAGTCATGAGGGGACAGGAGTAATGCATTTTGCATGGGACTGCATGTTGGATAGGGAGGAAGGGACAGGAGAGATATATTTTACATGGGACTGCACATTGGATAGCCGTGAAGGGAAAGAAGTGCTGTATTCTACATGGTAGATATGTATAAAGGGACTGGAGTAATGCATTTTACATGGGACTGCATGTTGGATGGAGATAAAGGGACAGCAGTGACATATTGTATATGGGACTGCATGTTGGATAGACATATATTAATATTAATATTATAAATGTGAAAGTTTGTGAGTTTGGATGTTTGTGAGTTTGTGTGTTCGGATGTTTGTTAGTCAATCACGCAAAACCCGCTTGACCGATTTGGCTGAAATTTTCCACAAACATAGTTAATACACCCCATTGCGCAATAGGCTACTTTTCGTCACAATAGCGCACATACGTTTTTCCCAGGACCCCCACAAACCCCAAACTCACATCACTATCTCTGCAATCTCACACACTTTGGACCCCGATTTGGCTGAAATTTTCCACAAACATAGTCCCTACACTCGATTGCGCAATAGGCTACTTTTCGTCACAATAGCACACATACGTTTTTCCCAGGACCCTTTGGATGTTCGGATCTTTGGCGGTCAATCACGCAAAAACCGCTCCACCGATTTGGCTGAAATTTTCCACAAACATAGTCCCTACACTCGATTGCGCAATAGGCTACTTTTCGTCACAATAGCGCACATACGTTTTTCCCAGGACCCTTTGGATGTTCGGATCTTTGGCGGTCAATCACGCAAAAACCGCTCCACCGATTTGGCTGAAATTTTCCACAAACATAGTCCCTACACTCGATTGCGCAATAGGCTACTTTTCGTCACAATAGCGCACATACGTTTTTCCCAGGACCCCCACAAAACCCAAACTCACATCACTATCTCTGCAATCTCACACACTTTGGACCATAGCAAGCCACAAAATTCATATTACCCCCTACAGCAGAGGTCAGCAACCCCTGGCACACATGCCAAGAGTGGCACTCCTGCCATATTTCACTGGCATGCCAGCAGCACACGACCTGCAAGAGATAAATAAAGTCTCTGCTAGAGCTGAGGCATAAGGACACTCCCCTTTGAGAGATGTGCAGGAAACCCAGGGGGTGGAGCTTAGTCGCTCAAGTCTCTGCCTGCTATAGTGATAGCTCCTGCCGAAGCTGCTAGCAAACTGAAAGTAAGAAACACACAGCTCCCTTCCTTTACTTCCTATTCTCATTAATGTCAGGCATTTGGGGTTATTAGTTTAGTGTTAGTAACTCCATGTGCCTCACATTAATAGGAATAACCCCCATCATGTCCCTCATATTAACCCCTGTGTGCCCCATATAAAGGTTACTAATATGTGAGACATATGGAGGTACTAATAAAAGACCTCAGTAATGAAGATACTTAATTATTACCTCCAAGTCTCTCACATATCAGTAACTAGAGATGAGCAAGTACTGTTGGGATCAGCCGATCTGAACAGCACGCTCCATAGAAATGAATGGATGCACCTGGTACTTCCGCTTGGACGTAGCCAGCGCGCTTAACCCCCCGCGTGCCGGCTACGTTCATTCATTTCTATGCGAGCGTGCTGTTCGGATCGGCTGATCCCAACAGTACTCGCTCATCTCTATCAGTAACTCTTACACTGGGGTTAATGTGAGGGACATGATGGGGTTAATTGCTATTAATAAGAGGCACATGGAGTTACTAAACTGTCATGCACAGGGCCAGACTTTATGTTGCTTACTCAAGAGTATCCTGTGCCCAAAACTTACATGTACTGGCGGAAAATAACAAATCATACAATGTCCCTTATACACAGTACGAAAACCTTACCCGCGCCTGTATATACCCACTTCTACAATCACCGCAGACGAAGTCGCGGGTACCAGCTAGTATTGTATATGGGACTTCATGTTGGATATACATATAGGGACAGCAGTGACATATTGTATATGGGACTGCATAGTGTATAGACATATAGGGACAGGAGTGACATTGTATATGGGACTGCATTTTGGATAGACATATAGGGACAGCAGTGACATATTGTGTATGGGACTGTATGTTGGACAGTGTTGAAGGAACGAGGGGGGATCTATTTTATATGGATCAGCATGTTGGTTAGGCTTGAAGGGACATAAGTGACATAATTTATATAAGACTGTCCATTGGATAAGGATGAAAGGGCAGGAATGATGCATCTTAGCTGGGACTGCACACTACCAGTAAGTGTTCCTGTGCCCTGTATCATTAGGATATTTGTTAGGGTCATTATATGTGACACTTCCAAAAAATGCCAAGTACTCCAGTTTTGTTTTTGTCAAGAAGATTTGGAACCATGGCTCGGAGATACGCACACGTGCATATTAGCAGAAGAATCACCGTCAACAGACTTTGGAAGTTAAAAATGGCAGACATGGTGATCCCCTCTCAGCCACATCACACTTCCAGGAGAGTCGCTCCCGTGATGTCATCTCCGTTTGTTCATTATATGTGACCGTAATGGCGAGATTACATGTCAGTATTATAAGAAGCAATAGGAATCTAAATAAATGAGTAGACAAGGCTTTATATTATAACAGTGTATCTACGTCTTATTATCACCTGTATCCTGCAGGTTATATGATAGGTTGGAAAGTAGGGAATGATTAGTACAATACAGATTTATTCTACCTTTTAGGTTTTCACTTGTCACTTTTTATGTAGCGCTATGGGACCTTCTCGCAGTACACATGGCCCTAATATATTGTAGTCTGCTTGTATAAATAATTATATTCACCATTTCATTTACAAGCAATATTATTATAGTATTATCAATTTCTGGGGGCACATTTCAAGGTATTTCGGCTTTTATCGTATAACTGATCATTTCATTTTTATGAGCATTCATTCAATTTACCAAGCAATAAATCCCAGCTTTTGCTTATTTACATGCCTAGATTATTGCTACAGACACCAGTTAATGTTCACATTGGGCCAATAATCACTGAGTGTTAATAGACTTTAAGGGCTCATTCAGACACTTATGTGTTTCTTTCTTCCTTATGATCAGATACAATTTTAATTTAAGAGGAAAGAAAAAATGGGAACAGATCAGAAATAGAAATGAGCCTTGAAATGTAGATTTACCTTTGGTGAGCAAAAAGTAGTGAGCCTACTCTAGCTCTATATTAATAAAGGAGAAAAATGGTAGAGAATAGAGATATCAAATTCCCAATGGCTTCTTTGCAGCCTGTCAGCAGACGCAGACTGTTTTGCGACAGTTTTATGACAGCCATCTGCTGGTGCACCATCTGCTTTGAAGCGTGACAATATCACATTGATAGGATCTTGTATTAGAGGTGTTGATTCTCAAAGCTGCATCCATTTGCCCTGGCCAAGGTTGTGGAGTGTGGGATCCTCTGGTTGTCGTCATTAACCTTTTCAAAGAGATATAGACTTGCTAAAGGAAGAAACCCATGTTGCACTCCCCATAATAGTCATGGATTAAAGGCTGTAAAGTTTTGTGTAGAAATAGCGCAGTCTAGATGCAACAGGCCAGAGGACAAGATGAGGTCTTAGACAATCCAAAGTACACAGCAGGAGCAATGTCAGGAACCAGCTGTAGTCAGTAACAATGTACAATGACAGGAGCCAGAAAATGTATGTACTTTAAAGAGTACCATTCACCACCTCCAATTCAAGTTCTTAGCATCTGTTAATAGACGCCATTCCACTGATTCCAGCACAGTTGGAATTTTCTGTTTCCGTTGCTCGTGAGCAACGAGTACTGTTAGTGATGGTGCCTGATGGGCTATTGAGGCTCTGTAATGTCAGAGGGGCAGTTTCAGTCAAGGGGTGTGATTCATAACTTCAGTCAGAGGCAGCCAGTGTCAGAGGCACCCCTTGCCTGCTCCTGCCTGACGCCACCCATAAAAAATAACGGCATTGATTGCTCTGGAAACTATGGGGACTAGAGAAAAAATTCCAACTGTGCCAAAATCAGTGGAGCAGCAACTATTAATTGACACAAGGAGCTGAACTTGTTGGAGGTGATGAAAGGTCCCCATTAACAAACATGAAAAGCATGGTAGGACAATACCCCATTAAGTACCCAGTAGGCCTTCTGGCGGCAACCGGACATCACTGTGTAGCAAGTTTGGGATTTTCAAAAGCCATTGGAAACAACTGTAACAGCTGGCTAGGCCATGGGCCTGGAAATGGAGAGCAATGCACATGCAGAAAACCGTTGGGGGAGGCTAGGAGTAATAGTAGTTGCAGTGGTCACAGTGGCAAAAATCCTGGAATTCACATTTTTTACTTGAGGTACAACATGGCTAACTTGAACAGCATCCAAATGCTGGATGTACAGTTCTTGCACAGTATCTACTGAGGGCTGGTAACTATGATGATACTCCTGTTGACAGTCTGCGCCTCACTTGCTGGGGCAATCTTCCACTTTAACTAGTGTGCTACACTCACTCTCAAAGTCCACAACTTTTTTCTACAAGTTTCCAGCTGCAGGGTGTAGATTCTCAGGGTTGCCCTGTCTGACCTGAGGCTGCAGTTAGGATCACTATGAGGCTCATATAACTCTTATCCTCATATCCTGATAACAGGTACACTTTTTCTTGCATAGGGATATATCCCATCTCTTCAATGTGGAATGTGCAGAACTGTCTAAGCTGGTTGCTTCCTACCTAACTACCCTGTTTCCCCGAAAATGAGTCCTCCCCTGAAAGTAAGACATAGCGGAGGTTTTGTTGAATTGCCTAATATAAGGCACCCCTCGAAAGTAAGACATCCTCCAATAATAATAATGATAATAATCTTTCTGCACAAAGATTGTATGAAGAAAAATATTGCAGCCGGCTGAACACTGTGCGCGATGTTCCATGTGCTCAGGTATGCCAACTGCTGATGCCGCAGCGATACGTTGTATCCACTGTTCCTGCTGCTGTAGGATGAGCTGGGAGATGCCCGCTGTGCATACACTAAGCATCGTATGCGGCGGGGGGTCCACTCTCCCAGCTCATCCCACAGCAGCAGGAACAGTAGATGCAACGAATCGCAGCGGCTTCAGCAGCCGACACACCTGAGCACACGAAACACCGCACAAAGCGTTGGCTGCAATGTTTTTTTTCATACAGTCTTTGTGCAGCAATCACATCTCAGCGTAGCGCAGTGGTGGCAGCAATACCCCAAAAAAATAAGACATCCCATGAAAATAAGACATAGCATATCTTTAGGACCAAAATTTAATATAAAACACAGTCTTATTTTTGGGGAAACACGGTAGTGCAATGGCTCTATCTCCTCACACACCTTCTTGCAAGAGAGGAAGAGAAGGCTCACTCCTCTTATAGGGAGAGACAAACTGTTTCTTTTCCTTTCCAGAACTAAAGTAAACCTTTTTTTAGTGCTCCCAAAGGGACACTACACATATAGTAAGTAGAGCTGGACGAACCACTCAAGATAAGTTTCAAAAACAAATATTCTTAGGACCCCTTCACACGGAGTTTACGCTCCGTGTATTCTGTCTATGCTCGGTGTATTCTGTCCATTTTACATGTGTAAAAATACACGTGTAAAATGTAGTTAGCCATTGAGTTCAATGGCTTGTTCGTATAACGCGCGTCTTTTTACGTGCGTCTTTTTGTGTAAACTCTGTGTGAAGGGGCCCTCAGGTTCGCCCATCTATTTCGTTTCGAGTTCGTCCCAAATCCGATGTGGTCTCATTATGCAGTAGGGTTTCTTCAGACACCAGTTTATTAAGAGGAGATCCATGGAAGATGCAGTAAAATATAAAACACTTATTCTCACCTTGTTTCACCTCTCCTGGGCTCACTTGCAACATCTGGCCCTCCCGTTTCGGGCTGATATGCCCCATGTAATTGCCGAGGCCCAGGTTCAATTTATATGAGTCTTGTCTTTAGGTATTGTTATAATATGTTATGGCAGGCTTGACATTTTGCTGTATCTACTTTATCATTACATTGTGTTCAATTATAACATCTTGACAATAGCTTTACTAGATGTACCATTGCATGACAATAACATTGTTGCATTCTATTTACTTTGCAAGTCAGCTTGGTTGTGTAGGGCCTAATGTTGTGCAGCTACGTCACTATATGCACTGTGATACAGAGACAGCTATATCAATGTGATTGTGCTGTATTATGCCGTATAATTGTAGTTGGATCTGTTTTGTCCTCAGGGAATTCCAGCCTCGGAGTTGGAACAGCAGCGGTTACCGTAGTCATTAGAGTAGCAGCCTTCTCTATTCTACATGTGATTTCATATCTGATTTAAGGAAGACGTGTTTAGTTAGATAACATAGCTAGATAGCAAGGTTGTTGTTGAACAACCACACAATGAATACAGCTTGATACATATGCTTGCGAGATGTGGATTTATTAGAGATATCTATCTATTCATCTATTTATCTATCCACCCATCCAGCTCTCTGATTATATATATATATATATATATATATATATATATATATATATATATATATACACAGCCTTTTCATTTCATGATGCGTTTTATTTTGCCTTATCTTACTTGTAAGAGGACTGTGCCATAGGATCAGAAGATGGATGATGTCATACTTATATCTAAGGAGGGCAAATAGGTGGGATGTAGGATATGGTTGAGAGTTGAAGCATGGGCATACTGACCACCACTTGGGACAGCACCCAAAATCTGCGCTATCCCACAGAATCTAGGATGGTATGTAAGAGGGCCTACCTACATTCACCCATTCAATTGCAAAGGGGTAGAAAGGTTTTGGTTAGGGGCATAGCACTGAATTCGTCATTTCTCCCTTGTTTTAGAGGAGAAATAGTTATTATATCCAGTAAGTGGTGAATGCAGGTTTTGAAACACTGCTAGGCCTGGCAGTATGACTTGTCATGGCAGTGAGGTAAGTAGAGGGGATGAGGAGGAATGGAAGTTTTCAACATCCAAGTTCCCTCCATCCCTTCCCAGAAACAAAAGTGTCTGCTATAAAGAAGGACTTCCCCTTTGTTCTGAACAAGTTCAAGGCTATCTGTTTGTAGACTGACTGTTATATGGAGGTCATGAAGCTCTAAGTGCCCTTCTAATTTCCCACATAACCAAAGCCATCCACTATCTCTCTTCTAACCCTCAGCCCATCCCCTATCTCCCCTTCTCCCATCCCCTAAGTCTATGCCATCCACATTCTTCTCTCTACTTCCGCCATCCCACCTACTATGTTTGCTTATCCCTCTCTTCCACTGAACCCTTTCTTTTTTTCTGTTAACTTATCCTGGATATCTGTCCTTCTCATCCAACCTGCCTTTCTCACATTACCGCCTAGTAATGTCACTCCTCAGCACTGCTCCTCTTGCTTGTAACACTTAACATTCCCCTGTCACTAACCTTCCTCATCTTTATTTCTACAGAATCTTGCTGAATATTATAGTCTTCATGTGTCCTATCCTCCGTAAAGCAACTGTCAAGGAATAGTGCAGGTGGGGTAAAAGATTTAGTTTGGCTACTTAGCCTCTTGTATGTAAAAATCAGAGATCGTGATTATCATATTATTATCCTGATTATTATTATTAATGGTTAATATTTCAAATATCAAAACTTTTACAAGTTAAATCTATAAAGAATTTTACAATAGACTGTAGAAAGACTGTAAGCAGCATTCGTACTATACCATCAACTGACTGGCAACAGCATTTGCTATTTGCTTTAGAATGAGGACAGATCAGTGGCAGAATTTACCGTGGACTGACCAGCAGTAGTATTTATGCTAGATTGCAGGCTCATGAGCTAGTCTATTATATAAACTGAAAACAAATGTGTACACAGTCTTACAGTTTGTAGTACTATATTACACTATATTGTTTCATCTTCTTATATAGTATTTCAGCAGAACCCATTTAGTCCCCAAGGTCTTCCCTAACTATAGATTAGTTGCTATCATGATACCTGCTGTTTCATAAATTACTAAGGACACAAACCTTCAGAAATATAAAATACATTGTAGGTATATTGGGGACAACTTCCTATTAGCTATAATGTCATATAATATAATATAATATCGCTACCTGCCCACACGTAACCTCAGATCCTCCAACGACCTCCTACTCCGCTCTGCCCTCATCCGCTCCTCACACAACCGTCTCCAAGACTTCTCCCGTGCATCCCCCATACTCTGGAACTCCTTACCACGACACATAAGACTGACCCCCACAATCACAGGCTTCAAGAAGACCCTGAAGACTCACCTATTCAGGAAGGCCTACAACCTCCAATAACACTATCACCGCACCCCCATCTGTACAGTCTCACCCTCTCCTTCTGTCTCTACCCCCCTTCTCCTCATAGATTGTAAGCCCTCGCGGGCAGGGCCCTCTATCCCACTGTGCCAGTCGGTCATTGTTAGCATTATATCTACCTGTATATTCTGTGTATTGTATGTAACCCCCAAATGTAAAGCACCATGGAATTAATGGTGCTATATAAATAAATAATAATAATATCCCATAGCCATATTAGTTTAGCCAAAGTTAATTGGAAAGAATAGCCTTGGAGGCAGCAGGCCGCTGGAGCATACATATTATTATCAAAAAGAAAACAATCTCAATGGCTTCTTTGGGACCCAGAGTTGTAAATTCAATGGAGTGTAATAAAAAATGTTTAGCTTGGGCTTCAGGTTTTAGTAATTGTCTTCCTCTTATCTGGTTACTGTAAATGCATACTTGAGGATTGGATGGGATCTTCCTGATGTTAGATATATGCTTTGTTCTCTGAACCAATCAGGTGTCATCCCTTTTCTGCCTTTTCAAGTATCATCTCTCATCTACACTTTTTTGTAGGACTGAATAGGTTTGTGAACAAATACAGAAAGCTTGTAAACAGGACTAGGAGAACTACAGGATGCTACAAAGAGAAGATGCCACTCTCCAATAAAAAGATGTATTATATAATAAAGCGCACCTCCAATTATAAAAATGAACGTAAATATAACAACAAAAGTAATGTCTTAGTACAGAATTTATTAGATGGCTTTTCTCCCCCTTCAGTCACTATCACTAATATCTCCCTATACAAAGATGAGATAGACTACCAGCCTCACACACAGGTTGAGATGCAGCTAGAAGTCTATGGAGAGGGAGGAAGAAGAAAAGAAGAGAAACACTCATCTATGCCATCTAGTAAGTGATTTATTGTCCTGGAGTTATCTTTTCTAAACATGGTAGAGTTACCAGCAATGTGTGTTTCTTCTCTTCACCATCCAGTAACCTCTTCCCCTCTTTCAGAAGTAACTCAGTCTATGTATGAGGCTGACAGTCCATCACTTCTTTGGATACATGTTCTATTAGTGATAAGACACTGAGTACAGGGAGGGGGTATGAAAACAGCCTGATAAATGGACATAGAAGCATTTTTATTTAATAAGATTCAATATATGACAAGGTTTGTTATGTTCAATTGTACTATACTATTTATTTATAAAAAGTTGTTCTATGTGTTCATGTTTATAATACTATATTATTTATATGGTATTATATCACTGCTGTTTTATGCAAAAAGAAAATTTAAATGAAAAGTATGCATAGTAAAATTTCTACTGTAACTCCAAATTTCCAATTGTATTTTTATTTGGATGTGTACCCCTGTTGCATGTAATCGCACTGTGGTTACAGTTTTATTATATTATATATACTTGGAACATTTACAAACCCATTACATTGTTTTGTCAGCATTTAGCATTTAGATGTCTGTGACTCTTCTATCCTTTTTTCGCATCCTTTTGACTCTCCCAGTTGTCTTTATATGCTATGCTTCTTTTCTCAGCTCTGATCTTGCTCGCCTCTTCATGTCTTGCCTTTTCATTCTTCCTGCCTAAGTACTCCATTTTACAACCTTAGTGTGCCATTCAGAGCCAGGGCCCAGGTTTGCTGTTCTTTTTCAGTAGTTACCGTACACCTTTACTTCTTGCGCTATTATTTACTAGAGATGAGCGAACACTAAAATGTTCGAGGTTCGAAATTCGATTCGAACAGCCGCTCACTGTTCGAGTGTTCGAATGGGTTTCGAACCCCATTATAGTCTATGGGGAACATATACTCGTTAAGGGGGAAACCCAAATTCGTGTCTGGAGGGTCACCAAGTCCACTATGACACCCCAGGAAATGATACCAACACCCTGGAATGACACTGGGACAGCAGGGGAAGCATGTCTGGGGGCATAAAAGTCACTTTATTTCATGGAAATCCCTGTCAGTTTGCGATTTTCGCAAGCTAACTTTTCCCCATAGAAATGCATTGGCCAGTGCTGATTGGCCAGAGTACGGAACTCGACCAATCAGCGCTGGCTCTGCTGGAGGAGGCGGAGTCTAAGATCGCTCCACACCAGTCTCCATTCAGGTCCGACCTTAGACTCCGCCTCCTCCGGCAGAGCCAGCGCTGATTGGCCGAAGGCTGGCCAATGCATTCCTATGCGAATGCAGAGACTTAGCAGTGCTGAGTCAGTTTTGCTCAACTACACATCTGATGCACACTCGGCACTGCTACATCAGATGTAGCAATCTGATGTAGCAGAGCCGAGGGTGCACTAGAACCCCTGTGCAAACTCAGTTCACGCTAATAGAATGCATTGGCCAGCGCTGATTGGCCAATGCATTCTATTAGCCCGATGAAGTAGAGCTGAATGTGTGTGCTAAGCACACACATTCAGCTCTACTTCATCGGGCTAATAGAATGCATTGGCCAGCGCTGATTGGCCAGAGTACGGAACTCGACCAATCAGCGCTGGCTCTGCTGGAGGAGGCGGAGTCTAAGATCGCTCCACACCAGTCTCCATTCAGGTCCGACCTTAGACTCCGCCTCCTCCAGCAGAGCCAGCGCTGATTGGCCGAATTCCGTACTCTGGCCAATCAGCACTGGCTAATGCATTGTATTGGCGTGATGAAGCAGTGCTGAATGTGTGTGCTTAGCACACACATTCAGCTCTACTTCATCGGGCTAATAGAATGCATTGGCCAATCAGCGCTGGCCAATGCATTCTATTAGCTTGATGAAGCAGAGTGTGCACAAGGGTTCAAGCGCACCCTCGGCTCTGATGTAGCAGAGCTGAGGGTGCACAAGGGTTCAAGCGCACCCTCGGCTCTGATGTAGCAGAGCCGAGGCTGCACAAGGGTTCAAGTGCACCCTCGGCTCTGCTACATCAGAGCCGAGGGTGCGCTTGAACCCTTGTGCAGCCTCGGCTCTGCTACATCAGAGCCGAGGGTGCGCTTGAACCCTTGTGCACACTCTGCTTCATCAAGCTAATAGAATGCATTGGCCAGCGCTGATTGGCCAATGCATTCTATTAGCCCGATGAAGTAGAGCTGAATGTGTGTGCTAAGCACACACATTCAGCACTGCTTCATCACGCCAATACAATGCATTAGCCAGTGCTGATTGGCCAGAGTACGGAATTCGGCCAATCAGCGCTGGCTCTGCTGGAGGAGGCGGAGTCTAAGGTCGGACCTGAATGGAGACTGGTGTGGAGCGATCTTAGACTCCGCCTCCTCCAGCAGAGCCAGCGCTGATTGGTCGAGTTCCGTACTCTGGCCAATCAGCGCTGGCCAATGCATCCCTATGGGAAAAAGTTTATCTCACAAAAATCACAATTACACACCCGATAGAGCCCCAAAAAGTTATTTTTAATAACATTCCCCCCTAAATAAAGGTTATCCCTAGCTATCCCTGCCTGTACAGCTATCCCTGTCTCATAGTCACAAAGTTCACATTCTCATATGACCCGGATTTGAAATCCACTATTCGTCTAAAATGGAGGTCACCTGATTTCGGCAGCCAATGACTTTTTCCAATTTTTTTCAATGCCCCCGGTGTCGTAGTTCCTGTCCCACCTCCCCTGCACTGTTATTGGTGCAAAAAAGGCGCCAGGGAAGGTGGGAGGGGAATCGAATTTTGGCGCACTTTACCACGCGGTGTTCGATTCGATTCGAACATAGCGAACACCCTGATATCCGATCGAACATGTGTTCGATAGAACACTGTTCGCTCATCTCTATTATTTACTTATTAATTGTGTAACTGTTAGAGAGCCACAGGTCATTGATATTCTAGTAATGTGTTATGTATTATACAGACTTATGTAAGAAACCTTGACTGGGTACCACAGTAACCCAGTGGATACTACTATTGCCTTGTATCAACAGGCTCCTAGGTACAAATCTAACCTGGACAACATCCAAATGGCGTTTGTTTGTTTTCCCTGGGGTGTGGGTTTCCTTTATGTTCTTTAGCTGCCGCCGACACTTGGAAAATATACTGATACATGAACTGCCATTTCTGAAATTGTGAAATTGTTCTTACTGTATATGTGTCCGAAATACTCTTTATAGACTTGTAGATTTTCTTTTAGTTCATTGCAAATGCATACCACCCAACACATAGCGTCATGACATGCAATATGCACATTCACATAAAGAAAATAGTACGACTTTTGTCCCAGGATTTTCTTCTTTAATTAAAAGCAATGTGTAGATGTTGAGTTAGACACTTTCTCTGAAGTGTCTCTCCATTGGTCTGTAGATACCCCAGTTCAATTACTACCAAATCCATCCACAGTGAATGGGCGAATACAAGCCTTTGAGAAGAATAACTAGCAATGCACCATCCTTAGAAGACATTTCCATAGGTGCTGATTGTCATATTACCCAGTAACAATGTTAGGCGGCACATCTTTCATCATTAGCATAGCACTCAAGTCCTCAGTAGCCAAAGTAAATCTTGCAGTCTCTGCACCACCTGCTGTGAATACCATTATAACTCCTCCTTGATCTTAGTACCTCAATAATCAAACTTTCCGTTGGTCCAGAATTTGCCAGGTTATGTTTAATAACAATCCTGAGCAATCTCATCCTGTCTTGACATCAAACAGGGCATGGCTTATGCAAACCCCCACCTAAAAGTGGGCACTGTAATGTGGTTTGGAGGGGTCCTCGACGTGAGACTTAAATGGGCCCACAAAGGTTGGTAAGCATGTACGATTACCATTACATGAACAAGCCCATAGGGAATCTGTATTCATCTAGATAATGGAGTGCAGCTAGTTAAGCAAGTTTGGTCGTTCTTGAAGTATAGTGTTCCAAGACAATGACCATTAGCAGTCTGACACCTGTGAAATCATGCTTTCTGACCTTACCTGTATAAAGTAACATCCATATCCTTGCAGACCGGCTTCATGCCTCTGACGGACTGATAATTATTAGATGATCTCATGTCCAGCGCACCAGCTTAGAGGGTTTGAAACATTTTATGTACTAACATCTACAGGCTATTCCCTTTATGGTCATCTGATGTAAGGAACGTATGCATGTACATCACATGATCACCAAAAGTGTGACATTATTCCGAACATATATCATGCTCCATAGCATGTCCTAAATATATCAGTTAGGATGCAAGGTTTTGCAGCAGGAAGGTGCACAGACTGATAGAAATACGCTGGCTTGATGTTACAATAGCTCAGGTTTTTAAATGCATATGTGTATATATAGTTAGCAGTGCTGCTCCTCAATGGGCATACATTGTGTCCACCTGTACTTGCCCCAGATTCTGGACATTTTCAATTATCAACTTGCAATGGTTTTGCGTTACTGTTATTGTTTAAGTGATCCTCTTCTTCGAGCTCAATGGGCTCAGTTACTCCCTCTGGTGTTGAAAAGTACAATAGTACAGCTATACATAGATGCAAGATGTAGTCTCTGGCAGAAGAGCACTCATTGGGTCACATGTTTCGTATGGTGGTTTTCACCTTTGTGACCTGTTTCAGGGGCAGTTCCCCTGTGTTCTCATCTTGATAAATGTTCATCCTCAAGCAAAGGGTGAGCCTGAATGATATACAGTACATAAATGGTTAAATCTTATGCAAGAAGTTTATGCAAAAACTGACATAAGTAATATGTATCACTAGAAATCGCCATATACTAAAGGCCCTATTAGACTGCCTGGTATTCAGGTATCCCACTACTAAGCACACTCTTTGTGTCATACAGTCTTACCACTACACATCTACAGTGGTGCCCACTGTGAGCGAAATACAACAGCAACAAATCTCTTTATTTGTCCTTATAGTTTGCTATTGTGAATTTTTGGTGGTAAAATGGGTCTTTTATCTGTGAAGATCATAAGAGTAGTTTCACACTACCACTGGCTTCTGTTCTGGCCTACATTTAGCAGGGTTTTTTTTAAGGTTTTTCTTTTGCATGAAAGAAACTAAGAAATTACCTTCTGTCTAGTGTATTTCTGTTTTTCATCCATAAGCAATTTGAGGGATGCAAATAAAATAAAATAAAAAATACTTTTTTATTTTTTCACAATCAACCCAACAATGAATATGTGAAAAACAGAGGAAACATACACATGATCCGTGTGTTGTCCCTTTGCTCAGGGCTATGGAGTCAGTAGACCAAAGCCTGACTCTGACTCCTTCAAAAATGACTTGGAGAGTCATAGTCAGACAGAATCAGTAAACTTTTCTAATTCATTAAAAATAAATAAATAAAATTCTCTGCGTCTCTCGGTCTATGGTGTGGGAATGAATCCATATCCTATAATGAATTTTTGTGCTGTTCTTTTTATCACAGACAGCACTCACACAGAAAAATCCTTAAGGGCCCGTTCACACGGAGTAAACGCGCGTGTATTTTGGCAAAATACAAGTGTAAAAATAAGACTCCCATTGACTTCAATGACATTATTTTACACGTGTAAAAAAAAACACGTCAAAATACACGTGTAAAATGTCATTGAAGTCAATGGGAGTCTTATTTTTACACGTGTATTTTGCCAAAATACACGCGCGTTTACTCCGTGTGAAGGGGCCCTATAAAGCAGCTTGAAAGCAGCCTTAAGCCAGGGCCCCAGGTTGTGAAAACACAGCATTTTACATTACCTGCAAAATAAATGGAATTCTAGCTAATCCCATCCACACATTTCAGAAAAAAATCTGAAGTGGAAAAGTTACAATTTCAAAAACGCTCATGGCATGTTGGTTATACCTATGGAAACTCTGGCGTTTAACATATAGGTATAATAGGTGAAAAATGCTGCCCACGTAGTGAGCCACAGTGAAAAATCGTTGCTGGAAAAACCATGGTGGAACCGTGATGCGATTCCGCTGCGTTTTTTTTCCACAGTGCATCTTTTGCTGAGGCCCACTATGTGGGGCCTTAGCCTAAAAGAGGCTAAGCAAAACTGCTGTTTTTTTAAGACTTTTAAAAAATGTGAAGGAGACATAGTATGAGGGGGAGTCTAAGGTTAAGTTCACACGGGGTATTTTGGTCCACCTCTAAATCCTGACCAAAAAGACGGCTCCCATTGAAATCAATGGGAGTCGGTCAGTTCTTTTTTCCAGGAGCCGTTTATTCCGGCTCCCGGAAAAAAGATCGACATGCTCATTCTTTCAGGCGGATTCACCTCGTGACATCTGCCTGAAGACACTCCCTCCTGACTAGGCCCATTCATTTGGGCCTAATCAGGAGCGGAATGCCTGATGAATGCCAGTGTACTGCACCAGCATCCAATCGCAGCTACCCATATTTTGGTCCAGAACCTGAGGCAGCCTCCACCTCAAGTTCCAGATCAAAAAACCCAGTGTGAACTTACCCTAAGGCCAAGGCCTCACGTTGCAGAAACTCTGCATTTTCTGTTTCAGATTTTCCTGCATTTTTATGAGCCAACCTTAGTAGTGACTAGAGAAAGAATGGGAAATATTTCTGCTCCAGCAAAATTGCAGGGTTTACGCTATATGGGGCCCGGGCCTTAGGAAGCTGTTATTTTTCTTCCATCTGCTCAACCCATTGCTGGCTTTGGCTCATAAAAATGCAGCAAAATCTGCAACAAAAAAAGCTGCTTTTCCACAATGGACTGTGTGACAAAATCTATAGCAAAATATAAAACTGTACACAGTCATTGTTTGCTTTTAGCACATTCTTCTGTCCATCCTGTTATCCATATATCTTTAAATATAATTTACAGCTTAGGCTCATATGCTTTATGTCCTGTTTTACCATAATGACTGCTTCACATTTTAGGACTTGGCTATCGTCTTACCTAAGATGTTACTCTTCGTGCTATCACCTGTCGCAGGTGCAATTCACTCTCTGCTGCCACAATTGGTTGTTGGTTATGTAGATGATAGGAGATTAGATGACTTATGCTCTCAAACAGCACGTCTTTTGTTCTGACCTGAAGGAAAACAGAAGAAGACATTTCATAGCTCATGTATTAGCAGTGCTGCACTTGAGAAGGCTGCTAAGCACGAACATGATCAGGATATAATATTATGCAAGGGGTAACTCTTTGAAGAACTATTCTCAACTATTTTAAATTATATTTAAAGAGGACCTTTTACATCCTCATCGAAGAGCTGTATTGTATACCGCTAGAAAGCTGAATTTATTTTACATATACCATAAAATGGGTAAATAGCAGGGCAGCATATACGGTAACTGCCAGAAACAAAGAGACAGTACCACAAGAAACAACTATGAGGTATTCCAACTCATTACAACAATGTCACAAAAAGTCTAATACAAGTTACAATTATGTCTGTAGATAGTATCATAATATATATCTGGGACATACTGTATACGAAGAGCAGGATAGACAGCGTGTGTCGAGCACAAGAATGAAGTGGGAATATATATATACAAATACCAAATAAATATCACAGGGAGTATAAATGATTCCCATAAATTGACTAATTAGTACATATACATAATCTCCTTAAAGGGGTTGTCCCATCTCAAAGATCATATCTATATAGCTTATGTAAATTGAAGACTTTTCCTAAATATATTGCTTTGTTTGCCTGCTGTTTAAACTTATTCTTTTCATTGTTTATACGTTGCTATAACCACAGACCTGTGAGATAGGACAAGTGACATCACTTACTCAGTGTCAGCAGGACAATCAGTTCAGCTAATTGCAGTTTGCTGATTAAGCAAGTCTTATTTCTACGTAAACACACAGATAACACTGAGTCCCTTCTCTACAAGCATGTGTATATTATCTGATCTGTATAAGTATTGTGATACCTCATAGTGTCGTTCAGCAAGCTAGGAGGGGAGAAATACCGGAAGTGAGAAGAAGAGACTGCAGGCAGGCTGCTGAAACACTGAGAAGGGAAAACCCCTTTAAGCCCAATAAATGTACGTACAATTAATCTCCATATATGGTATTGTATATATAATCCCGAGAAAGAGGCCAGGGTTATGATAAGTGGAAAATATTTATATCCACACCAAAAGTGCAGACAAAATGTCACACACTCAAAAACTGGAATAGATATATCAAATATATCAAAGATTTTTGTTATATGCCTAAATGGTTTTATCACCAGTATAAAATTTACAATAGTACATATACAGTATATAGGTCATTTGAAAGGATACATATGCATAACAGTAACCATGGTGCATATACTGTATACCTGTCAGTGCATATACTGTATAGTCCCCAGAAAAATAGCCATGGTCTCACAGTAGCCAAAAATAAACAGTATTATCTGTAGCCAAAGGGAATGTGGGAGTATAGGAGCCCCAACACAGGAAAGAACGTCTGGTGAAATCAGCAAGGGCCATGGTTCTTTATATACCACAGTGCTTTGCATCTCAATTTTGGCCAGACTTCAGCAGAAGCAACCATGCAACTGCCCCCCTTGTGTACACCCCTGGATTTTAACACAGATGGGTATAGTTATAGAGGATTCAGAAGTAGCAACCCCACCCAGGCCATAGAGCAATAGGGGGCCTCAAAGGCAGATAGAACCTTGCTTACCACTCCTTCTGGATCTACCAACAGGAGATGTTTGGGTTGTCCTCTGTGCATACCCGTCAGAACATACTGGCCTGGGTTAGTGATACTGTCTCTCACCAAGAAGTCACCATCTCTTTGTAAAAGCTTCTCTGCTTCCCTTCTGCTCATTTTACCCTGGTACCATGGTTCTCCTTTGAGTTGTTCTTCTGTAGGAGCAACTGGTGCTCTTCTAGTTGGAGGACTTGGCCACTGATCTTCCAGTTTTTGAGACCCTGATAGACCAGATTCATGAAGTTTTAAAGCATCTTCAAATGGTCCTGGTAAATGAATGAAGGTTTATTAAAATAATATCTTCTCTGCTGCATAGTGTTTTCTTACAAAGCTAATGCATAACTATACTGAGCTTAAAAAACAAACAAACACAGCTACACTGAGCATATTTTTACACTAAAACATAACTTTGACAAAACTTCATAAAAAATGAGTAATGATAAGTAACGCTAGGTTCACACTAAAGTTCCGGGATTCCGTCCCCAATTCCATTTAAAATTTGCAGTGTGCAAGCTGGACTTTTATTCCTGCCAATTTCGGACGGAAACCCAGCAGAACCCATTATAGCCATGGGGTCCAACAGGAACCACTTTTTAAGCTGATAGAATTTTCTATTTTTCAGCCTGAAAAACATAAACCTGAACACTAGTGTAAGCAGGTTATGACACCTGAGACTAAAATGCATGAACGAAAGATTGGATGAATGGACGGAAGAGTGAATGAATGAGTTAATGTGTGTTCTAACAAATAACCTTAAAGGAATTGTCAAAGATAAAAATTAATTCCTACATTAATCTAAACAGCCACCCCCTGCCTGCTTTCCAAATTACGGTACATAATTTTCAAAAATATATATTTACCCATATTTACACATTTTCTGGTTATCCGAATGATGATTCATTTCTCCGTTTTCGGAAACTGAACGTCACTACTATTTCTACCCCATTATACTTAACTCTCTTCCTTTCAGACTTCCTTCTGAGGGACGGCTCTTCCCTCTTTTCTGATTCTGCCGGCACCCACAATAGTCCCGTCGCTGCCCTGTGCTCTGCAGCCAATAATCCACATGTACTGCGTAGGCGTGGGATCAGCTGCCACGCCTGCTCAGTGGAGGTGGATCGCCAATTCCAATCCCTCAGACTTTGGGGACTGGAATATTACCATATAGGCTCAAAGCCTGTGCTAGTAGTAATAGCCTGTTACTGCTAGTACAGGCTTTGGGCCTGTATGGTACTGCTAGCCAGGGGTGAACCTGGGCTTTCTGCCGCCTGAAGCGGCGTCAGAAAGCCCCCCTGGAAGAGGGGCGGAGCTGAGGGGCGGGGTCGCAAGAAAGGGGCGGGGTTGGACAGAAAGGGGGCATGGCGAGCGGCGTTCGCAAGCAGGGAGAGGACCTGCTCTCTGCCTGCGTGTGAGGGGCGGCCACTGGAGCAGTGCAGCGTCCAGCAGGGCCACCCCAATACACCGCTCGCTTCCCATGTCGGGCTTCAGACACGGTGACGCTAAGCCAGTCCAGGACAGCTTGTCCTGGACTGGCTTAGGTCAGCAAAAATGCCGCCCTCCCGAGGCCCTGGCATAGCGCTGCCTGAAGCGGTCGCTTCAGGTCGCCTCATGGGAGGTGCAGCGCTGCTGCTAGCACAGGCTTTGGGCCTATATGGTAATATACCAGACCACGTGACGTCTTGGAGATTATCATACAGGCCCAAAGCCTGATAGGATTAACATTGGATCCCGGAGAGGTGAGTAACAGTGTTATGTTCCCTCACCACCAAAGGTCTCCTATTATTATATTCAAGGGTCTGAAAAGACCCCTGAGTATAATAATAGTTCATGGGTTTGCAGCTGTGGGGCAAAATAGTTGGGTGGGCAACTGTGGAGCATATTAGAGCTTGAAGGGTCCACTGTGGCCCCTGTAACCTCTATTATGCCCCACAGCGGCCCCTCTGCAACCTCTATTATACCCCACAATCTATTGTGTCACTGTGGGGCATAATATAGGCTGCAGGAGCTGCTGTGGGACATAATATATAAAGGGGTTGAGTGCGTGAAGAAGTGACCAGTCAAAGATGTTTATGCTGCAAACTATACAGAGACAAGTCACAGCTGGAAGAAGTGGTCATGGCAGTCCAAAGGGACGAGACGGGAAATGTGGGAAGACGTCTCCTGTGAGTATTACTGCGCAAAATATTACTGCATTGCATTTATTGTTATTGCTATTTATTGTTATTGCTAGCACCCCCGACCCCCCCCCGTTGCCTGAGGCAGACGATCAAAAGATGAACACCCCCCCCCTTGTCTTTTGCTCGTCCGCCTCAGGCAGCAGAGAGGCTCGGTTCACCACTGGTTTCAGCAGACATGTTGGTCATGCGTTATCACACACAGAAGCGAGCATCATTACACCAGCATGACCCCTGTGTCCGCTGAGTCCTGTAATTGATCCTGATGTAATTCAGGGCTCCATGCTGGAAATCAGAGGAGGTGAGGTGTTTGCTATGTTTACTCCCCTGAGCCTCCACTTATTATACTCTGAAGGGACCCCAGAGAACTAAACCACCAGGTGATTAGTCACCTCCAATAGACTCTCATGCCCCATAATAGTAATCAACTGTATCAGCGGATGTTGATGCAGTTGATTATAGGATTGGATTATAATGGGGCAAATGGGCAGTTGCTTGCTGTTGGAACCTCTTGTAGCCTCTAGCTTCGGGCAATCACACATTTAACACATATTATAGTCCACCCCTGTTAATTATGCATAGAGAGGAGGCTGTCAATCACTGATAGGATCCGCCTCCTTGACTTCTCGGTATAGAAAGAGCAGAGCTATAAATACAAGTTAAACCAACTCTGCTACCAGAAAACAATACATCAATCTGCTCTGCACCTTCTGCTCTATAACATGCTGCAGGTGAATTAGACTGCATTTTCATATGACTTGTTCCCTTTAAACAAAATTCACTGTAAAGAAAGACATGCTGATTTCAGTATATTATGCATCGGTGGCATCAGCAGAAATAATCTGTCTCTCCTCACACAATGTAACAAGGGTGAGGAAACCATCTTCTGACGTACAGCTGTAAAGGGTTAATTTTATTCATTGAAATCTTTGCTCCTTGTACCCTTAGAAACAGACATATTGTCATGGGAGCAGTCCTATCAGTGACTGACAGCTATTCACATATGACTGTGCATACAGAGATAGCTGTCACTGATTGGACCTCCGCCATAACTAGATGAGTGTTTCTAAGCATAGAAAACACATAGGTAGAAATAAATGACATGTTATACTGAATCTTTTCCCACAAATCTATATATCAATCTCCATGTGCTATAATATGCTGCCTGTAAATTGGACCACATTTTTATAATGACAGGTTCACTTTAATAAAGTACTGTGAATACGCCAACCTCCACATTGATTCTAGCAGGCAGTCTCTGCTGTAGGATAAGGGTGTGATCACAGCAGTGTACTAATACAGGACAGGCAGGGGATTGCCAAGACTAATATGAGCTGGAAAGCTTATAAAAAGAAAAAACATGCTGGTCCACTGTATCTTGTTGGACACTGTCTATTAATACGTATTTGGACACCCATGAAAATGAAGATATCTGCGGTCGTGATGTACGTCACGCCTTCCGCTATTAAATAGGAAACACCATTGGCATTAGTCGCATGCAAGATGCCACAAAGTGTAGAGTTGTCCGATTTCGAGAAAGGGGTAATTGTGGGGTACCACAGAAATGGTCGATCCTTAAGGGACATAGCAAGCGAACTGAATTATTCAAAATCGACAGTGGCCTATGTGATTACGAAGTGGAAAGTGAACGGTGATTGTCGGAATGTGCCCCGAGTCGGTAGACCCCCGAAACTGGGAAATAGAGACTGATGAGTACTGGCCAGAGAAATTGCACCCAACCGAAGGCTCACATACACCAGGAGTTTCAACAGTCATCCGAGAGTATTGTGTCGATCAATCCCATCCGTAAGGAAGCATCTGCTGGGTTCTACCAGCCATTGAATATGAATAAATGTTTTTCTATTCTACCACAGGTGTCCAAATACTTATTGGTAGACAGTGTACATGGCAGGCAATAACTTCATGTAAGTAAAGCAGATTTTCATGAAAGTTAGGTGATGAATTAATAGAATTCACCGAAAATGTATATTGGAACTTTAAAGGGGCTCTATCAGCAAAATCATGCTGCTAGAGCCCCACATATGCGTGCATAGCCTTTAAAAAGGTTATTCAGGCACCGTAAATGTTATATTAAACTACCCCCCCCCTGTTTTAAAATAATACCCTAAAAAAGAATGTGTTCTACTTACCGAACGTGCACGCTGGGCGGGCATTCAGGGTGTGTCTTCATCTTCCTCCACGCCTCTTCTTCCTCCGATGTCCTCCGGTCCCATCTTCCTCCAGCGCTCGCGAACAGACTTTGCTATAAAAAAAAAGTCCGTTCACGAGCGCTGGAGGAAGACGGGACCGGAGGACATCGGAGGAAGAAGAGGCGTGGAGGAAGATGAAGACACACCCTGAATGCCCGCCCAGCGTGCACGATCCGTAAGTAGAGCACATTCTTTTTTAGGTTATTATTTTAAAACGGGGGGGGGGGGGGGGGGGTAGTTTAATATAACATTTACGGTGCCTGAATAACCTTTTTAAAGGCTATTCACGCATATGTGGGGCTCTATCAGCATGATTTTGCTGATAGAGCCCCTTTAAAGAGGACCTTTCAATTTTCCCAGCAAGTCCATCTCTTTACACCAATGCATATGCTCTGCTCCACTGATTCCAGAACATTTGTTTCCAGCACAGAATTTTTCTTGAGCCCCCACCTTTCCTGAGTAATCAATGTGTTAGGTTTGGTGTCCATTACACTAGTTAGGCTTTGTACTATCAGGGCGCAGTGTCAGACAGGAGCAGGCAGGGAGTGTGATTCTGAGCTCTGACATTGGCTACATCTGACTGGAGCTCTGAATCAAACTCCCCTTAAATAGCAACAAATCTATATATATAAAACTCAAATTGTGTAGTAGTCTGCTCTATACAAATCCACTGTTCTCGCCCGATTTGGGTGAAATTTGGCACGTCCCCTCTCCGCCCACAGGAGCAGAATACTGTGCATGTTACATCTCGCTAGCGTCCCCCGTCATGAGATTGGGGTCCCTAAATTTAGGCCCTATACATATAATGGGGAAATGTGAAAGCGCTGAGGAAAAAACAGCAGTTGTGACTGATAGGGACGGATTACAGCGATGGTGCCAAAGAGTCGCTGCTAAAGGGCCGCACCACCACACACAACACACAAATACCATATAAACATCACACATACACCAACCCACAAGCACAACACCACACAAATGCCACAACACAAACACCACAGCGCTCTAGACACACATAACACAAACACCACCCTACAAATACCACAACACCACCCACATACCACACACAGACATAAAGATCACACACGCACGGACCACACACACACACGCAAAGACACTCAGATGGATGCACACTACACACGGACGAACAGAGCACATGCATACTCACACACAACTACCGCATGCATGGAAACTTGCTCTGTGCACGCAGAAACACATGGATCACATGCGCACATACATGCATAAATATACACGGACCACACACGTGCATGCACACACGCACACATACACATGGATCACACACATCTACACGCACGCATGCACTATTAAAACATGTCTGGTATCCTTAGTGGCTGCTTGCACACTGCAGTATTTTTCACGGGCCTCCAGGCCATGGACTTGGCGGTTCCATAGACTTCTTTGTTCAGAAAGCTGTGAATTTTGCAGGCTCCATAGAAGTCTGTGGAGATGTAGAATCCACAGCCCGGAGACTGTAGTGTTACTGTCATGTGCAAGCAGCCTTACTGAGCAGCAATATTGGTCAGGCGAAAACTGTCTGATAATAAGATAGCCATTATTGCTTACTATACAGGGAGCTTTCATCACTGAAGCCCTACAATAGACAGTTGTGTAACTGGAAACCAATTTTACTCTTTTGTCCATGAACTACTTATAGATTACACTGGAGGGAGGGGGGAAGGGTTGCATTATGTTGTTAATTGGGTGTAAATCAGTGGCATAACTAGGAATGATGGGGCCCCGTGGCAAACTTTTGACATGCCCCCCCCCCCCCGACGCTGAAGACCCCGACCGACCTGCCCGCCTGCATTCCTGCGCACACTATTATACCCCATAGTGACCCCTGCACACAGTATTATACCCCATAGTGGCCCCTGCACACAGTATTATACCCAATAGTGGCCCCTGCACACAGTATTATACCCCATAGTGGCCCCTGCACACAGTATTATACTCCATAGTGGCCCTGCACAAAGTATTACCTCCATAGTGGCCCCTGCACACAGCATTATACCTCATTGTGGACCCTTCACCCAGCATTATGCCCCACTGTGGACACCTATGAACAATTATTATACTCTGGGGACTTTTCAGACCCCAGAGTTTAATAATCGGAGACCCAGGAGGGATACAAACATAAAAAAACACTGTTACTTACCTATACCTGGCTTTGCTGTACTTCCCGCTGATGGTTGCCATCTTCAATAACGTCCAGGATGTCACATGACCTGGGGGCCTGCGTTGCAACGCAAAGGACGCAGACCCCGGTCATGTGAAGTCAGGGACGTCATACAAGTAGGCCCGAAGCCTGCCTGGAGAGATAAGTAACACAGTCTTTTATGTTCCCTTACTTCTCCTGGGAGTCTGGTCATTATATTCGGGGGTCTTTTCAGACCCTCGAGTATAATAATAGTGTTTGTGGGGCCCACAGTGTCACTTACCGATCCCGACTGCTGCAAGGATAAGTAAGTAAATAGGGCCTGTTACCGTCTAGAGTAACTCCAGACTGTAACGGCCTATTAAAAAAAAAAAAATGCAGCGGTAGTGGCTGTCGCCGGGCCCATTACAGTCCCGGCCCCTGTGGCAGCTGCTACCCCAGTAGTTACACCCCTGGTGTAAATATTTTATATGTTTGTGTAAGGTGCATAAATTTTAATTTTTGATAAAAAAATAGTTAAAAAATAGTTGTAATAGTTTATACTATACATAATATGTATTGATTATTTAAAATCAATTAAAATGTTGAAATGAAAAAAAAGTTGTTCACATCAATGTTTAAAGTGGAAAAAAAGATTTACTGTAGCACTGAAAATGTCAATTTCACTGTGACACTGAAAATTTTACTTTAGCATAACCAACAATTTAACATATTTTCCGCAAGCGAAGCCGCGGGTATTCTGCTAGTAAATAATAATACACAACCAAAACTAACTGCACTTGTTACTTGGAAACGGTGGGTGCTGGAGCAAAGATTCCATCTGTAATGGAATTGGTGGAGTGGTGCCTATTAACAGATGCTAAGACCTGGAATGCATGGGAATGAGGTGATGAAAAGTCTTTTAATGGAAACCATATCCTAATGTCAATTTTGGAAAGCAGAAAGCTGAAACATTAATTTAAAGAAGAAATAGATTACATTTTGTGTAGCTTATCATTAAATAACCACTCAAGGACTTCAAGGCTAAGGGTTTGTGGAAAAGAAATTTTTTTTGTTGCAGATTTTGTTGTTTTTTTTCTTGAGCAAAGCCAAGGCTAAACAATCCACTCCTGGTTTTGGCTCAAAAAACTGCAACAAAATCTGCAACAAAAAATCAACAAGGGGCCATAGAGCAACACAGTAAAAAAAAAATTCTTGAAAATATACAGCATTAATACATCACAGGTTTTTACCCATGGTTTTTCATTACATTTTCGCAGAGTTTCCCTTTGTGGACTTTCTGCCCCTTTTATACCTATATGGAAAACACTAGTTTTTAAAAAATGTTCGGTGCAGGTATTTTTCTACAATATGTGGAAGGGATTAGCTAGAATCCCATCCACTTAGCAGGTATTGTAAAATGCTGCATTTTTTGCAACAGGGGGCTTCAGCCTAAAGGGGTTTCCTGGGCTAAAAATATTGATGACCTATCCAAAGATTACTTGAATTGGAGCTGATTTGCAATAATCTGGTGGAGTGTCAGGTGTTAGACCCTCACCAATCTGATATTGATGATCTATCTTTTGAATAGATCAATAGTTTTAGCCAAAAAAACTAAAGCCCCCTAAGTGGACTTTCTGCTTCAATTTGGGTGCCCATATAGGGCCAGCTGTGGTTGAAGTGGCCCTAACCTAAGCAACCTGGCCCATGAAATAGCTGAAATGTAGGGGATCACAATGTCTGAACAATATATTTTTAATTCAGTCCACCTGTTTAAAAGATATGGTCTCATTAAGTTATATATAAATTAGCTTTTGTTCTAGTGAGCTGCAACCTTTTGTTTTCTCATAGAAAATGTGTACACTCTATCTCTCTTCTGGTGTATTGGAGGTATTCTGGTGTGTATTGGTCCACATATCTCAGACATGTCTTTTCAAATGGACAACTCCTTTCCTAAATTCCACTGGCTGACTTTTATGAAATTTAGAATAAAGATTTCATAAATTTTAATTCTATACCAGATCATTGTTGCAAATTATACACAATATACAGTATACTACACAATATACTACAGTATATTCCTAAGTTGTTTGAAAGACAGGATTGGGTTCTGATCAATTTGGTAATGGATTAACCCCATTAATCTTGTAATAGGTTTGTCAATGTGTCTCCAGAATACTCTAACACAGCATGGTTTCTAAAATCCAAAGTAAGGCTAAGGCCCCACGTAGTAGGCCGTAGTGAAAGAGCGCTGCGGGAAAAAAAAAACGTGGCAGAAATGCATTTTTTTCAGTTTTCCCATAGCCCTTTTCACAGAAAGTCTACAGAGTTTTCCTCTGCTTACTTTCTACTTGAATTATATTTACAGGGAAACCCCCGTTGTTTCCATAGGAATAATTGACATTCTATGATTTCCAAAAATGCAACAGTTTTGGAAATCACAGCATTTCTGCAGTGCGTATTTTTGTGCAATGTGTGGATGGGATTTGCTATAAAACGCCATGTGATAATAGTATAAGGTAAATATGTGGAACCTAGATAGATAGATGTGAGTCCCAAAGACAGAAAGCATGTTCTTTCACATTCCTGGAGAGATCTAGATAGATTGATAAAAGAACATACACCCACTTACTCATATCAAATATATCCTTCTTTGGACTGTCCTCTGGAATCATATAGGGTTCTTTTTCTGTATTTAGCCCATCAATGGTTTGTGTATTGACATACATGTGCTCCTCATAGTCTCTTAGTCCTAAAGTGCGACCATTGCTTCCGTGGAATATGTCATTTGTTGACCCTGATAAAGTAAATTATATGAATCAGAAAATTGGTGTTTCACATTCCTAGTGCAAAGATGACCATTGCAGTAATGATTACAGTTCACAATCCAGGCAATTTTACCCATTACTTATATAGAGTAATGATCAGAAAACCATTGATAACAATTAATAGGAACCTTTTTGACCAAAGTACATAATTTATGCTTCAAGGTTACACTTGGTTTTGTGACCAAACACTATAATAAGTGAATCTCTATTGTCTAATAAAACAGCGCATGGCAATGCAAAGGTAGAGAAAGAAAGAAAGAAAGAAAGAAAGAAAGAAAGAAAGAAAGAAAGAAAGAAAGAAAGAAAGAAAGAAAGAAAGAAAGAAACTATTGTTATACCTTGAAAAATCCTCTAGAATGGATTGGAAGAGGAATTGGCAAAAATAACAATAATAATCTTACCATGGTCTTCCAATTCCCACTGTGATCCAGAGTGTGTTACTGGCGCTCGTCTGGCTGGAGATCCCACCTATGAAGAAGCATGAAATGAAGAGTGAGACGTTCAGAAATGTAGATACTTGTACACCCCTAGACAGTGATTTTTATCCTGCCTACCAACAACGGCTAGCTTTGCATAACTATGTATGTATATATTGGCTGACAATGGATAGTTATGTTAATATAACTATATTTATAGTTTATAGTATATATATATAGGCTCTTAAATACCTGTGTCCACTGCCCATTATTTGCTATCTGTGAGGTGGGTAGGTTTGTTGCTCCTGGATCCCTGACCCTGCAGTCTTGTACTCCTCCAAGAGGTGGCTCCTTGCCAGGTATACTATTGTAATAGTTGTGTTCAGAATTCTGATCTTCCTCGGCTGCCCATGCCAGCTCTTCGCTTCCAACCACTACCCTATAGAGACATATGAAACAAATGAAAGTGACCATATGTCTTCCTCAAGGATGTGTATTATACAGACTTAAAAAAAAGTTGATTTGTTACTATTAAAACACAAGCTGTATACTTGGATATTCAATGGCCAATGTGGTCTATGTGTACTATTTCCATGTGACTTTGTAAGGGACAATACAACCAATTACTGAAGCATTATATATTGGTACAAATTAAATAAAAATTGCTGATAGAAGTTAAAAATAACTTGAGTCATGAAGGTCCCAAATAGTGGTATATTGTGAATAATAAACAGATGACTAACTAAAGAAAGGCTTACCTACTCTACGACAAAATTTACCTTTAAATAGAAAATTAATTAGAGCTAAAGACTGAAAAATTTGGATTAAACTTGGTTAAACTTGATTTCTGTCATACCTGTCTGGGGGTGCTGCCACTTTGGGGGGACTGTGCAGGAACTGTTTGAACCTCAACTCAAAGGCTTGTCCTACAGTGCTGATCACACTTTGAGCCAACCCATCACAGCACTCCAGAATGTGACAGGCTGCGGATGATTTGGGGACACAAGGGGACAGATGGGAGGACAGGGATGGTATAAAGTAGGACAGTGAGGGTAGTTCAAAAGACAAAAACACATATTAACACCAAGATGAGATAAACAGAAGGTCTGAGGTATGAAACAAGAAAAGAAATTTATGGAAAGATGGTTATATGTTGTCCACCCACCCTTATGTGCAGAAACAATTAATTTCCCAATATCATTCACCATCTTTTTTGCCCCTTGTTTTGGCAGTAATTTCCTGTTTGACCTACTTGTAGTCGAGCAGATCTTTCACTTACATATTACAATATAATATGCTGCTGAACTTGAACATTGGGGAAAATTTATCAAAACCGCTGCAAAGAAAACATGGAGCAGTTGCATTGTAATAAAAAATATTCCTACAAATCTATACCTTTCAGACTTATCACCAGCTAAAAGCAACAATCAGGTCCTAGAGTTCAGTAGGATTTATTGCAATATTACATTGATATTTGCTTATTTTATACCAATTCTGGTTTCATTTCTTTGCCTTTTAGTTTAAATGAAATCACATTGTAAATTTCCTCGTAATCCATACGGATTATAGATAAGATAATGAGTTGACTTATTGGTATGTGATTTTATCCTTCCATTGTGATCAGTGAACCGAATCTATAAATCAATAAATCAGGCAAAATGATATGCCTACCAATTTCGAGAACTACGATGTTGTGCACCTCAGTGTGAATGGAAATGCAATTCGAAAATGCACACCACTGCCCTATTCATTTTGAAGGGAACTGCTGGACATAGCAAAGCACTGGATTGCAGCCATCTCCAGCGGTTTCCTATTGAAATGAATGGAGTGGTGGCATTTCTCACCTGCTACTCCATTCAAACTCAAATGCAAAACAGTCTAGTTCTCGTGATCAGTGGTGGTTACAATGGTTGGACCCCAACATATCAGCAAGTTCTCTACTATTCTGAGTATAAGGACTTGTGTGACTGAAATACCCCTTTACATGCAGTGAATGAAACAGCAGTCACTCTTTCACACAGTGTTTGCCTATGTCCATAAGTCCTGTAGACTTTGAAAGGAGTGGCAGCATAAAGCTGCCATTCCATTCTAATGATGTTCATGGGATACCCATTCTCATGATCAAAACCACCAGGGATTGGACACAGAATAGGTGATAATTGTTGATTCTAGGACAAACCCATATTTCCTCTTTCTGATTCATTCATTATGTCTTAGCTTAAATACTGGTGGTACAGCTGTAGACAGAATGGACACTTCTTAAGCCTGAAGCCTCATGTTGCGGAACGCAAAGCCAGGGATGGATTAACAAAATATTTTCTGACCAATACTTAGCATAAAGGACAGTGACAATACTGTATTTCAGTTTTGTCACTAACACTAAATCGCAGTGCTGACAATACGTATGCATACAGTATGTGCTGCTAGCCCTTTCCATTTTGGCTGCAAAGAAGAGGAAGACAGCAGTTAGGATACAACAATGGAATGAGGTTTACGCTAGGTTCACACCTGCGTTCTGGTCTCCATTCTATGGTTTCCGTCTTCTGCATGCCAGAAGACGGAAAGCACAGACCGGGTCCGGCAGTGAGCGGCGGTGAGCGTTTTATGCTCTCCGCCGCGAAACCGGATTTTTTAATCCGGACACAGAGTACTGCATGTCCGACTCTCTGTCCGGATTAAAAACCCGGTTTCGCAGCGGAGAGCATAAAACGCTCACCGCCGCTCACGGCTGGACATCTTTCTCACCCATTCAAATGAATGGGTGAGAGAGACTCCTGCAGGTTTCCGTCTCCTGCTCTGTTTTATGCAGGAAACGGAAACCTGCAGTACGGAGAGCAGAACGCAGATGTGAACGAGCCCTTATTTGGTATTTTATTTCAAACCCTGGGACACAACAAATTTTTAGAAATTACATCTTTGGGACATTCTTGCTGTTGTGTTTTTCTCTATGTATACAGTTCTAGTAAGATATTGTAGTATTTGCAATGCTATATAGAATCAGTAGTCTACAATGTAATTGACATTAATATTGCTTTATATCTTTGTAAATACTATATATTTAATTCTTCTAGTATTAATCCAAATTACAGCCATTATTACACTGCTCAAAAAAATAAAGGAAACACTGAAATAACACATCCTAGATCTGAATGAATGAAATATTCTCATTGAATACTTTGCTCTGTACAAAGTTGAATGTGATGACAACAAAATCACACAAAAATGATCAATGGAAATCAAATTTATTAACCAATGGAGGCCTGGATTTGGAGTCACCACCAAAGTTAAAGTGGAAAAACACACTACAGGCTGATCCAACTTTGATGTTATGTCCATAAAACGTGTCAAAATGAGGCTCAGTAGTGTGTGTGGCCTCCACGTGCCTGTATGACCTCCCTACAACGCCTGGGCGTGCTCCTGACGAGTTTGCAGATGGTCTCCTCAGGGATGGCACATCAATACGAGCTGTGGGAAGAAGGTTTGCTGTGTCTGTCAGTGTAGTGTCCAGAGGCTGGAAGCGCTACCAGGAGACAGGCCAGTACACCAGGAGACGTGGAGGGGGCTGTAGGAGGGCAAAAACCCAGCAGCAGGACCGCTACCTCCGCCTTGGTGCAAGGAAGAACAGGAGGAGCACTGCCAGAACCCTGCAAAATGACCTCCAGCAGGCCACAAATGTGCATGTGTCTGCATAAACGGCTTGAAACCGACTCCATGAGGATGGTATGAGGGCCCAACGTCCACAGATCTTATGCTCACAGCCCAACACCGTGCAGGACGCTTGGCATTTGCCACAGAACACCAGAACTGGCAACTTCGCCACTGGCACCCTGTGCTCTTCATAGATGAAAGCAGGTTCACACTAAGCACATGTGACAGAGTCTGGAGACACCATGGAGAGCTAACTGCTGCCTATAACATCCTTCAGCATGACAGGTTTGGCAGTGGGTCAGTAATGGTGTGGGGTAGCATTTCTTTGGAGGGCTGCACAGCCATCCATATGCTTGCCAGAGGTAGCCTGACTGCCATTAGGTACTGAGATGAGATCCTCAGACCCCTTGTGAGACCATATGCTGGTGCGGTTGGCCCTGGGTTCCTCCTAATGCAGGACAATGCCAGACCTCATGTGGCTGGAGTGTGTCAGCAGTTCCTGCAAGATGAAGGCACTGAAGCTATGGAATGACCCGCCCATTCCCCAGACCTGAATCCGACTGAGCACATCTGGGACATCATGTCTCGCTCCATCCACTAACGTCAAATTGCACCACAGACTGTCCAGGAGTTGGCAAATGTTTTAGTCCAAGTCTGGGAGGAGATCCCTCAGAAGACCATGCGCAACCTCATCAGGAGCATGTCCAGGCATTGTAGGGAGTTCCTACAAGCACGTGAAGGCCACACACACTACTGAGCCTCATTCTGACATACTTTTAGGACATTACATCAAGGTTAGAACAGCCTGTAGTGTGTTTTTCCACTTTAATTTTGGAGGTGACTTCAAATTTGATTTCCATTGATGATTTTTGTGTGATTTTGTTGTCATCACATTCAACTTTATACAGAACAAAGTGTTCAATGAGAATATTTTATTCATTCAGATCTAGGATGTATTATTGCAGTGTTCCCTTTATTTTTTTGAGCAGTGTATTATATATGTGGCTGAAGATTTGATGGGATATTTGAGGACCTAAAACCCAAATTAATATTCACCTACTAGAAAAATGAAGCGTTTTTGTACATAATTATATTCAACCTCCTGCTTATATTATGGATACCACGGGTGTATGTAATGTAAGTGGGATTTAACAGTACAAGTTCACTTATTGTCATATTTATATCTGATCTTCAGAGCCATAGGCAACAGTGTTCAGGGTGGCACACCTACAAAGGTTTTTCTTAAAATAAATGATATTGAAAAACATCAAGATAGAAGAACATGTTAGTATAATACAAGCTGCTTTGGTAGAAGGGAGTTGCAGGCAGGGAGGAACAGGTGCTGAATATATAGGTGTAAAGCTGGCCATATACATTAGATTTTCGTGTAATTTTGCCATTATGGCCAATGAAGGATCAACTATCTGATATGTAGATGTAGGTATCAGCAAAATTTAGGGGGCATTCACACAATGTAACGCGGCGTTGATTCTGACACGTAAACTCATGTAATAATCAGCGCTGCAAAACAGAATCCCATTGACTTCAATGGGTTCCGTTTAGCGCACGTAACACATTGAAATCAATGGGTTAAAAAGCCTCCCATTGATTTCAATGTGTTACGTGCGCTAAACGGAACCCATTGAAGTCAATGGGATTCTGTTTTGCAGCGCTGATTCTGACTCGAGTTTACGTGTCAGAATCAACGCCGCGTTACATTGTGTGAACACCCCCTTAGTCTGGCAAAAATAGATAGGCCATGCTTGATATTTTCAGAGAGGTATGATCAGCTGCTTTTGGCTAATGATTACAGTTGTACAGACTTACTAACCCTGATCGGATTATTATTGCTGGAATTGTTCATACATATCATCCTGTCATTAATCGAACAGCCTCAAGACTCTCCGAAAATCTAATGTGTATGTGTAGCCTAGAAAAGAAAGCATACTGGAGCATGTAACATGCAATAAACATCAGCCAACCAAAAACGGTCTTACTGCAGAGACAAATGCCAATGTCTATTGTATGCCTGTGATGTCTACAGTATGGACATCAAGATATAATACAGATAATGCATATGTATACAAAAACTGCAAATTCAATAAGCAAGCATTTTTCATCATTTCCAAATGGAGAGGAGGTGGCCCAACTGAACACTATGATGGCAGTGTCAGTCTAAATCATTAGGACAGAGCAAATTCTAAATTATAGTTGACATAAAATATAGATTTTAATATTTGAGGGTAAAAAAAATTATATGTATTAACAAAAATAGTACAACTGAATATAGTCACAAAGTGGCAGACCACACTTTTCTATCAACACTATATTGTATATGTACCTCTCTGGTTAATAGGGTCCTTGGCCACATATGCCACATAATCTGTTGTGTCCTAGTGAAGAAAAGGAAACAGTCAGTGTTTAGGTTCATATCCTTTACCTTGAAATTCAGTGGTGTTACACTTGAAAGGCTGCTTACCACATCCCCTCCTGATGCAAAGGAGATCGCTTGCATGTGATGATTGGCAATAACCTGCGAAGAAAACACATATGTTCTATTAGAAGTCATTTTATATGGACTAATATTGCTTGTATACATGGTCAGATTGCTAAATACCAGGGGTAGGCAACCTTCGTCTCTCCAGCTGTTGTAAAACTACAACTCCCAGCATGCATACTTGCTCTGCTGTTCTTGGAACTCCCATGGAAGTGAATGGAACTTATTGGGAGTTGTAGTTTCACAGCAGCTGGAGAGCCCTGATATATACAATAAGACTGTGGGCAAAGTGGCTGAAAATGCTGCAGGATAGCCACCATGATTTAACCTATGGCGATTTATAGTTGCAGGATCTAAACAAAAAGCTCACAGCCCAAACTGTAGCAAATCCATTATTGGTATGTTTCTACGCAGATTAAAAACTGTGGGAAGATGGCAGAGATGTCAATAGGTCAGCCACAGGCAAAAACCATACAACTTCAGGTAGTTTATGCTGCATGAGTTTTCATGTAGCATTTAGACATTGAGATTTTTTTTAATCTTATGTACACAATGCTGTTTTTTTCCACTCAGAATTAAAAATTTGGTGTGAATTTTAAAAGCTGGACACAGATTTTCATACACATATTTATTCAGAAAATCTGAAGCAAACTATTTTATTTGTGCATGTTGCCTAATGTCTTAGTGTTCAGTGCAAGGACAATGATTGGAATATAGCATAGTGTTTGATAGGCTTGTGATCACTGCAAGAGACTGGTAATATATTAACATACCACCCAAGGGCAGAACTGAATACACCGTGTGAAACATAAGAATTGCTTCCCAAGCTGTCTGTAATGAACTGTCTGAGACAGTCAGGAGAGAAAAACACTGCAATAATATAACATATGTGGAGTGAAATAAGGATAATATATTATACAAATAAGGTGCATCTCCTAAGGCTAAGTTCACATGCACATTCAAGGAGGACTTTTTCTTCCGTCTGAAAAGTAAACATGATGGAAGAACGTTTCCTTCATATTTTTTTACATTGTAGTGAATGCATCATTGTCTGCATCAGTCATTTCAGTGCCGTTCAGGCCTGGTTCACATATTCAGTATTCTGTTCAAAAGGTCCACTTGGAAAGCCCCTGAACGGTATACCAAACGCATTAAAAAGTGGTTAGCAAAGAAACCACACAGACCTCATAGACTATAATGGGGTCCATGTGTTTTCCGTGCAGTATCCGCACGAATCATGCGGAGAGAAAGGTACTGCAAGCAAAAATGGAAAACACAGGAACCCCATTATACCAATAATTTTTTATTGAAAATTTTTCATAAATACAATACAGTTAATGAAATGAAACACAAGATACAGTCAGCGCCGCACCTCCCATGAGGCGACCTGAAGCAACCACTTCAGGCGGTGCTATGCCAGGGCCCCGGGGAGGGCGGCATTTTTGCTTACCTAAGCCAGTCCAGGACAACCTGGACTGGCTTAGCGTCACCGTCATCACTGCTGCTGCTCCAGCAGCCTCCCCTCACACTCAGGCAGAGAGCAGGTCCTCACCCTGCCTGCTCTCTGCCTTCTAACGCCGCTCTGCCCCGCCCCCTTCGCTCCGCCCCTCCTCCCGGGGGGGGGGCGGCTTTCTGTCATCCGCCTCAGGCGGCGACAAAGGTAGGTTCACCCCTGGATACAGTCATGGCTCCCTAGTTACGTATACCAATGGAAGTACAATAGAGTCAAGTTTATCCAAGTGATAACAAAGATAAATGGTACAGAGCATATCAAAAGTATATGTCAGATCAGAGGAGATGGATGAATAAATATAGGAACAAATAAACAGATAAACAAATGAACAATGCATAGGCCTAATGAATTAAAAAAGAGAGAGACAGATCAGCTCACTCTCCATCACTCTATAGAAGGCTCTGAAGAAGGCCCTGAAGACTCACCTATTCAGGAAGGCCTACAACCTCCAATAACACTATCACCACACCACCATCTGAACTGAACCCCTCTCCTTCTGTCTCTACCCCCTTCCCCCATAGATTGTAAGCCCTCGGGGCAGGGCCCTCTACCCCACCGTGCCAGTCGGTCATTGTTAGTATGATATCTACCTGTATATTTGGTGTATTGTATCTAAACCCCCAATTGTAAAGCACCCTGGGATTAATGGTGCTATATAAATAAACAATAATAATAATAAAGTGGATGGCCTGTCACACAAACACGTGTACTGACCAATCTGTTAGCAAGCAGAATTAAGATAAATATTCATTTAGAGGTAATTTAAGAATAGTCAGGCAGAGAATCACCCTAGGAGATTTAAGAGAACAATAATGGTGCTCATAGTGACAGTAGTGTCCAAGGCATATAGACCATCAATGGGTGGACTCTGGGGGGAATGAAGTCGCCCAAAGCTCCCAGTGTTTCCTAAACCTTTCCAAGTTACTACCATTACATGCACAAATATGATCATATTGATAATTCAATGACACCACCGAAACCATCTCCATCAGCATCGGACAGGAGGTAGACTTTCATCTACGTGCAATGAATTGGCGAGCAGCACCAAGTACCTGGCAAATGACGGTCCTAAAACTGCAGAAGCAAGTGTTTGCCCAGCAAGAGGAGCGCCATTTCAGGAGTAAACCCTACCACTCCACCACATAGTTTATTTGGCAATGAAACACAGACACTCAAAAGGGTTGAATGAGCAGACAGTGCCAGAACACATGGAATAACGAGCCAGTCTCTCCCCGTAGCCCCTCCAACATCAAGATGGAAATGATGTATAAAACTTAGCTAAACATAGAGGGGGGTAATGCCAGCGTAAGAGTAATTTGCTATATTGTTCCAAGTGTGAGGCACACACTGCAGATTATTTAGCCCATTTAATCGCCTCCCGCCAATATCCAATCTCAAATCTGCGGCCAACGTCATCCTCCCAAAGGCACGTATTTGGTCTTCCAGAAGGGGCAATCTACATTCAAAGTACAATGCAAAAATCTTAGGTTTTTGGTGTTTTATTTTTATAAATTCTTTATTTCTAAACTATAAACAAGCAAAACAAACAGTACAAAAACAGACTCCACACAGGTAGGAGCCAGTAAGCAATGCAAACAAGTGTGAACATGGTATTACATATCTGTAGTGACAGTCTCATTGAGGCAAATGCACAGACAGGGTCAGAGAAAGAGGAGAAGAGAAAGGGCAAGAAGAAAAGAGAGGAAGGAAGGGGGAGAGAGGAGAAAGAGAAAAAGAGAGAGGAGAAAGAGAAAAAAAGGGGGGGAGGATAAAGCGATGGGGTTAAAGAGTTCCGGCGATCACCCAATAGAAGCAGCATTTGCGGAAGGTAACTTATCTCACTAGGTAAAGTGGTCTGTCATAGCCTGAGGAGTCGGGGAATGAAATGAGGAAGTGAGGAAGCTGGAGAAAACTCCATTAATGAGGAAAAGAGCAGGGCTTCCATGTCAGGACACTGGAACTCTATAGAGGACAGGGAGGGGAAAAGAAGAGAAAAAGAGAGAAAAAAAAAGGGGGGGGCAGGGAGGAAAGGAGCAATAACAAACAAAACAATTAATCCCGATCTAAGCTAATCTAAGAGTGGGTAACATCAAACAGTGGGACAACCCACTAAAGCAGGTCTCAGAGGCACACCGCAGTATAACCCCAGAGAACTGCCAAAACCTAGCTAACAGGGGAGAGGCAGAACAGTATTGGGTTGCTACCCATTCCCTGAGCAGCAGAGCTGATTGCCTAGGAGGCAAGTAATATAGAGAGTGGGCCAGAAATAGGGTACCAGCTCAGGGAGCCACAGAAACAAACAGGTATCTACACTCTGGGTAGGGGGCTTGGCACCACGGTCAGTGACTCAAAGGGGAGAGGGAGGCACTACTCAATGCGGCCAAAAACAATAAAGTCAGCAAGTTAACCAAGAGGAGGGAGAGTGCCATCAAACTGCATCGCACTCCCGTGAGCTGAGGCAGGTCTCGCTAGCAGAGGCCGCCGCCAGCCAGGGAGATCAAAGGAGAAAGAACCTCCAAAGGAGGGGGCTCCATATGAGGCAAATAAACAGTACAGAACTGTCCCAGTGAGGAGTCGCAGCAAAAGGATATCACCCATCAGGAAGGAGACTTTGAAATATCTTCCGCGCAGCAGCACCGACAAGGCAAGGGTGGGGAAGAAGAGCACCCATCGGATGGCACCAATGGCAATGGGTAGTCCAACCAGTTTTTCAGAGTCAGAGCAGGGAGGTCCAGAAACTTTGCCAACAGAACTGATTGGTCAGGAGAATGAAGAGGGAACGTCACTCTGTTGCGACAGTCCTGAAGGTGGAAGGGATGGCCCCATCTGTAGGTAGCCCCAGAGTTGAACTTGAAGGACCGGCTTGAGAATTCTGCTCATGGCCAAGATGCAACAGGAAACATCAGGACAAAGCTGGAACTGGATTGGACCATTCAGGTTGCCTGAAGAATATCTTCCTTCTCTCTAAAGAAATGTATTCTGCATAAAACATCATGAGGCTCTGTGGCATTGCTGCGCCTGGGAAACCTGTGCAGAAATAGACTGAAGCTCTGACTTAAACTCAGACATGATTCTCTCATGTTTCTCTTCAACTCTGTAGACAATAGTTTCCAAGTCCATCTTAGTTGGCAGAGTGCTCAGAAGATTCCAGATATCCACCAGTTTGGGGCGCTTGGGGCGGCAGGTTATTGAGGGGTCCAGGAGCTCTGCAGAGATGCGACTTCATGCTAGTATGTTCAGGCCACGCCCTTAGTCTTAGTCTTATAACCGGCTGGGGAGGTCTGTGGTTGTAAGAGATCGGTGGCCAGCTGCAGCAAGCGCAGTTGAGCCGAGGTAGTACCAGACAAGTATGAGACTAATTTAGTATAAGTATATGCCTCCCTTGCAGGCAGATTGTGCATCTCCTGTATCACAGAGAAGGGTGCAATGGTTTCGCTTCTGTAGAGGTCAGAGATATTCTATATCTCACAGCTTTGCCACGCATCTAAGGATAAATGTGGTATCTCATGAAGGAGCGTTGTTAAAGTTAAACTTAATGTGACCCCAGGGACAACACTGTCTGGAATAGCACAAAGGATACGCCATGCCCCCCATAGCCTGTACAGCTGGTGGAACAGAGAGGGGAATACATTTACTGGGCCCTGACACTAGTAGGAATGCCTCCCAATCACTATCACTAATCTGGGCCATTTGAGCCTCCATATCTGGCCGTAGCTTATCATGGTTCGATGTAAGCCAAAAATTTAAGTTGACCCAAAGCAGTGGCAAGATGGTAGTGCTATAATTTTGGGATACCCATATCTCCATTATCTCTTGAATCAAAGAGTGTTTGTAAAGCAACTCTGGATTTACAACCATTCCATAAAAAGGCCATCATCTGTTTTTGGAAACTCAGGAATACAGACTTGGGTATTGGAATCATTAAAGTTCTTAAAGAGATTCTATCATTGGAAAAAGTGCTTTTGAGCTAAAGACTACTACCTTTGCTTTTTCTGTTGTCCCCGCCGTTTTTTTTTTTTTTTTTAAACCACTTTATTTCTTTATGCTAATTAAGCCCATGGAGCAGAACTGAGCATACTGCTCAGTATGCTCAGTTCTCTACAGGTGAACTACATCAAAATGGCTGCTCGGACAGTGCTGTCCGAGTGGCCATTTTGGTGTAGTTCCCTGGAGAACTGAGCTTTGAACTGAGGAGGAGGGCAGACGGAGGAGAAGGAGTATCCGAGGAGAAAGAGGAGGAGGGCAGACAGAGCACAAGCAGTCGAGGAGCGGTATTAAAGGTACGACATGGGGGTGCACGAAGGCCTTAGGGAACATCCAGGGTACTTTGTGGGGTTAATTAGCTTAAAGAAATAAAGCGGTTCAAAAAGAAACAGCGGGGACAACAGAAAAAGTAAAGGTAGTAGTAGAATATCCCTTTTAAAGGCTATTCAGACCTGTGTTTAGCTCAGTGATAGGATCCCTTTAAATAATAAAGTATCCTGGGAAGAATTAACATTTTATATAGAACTATTCTCCCCATCCAGCCATGATTGAATTTGGTTAAAACGTCGAGCTCCTTCTGCATATATACACCCCTTATATCTCACCCCAATGCTGGTGATGTGACAAAGCTACCGGCATATATTTCCACTTATGGTGGGAAGGTGAAAAGATTAAACCATATTGGGATCAGGTCCTGCAACTATTGAACCACATTTGCAGATTAAACATACCACTGTCCCCCAAAGGCATCTGTCTCAATATTGGGCCTGCATTTAACCCCTTGGTGTTCGGCAGATTACACGCATTCCTATGCCGGCGAGGAATTTGATCGAATACTACTCGCTCAACACTAGTTAGGACCTGTGCAGTCCGAATGAAACCGTTGGGCGGTCCTTGCGCAATGAATCTCGCCAGATTCGTCTAATGCATACTCTCAGAGCAACCTCTACTCAGGTATAGAGCAGGGGCCATCAGGCTGCACTCTGCAGCAATAGTCAGTGTAAGGGCTGGCCCTTGCCGGCCCATTTTACAGTTCGCCCACAAGGAATTTTCCCGATGATATACATGGCCAATACTCTCCTGGATACATCATCTCCTGCTTGGATATGATTACTGAATCCCCGATAATCGCATGAGTGATCATTTGGATCCACCTGGATTTATTATAAAAATATTTCATATAATCAATTGGTTACTTTCTTTGATACTTTAGTGCCCTGCTTTTCCATAATTAAGATGGCTCAGTTGTCTTATAGACTCTAGCCACTCACATGACTCATGTGACATCTTTCTGCACAGAGAAGCCACCACATAACAGTGGTGACTGTGCTGTAAGGAAATGCATTGTCAATAATTACTTTCTTGAAATAAGCTGCTATATCTGTCCTAGCATCAGGAGAATAAAGTCAGACAGCAAGATATAGCCAGAATACAGGAGAATAGCAGAAAGATAAGAGATTATAGCAGAATAGAGGCTGAATAAAACTGAAAAGTGGAGTAGAGGCAGAATACATGTTGCAGGGACTTATTACTTCAATGGAGCATGGTATATATGGAGGTCATAAACCAAAGTCTTGTATAAAGTGAGTTGCAATCTAATGTTTTAGGGTATACAGAAATGAAGTAGCATTAAATATCTACCTGTCGCGTTGTTGGTATGCTGAGATTCAGCCCCTCAACAGATATGTTTACAGCAATGCTTATTCCTGCAAAACGAAGATTACTCCGTCCCAAAATTGATGCTAGAGATTTATTGGGCGCCTTTAAGGAAAGAATAAAATATGAAACATGACAAATGATAAATATGGCAGCACTCATTGCTATTAAGTAAGAGCACGTTATTACACTTACCTTCTTCTTCCAGGTCCCCCTCACACCAGGGACAGCCTCATAAAGTCTGTTGATCGCTTCTCTATGTAATAAAGATAAGACAGCACAATTTTAAAATTTTTCCTTTTTGATATTACAAAAGAAAAAAAAAACTAACATACAAGACTTTCATAATCTTATGGTTTTTATTCAGAGTAACTTTACTGTGTAGTGCATAATCTAATAATCAGACATGTTATATACAGTAGCTTTCAGCATTTCTTGAAAGACTATGTTCAGTTTTGCAAGCAAGTTTCTATTGTTTTAGTGCATTTAAAAAAAATTGTAAATAAATCTTTATTTCAAATATTCTATTGCTGAGCTTCTATATACTTCTGAATGTCTTCATAGTTACAGACTACAAACAAAACCCTGTGTAGTCTGATCCTGCAGCATTGTATTACTTGCTGTTACAGTCACAAGCAGAGGGTCGGCTATGCAAATTACAGCATTTGTCTACAGTCAATGGTAAAAGAAAATTTACTGAATACTATATTGCTTTTTTTAAGAACTATTTTCCAGACTAATAAAGAAAAAAAATTACAAACCTTGTCACTTGGGTCCTTGTATTAAAATCCAGAGACCTCATGGAACGTATCACTTCAATGCAACCCATGTACTAAAAAGTCAAACATAAAGCAAAAGACGATTGAGCCTTTTTAAAGTGGCCTACCAGATGGAAATTCAAAGGCTTCTTAGTGTACACAAATATGACATATAAGATAACATATAATTGAATGATGAACTTAATGATAATTTATTAATTGTCCTTATTGCATCCCATTTCAGACATCTTCTCCAGGCACCTCTATTTCCATGTCAGTGATGTGCTTGAAGAGGAATGGCTGTCTGGCTCACTTTAGTAGCTAAGTCAGCTCCTTTTTCCATTTATGCCTCAGCCATGGTGGAGAAGAGGACTGGCTTAACTAGGAAGCCCCCTTATGGCACATTATTCATAAGAAGTAAATGGTATTTTTTTTGCTCCTGCACCCCTTTAATATTTGTCTTTGTTTTCTTTTTGTTCCAACCATATGGGCTCTGATAGTGGCAAAAGAAATCTGCAGGTGTTGAAAAGGATACCATAATCAAACAGTAGAATAGAGGTAGAACAGTAGAATAGAGGCTGTAAGGTTTGCGGGGTGGAGCAGAGAAATAGGCATGTTAGACTTGGCTCTGTAGATCAGACTTGGCATCTTATATGTAGTATTGTACTGTTCCAAATACACAATCCTTGTATGCTTTCTTAGAATGCTATCATAGCATTCATTATTCGTGGAAGTCGTTTTAGACAATTAGTTTGTTGTCTACCTAACTCTTGGTGGACTAGAATAAAACATCATTTTTAAACAAAAATACAGAATAGCAAACAGCCTACTACGTATGTCCACAATAAATTATGAACAAAAAAATGAGAAAGAGTGGTCACTCACAGTTTGTATTTGTTTGCCATGGTGCTGGGGTCAGATCCTATAGAACTTGGTGCACGGATTATCTCCACCGGCTGAGACAGGCCATAGACAAAGAAAAATGTGATAAAATCCAGCACTCAAGAATCCACCGTGAATAAACAATAAAACTTGACTTTTATTCCATGGGAGATATACTCCAAATAAAAATCAGCAGTAGGTCCAAGTGCAGAGGTTGGTGACAAACTAGCCTACGCGTTTCAAGGCTTATAGCCTCTTAGTCAAGGCTATAAGAGACTAAGAGGCTATAAGCCTCGAAACGTGTAGGCTAGTTTGTCACCAACCTCTGCACTTGGACCTACTGCTGATTTTTATTTGGAGTATATCTCCCATGGAATAAAATTCAAGTTTTATTGTTTATTCACGGTGGATCTTTGAGTGCTGGATTTTTTCACATTTTTCTTCATGATCCATTTTTGCCTATTTTTTTCATTATTTTTGATTAACGTGTGCCAAAACAGGCACAAATACATTATCTCATGTAGGCCTTTGTATTTTGTTTCCTCAATATCAGGGTAGTTTTCATTCATCATTTTAACCCCTTTCATCTTCAGTCAATTTGATTTTTTATTTTTAGTATCTGTTTTATAAAAGTCATAATTTTCTTTATTTTTTCAGCTCATGGAGCTTTTGTTTGTGGGACAAATTATACTTCATAATGGCAACCTGTAATACTCAATGTATTAATGTACTGATAGAGAAAGAAATCCAGATTGTGGTGAAATTGGAAAATAAGACAACTGTGCCATTTTCTTATGCATTTTGTTTTTACAGTGTTTACTGTGCTATAAAAATGACACGTTATCTATATTCTGTGGGTCAGTATGATCATGGCAATACCAAATTTATACAGTTTTTGTTTAATATCTTTATTCTTTAATATATTTAAAGAAATTAAAGGGATCTCCCCAAGTGTCCCTTTTTGGGAGTCCCTCATTTCCTCTATACTTCTTAAAGGGAGTTTATCATTTGCAATAGCCATTTTTAACTAAACATATTTTTCCATAGCCTTTAGAAAGGCTATTCCAGGCATACCATTTATTCTATCATCGGAGCCAACGTTGAATTATCCCAGTTTTTCATGATATGCAAATTAGCCGGAAGCCTTCTAACTGTTGCTTGAGCACCGCAGCAGCATCATCATCATCAGCCTCCCCCTTCTCACTGCCTCCTTCCTTACACATGATGATCCCTCCTCCTACATTTCTTCACTTCTTCCAGAGGGCGGTGGGAAGGGGAAGGCTGCTGATGCTCATGCTATGGTGCTCAAGCAAAAAAACTTAAAAGGCATCCGGTGCTCCATGCTGATTAATTTGCATATCACTAAAACCAAGATAATTCAAAAACAGTAGCACTGATGATAAAATAAAAGGTATGCCTGGAATAGTGTTTCTAAAGGCTATGCAAAGATATGTTTAGTTAAAAATGTGTAACATCTCTGCCTGTTCGGGTCACTGCACTACCCTCTGCTCGCATGCGGCGGTGCAGGAGGCGTGTGCAGTTTGGTTCTTGGCTTAAAGTTTTTGATAGCATTGTGTGAACACAGCTCTAGTTCTGTGATTGTATTTGCACCACACCCGTCTTCTGCCCTTGCTTGCCTCTTTTCATGAAGTGATAATTCGTGTGATTGACACCCTGCCTTCCTGTCAACTCCAGGGGCGGGTTCTTCCTCCCTATTTAGCCTTGGCTCTCATTCACCCCTATGCTTGCTATTGCTTTGTGCGTAATTGCTCCTTGCTGTCACTAATTTTGCTTGAATTCCTATCCTTGATCTTTGGCTTTCCCTACTGACTATTCTTTGGACTCCGATTTGGCACTGCATCGCTCGACTGTTACCGAACCCTGGCTAGCTGACCTCCCTTTGTTGTTGTTCGTCTTATCTGCGTTTTGTGTATCACTTATACAGGAAGGGACTGTCTTCGTGGTTGCTGCCTATTACGTAGGATAGGGCCTGGCAATAGGAAGAGACAGTTGGGGGCTTCAGCTTAGGGCTCACTGTCTCTTGTGTCCCGTCCCAGTGTTCAACAGCTACTGGGGAATTGCTGTCCTAGTATTCCCTAACAAAATGGCTATTGCAAATGATAGACTCCCTTTAAATGATCCTCTTTTGATATTGGAAATAGATAGATTTACATTAATAAACATAACTATACTGTTATAAAAGCTAACTATCTGGTACTGGTACTAGCTGTATGTTAGATCTCAACTTATATAATATGTCATAATTTGGTGCATTTTAAAACTTACAACGTCTATATTCACGTTTGTAATTTTGAGGACTTATCCTTAGGCTGTATTCACACAGAGTAACGCCAGGCGTTTTTTGTGTGTTTTTTGCACATAGCGCCGCGTTTACGCCGCGTTAACGCCGCGTATACGCCGCGTTAACGCCGGGCAACGCCACCGCTAAATAGCGCGGCGTTAACGCGGCGTATACGCGGCGTTAACGCGGCGCTACGCGGCGCTATGTGCAAAAAACACACAAAAAACGCCTGGCGTTACTCTGTGTGAATACAGCCTTAAACTCTTAAAGGGAGTCTATCACCTATGCCATTCATTTTAAACTACTGCCACAGGCAGATTATACTGCTAGGTTTCTTATAATAACCATTTTTATCATTATGCAAATGAAGGCCCGGAAGCACAGCCGCATCATTGCCAAGTATGCCCATCTATTGCTGAAGTACGTCTCCCTCACTATCTTCAGAGCTATTTCATCCACAGCTCTTCACATATCGCTGAAATCTTGTGCTCCTGTATTTTACTCCACTTACAAGTGTACGCGCAATACAGGTGTGCTAAACTACATGAAACAACATGGATGGCTAACTATGTAGAGCAGCCGCCTTCATCTTTAAAGCCCTGGCATCTGCTGTACTAGTACGGCGAATGTCGGGAAATGGTTTGAAACGCATGAACACCGTCTGCTCTCCCCCTCCCCAGATTTGGACTATAAGACTCACCCCCCATTTTCCTCCTAAATTTGGGGGGGAAAGATCCGGAAAAAAACGCTTCCCAATTAGGAAGTGGTTTTTGGTCCTTAAGGCATTTTTTTTGAGTGTTTTCTGGAGCGTGTTTTGGTAAAAACCACTTCAGAAAACGCCAGGCAGTTTTTCCCTCCCAGAGTGAATGGACCCAAAAAAAAGCATTGCGGCTTTGTTTGTGGTTCTTGCCAAAAATCGCGAAGTGGTTTCCGCCTCCCATTCACATCTATTGACTTTCTGAGGCGGAATCCGCCTCAAGAAAGGTCATGCTGCTTCTTTTTTGGAACGCTAGTGGTCTCCATACACCACCATTGTGAAGGGGCGGATTATGATGTGGATTCCGCGCCATAATCCGCCCCCTCTGTGTCCATGTGAACGGGCCCTTATAGTCCAAAAAATATGCTAATTTTTATTGTTACCATATTAGGGTATGTATATTGACATGATCACTTTTATATGATCTTTTACTAGCCGTCAGAAAGCTCCCAGCTGTCATAGCAACCGAACAGCTCCTGTAATCTTGTTGCACAGGACCCAGTTGGCGCAAGGAAATGAAAGTGAAAGTGAACTTATCCCCTTAGATGCCATAGTTGCATGTGACCACAGCAGCTGATGGGTTAAATGCCTTATCACAGGGACTTTTCCAGGTCTCTGCTTTGTAAACACCTGACATTCACTTATTATGACAGAGGTCAGGAAGGAGTTAAAGAGGACCTGTCACCTTTTTAATTCACCTTTCAATGCTTGCCATCAGGAGAAGCCAGGGGTTCTACATAATGGATTTCTATTTGCACAATACTTTCTTGTACCTTAGACAGGCGTCACCAAAGCTGTCTAGCAGTTACTTATCTTCCTCATATAATATGTTCATTGCATTTTTCTATATCTGCAGTTGTGTTATATATACTGAGAAGATAATCAGTCTATGTACGTAATAGGAGGAATAAAGAACAAGTAAGCTATAATCTACAGTCGATAGAACAAGATCATTTTATGGGTGGGAACATATTTACAATGATACGTTATCAGACTCAAAGCCAAAATAAACATGTCTGGTTTTTATTCCGTATTGTAGTACAAGGTGTGTTCACCTCACTCTCCACTAAAGAACAATGCCTCCATGAAAACATATGCAAGAGTATCATGCATCAAAATGAAATACAGAAATCATTGCCTAATTGTTGCATGTAGCAACAGATTTCATGGAATGTTTCTTTACAGTAGTTATAATGTCTATTTATACAGTGCCATATTATTCAGCAGAGAACACAGGACCACCCTTCTTTTATTGAGTGGAGATCCCACCAGTTGAATTCCTTCCAACATAGCAGTTATCCCCCATCTAGAATTCTCCTGTAACAAATCAAACAAGATATATAAGAACCCTGCAAGCAAATGCCTACAATCTATGAAAACAGCTGGACAAGCACTCTGCATATTGAAAAAACTAAACAAGTCCCGTACACAAAGTGGTGTGTCACTGCACTGTGTTCTACCCTAAGACCTTACGGTACCTGTGTTGGTAGTTTTATGGTGATCTTAGGTGGCTCTGGTGATGATCTGCTGTCTCCATGCCTTATATGTCTGAAACTTGAGTCAGTGTCATGCTGTCTATGGGAACAAATAATGAACAATGTACCGAGCAACCCACTGTTCAACCTTTGGTAAAGGTCTACGATAGTCGTTGTTCCGGGGGGATTGGAGATAATCAGTAGCAGTAACAGCATCCAGCACCTTCAGGGGGTGAAGTACATCGAAGAAAAAGACCAGTGGATGTGAAGAAAACCGCGCTACTCCTAAGGGGTTGAATCAACGCGCACTTTTATTAAGGTTCCTTATACACGACGCATTAAACTGCGTTTCGGGGAATACCCCTTTGTCAAGTGTATAACCAATACACACACAAGATTGAGAATGTTATGAGGTGTTGGGGCAAGTCTTGAAAAACTGAGATTCTGATCATAAAACAGACCAAGTCAGTAGCTTGGGAATCACATGTGGATCAGAACCCCTATCACACCCTATCTGTTCAGTTCACCATGGAAGCCCTCAGATATGACTAATAAGTGTATATATTGGTTATACACTTGACAAAGGGGTATTCCCCGAAACGCAGTTTAATGCGTCGTGAATAAGGAACCTTAATAAAAGTGCGTGTTGATTCAACGTCTTTGGAATACTGTCTATGGGACTCCCTCTCCTTCTTGCTGCCTACTTCCTGTCCTTTGTGCATAGTTGTCTTTCTGGGAAGGGGGTACACGTTTACCTCCGAGATCTTGCCCTCCTCTACCTGTCTATATGCCACTGTTCCTAGGATGTAAAAGGGGAAAGACAGCAAGAGTAAAGCCTCCAAAATGCCCTCTGTGCTAAAAGAAAACAGGAAAATAGTGTGGAATTTTGTGCACCCACTGATGGACCATGGTTACCCCAATTAACTTAGTGAATAATAAGGAATAGCACTCCCAAGGAGCCTCCCTAGATCACGGGGAACAGCCTTTCAGAAAAGTCTCCCTAGATCACAAGGAAGAGCACCCCAGAGAAGTCTCCCTAGATCACAAGGAAGAGCACTCCCCCAGGGATTGCTCCCTAGATCACAGGGAACAGCCCCTTAGAAGAGCCTCCCTAGGTCACAGAGAAGCCTCCCTAGTTCATAGGTAACAGTATCTCAGGGATGTCTTCATAGATTAGAGGGAACAATCCCTCAGAGAATCCTATCCTACTAATATTATAAATGTGAAAGTTTGTGTGTTTGGATGTTTGTGTGTTTGGATGTTTGTTACTGAATCACGCAAAAATGGCTAAACGGATTTGAATGAAATTTGGTAGGTACTACATAGGTAGTTTGTAATCTTGATTAAAACATAGGCTACTTTTTATCCTGGTAAATGACATGGCTTCACGACTGTTATGAATTTATGTTCACGTACTATATTAAACTGTTCTTGGCAGCACCTTATCTCAGCTTTTGAGAAAGCCAGGGCTGTTATCTCTCTGTGTAAACACATGCTAACCCTCAGTGGATTGTGTTCATTCATTTGCATATTATCTGATCTGCTCCAGACAGTGCTGACAAACGGGCATTGGCAAACACCTTTAATCCAAATTGGCAGTTTGCCAATTTTAAACATGCCTGAAAAAAGAAAATTTGTTGCAAACAATGAGAGCTATGAAGGTAGGCAGAAGTCAACATAGTTCTCCTCAAATGGAGCTGAGGGGGATCATCGACTCCAACAACACACTTATTATATGGAGTCCCAGTGAGCTGCTGAAATGCCGGAACAATCACGGGCACAGTGGGAGGAAAGAGTTCAGCGGCAGGCCAGCTTGACAGCTGCCGAAACACCGGAGCGGGCGGATCATCAACACCAACAACACGCTCATTATATGGCGTCCCAGTGAGCTGCTAAGATGCCGGAACAATCACAGGCACAGCGTGAGGAACAAGTTCAGCAGCAGGACAGCTTTAGAGCTTCCGAAATGCCGGAGCAGGCAAACTATCGATGGCAGCAATTTTCTGAATATAGGCGGATCATCCATGCCAAGAACCCGCAGACGAAGAGGCTAGTCTTCCATATTTCATGTGGAACAGCAACTCAAAGATGCCTGCCTAGATCATAGGGAACAGCCACTCAGAGAAGCCTCTAGATCAGTGGAAACAGACCCTCGGAGAAGCCTCTCTACATCAGTGGTAACAGACTGTCAGAGAAGCCTCTCTAGATCAGTGAGAACAGACCATCGAAGAAGCCTCTCTAGATCAGTGGGAACAGACCATCGGAGAAGCCTCTCTAGATCTGTGGGAACAGACCCTCAGAGAAGCCTTCCCAGACCACAGTGAACAGACCCTCAGAAAGGCCTCCCTAAATCACAGTGAACAGCCCTTCAGAGATGCTCCATTTCCCCATGGTGGGACTATTATCGGCTTATCTTATTTTATTCCAATGACAAGCGTGGGAGCCTTCATTAGACTCCCAGCTGTCAGAGGAACAGGTCGACTCCTGCGATCTTGCCACATTGGAGCCGGCCTTCAACACAAAAAGTACAGGGGCAGTTTGTGGGGGGCTTACAGGTAGTAATGCCCGTGATCTGAGAGGACTCTGATCGTGAGCATTAGCTCCACTGTATATTACAACAGACTAGCCGCCGTAGCGCTTTAGTGTCAGAAGGGCGTTTCTGACTGTTAGCCAGGAACGTCCTTCTGCCTCGCGGCGCCTATCGCGCTGTAGAGTGTGAGCGGGGAGGAACGCCCCCTCCCTCTGCTCACACAGCTCGTCCACAGACGAGTATTATCAGGAGAGGGAGGGGGCGTTCCTCCCCGCTCCACAGTACAGCGTGATAGGCGCTGCTGGGCAGAAGGGCGTCCCTGGCTAACAGTCAGAAACGCCCTTCTGAAACTAAAGCGCTACGGTACCGGGACACAGATAGGGAAAGCCGATAGTGCACTGAATTCAGCGCACTGTCAGCTTTCCAGCAGTATATAAAACTGCATGGGCCCGATTTGATGAAAGGTCCTCTTTAACAGGGGTCATTTCCAAAATTCAGTCTTGTGGGTTTCTATTATACTTCCAGCCTTTGCGGGATCCCAGACCACTTTCTGTAGACAAATGTGGTAAATTGGGTCTAACCCATTGCACTTACAGGCTGACTTGCATGTCCAGAAAAAGATTACTACTTCTACATCACTTCATCTATTTCTTTCTATGTTTCTGCTTCCATTAAACACTCATACATGGCACTGTTATTAGTTTGTAAGGCATTTTTCACCTGACAGACTGCATTTAAATGTGCATGGTGCCCATTCAACTCTAGGCCCTGTTTTATTTCCATATGTCTTGTAATGGCACTTTTTGGTACTGCAGAGCTGCCCCATAGAACTCAGTGGAACAACACATTGTATAGTGAGTGAACACCAAAGCTCCTGGGATGCAATCTTTACTGGTAGCTGTACTTTTGGAGGCTCCCTAATATTCATGACCTATCACAAGGTTAGGCCATCAATATCAGAACCTGGATAACAGTACTTTAATACATGAAAAAAAGTTGTCATGTTTTTCTAACCCTAGTGAACCCCTTTAGGCTAAGGCCACACACAACAGGTAAAATCACCTGCATTTTATGCCATTTGCACTGCAAACGTTGAAAATTACAGCTGAACATGCAGCAATAATCCATGATGTGTGCCCAAAACCCACTGTACAAAGCTCTTTGTGCCGCAAGGTTTTTTTTCTGCAGTGTGTGGATGGGATTTGTTTCAATCACATCGATATACTGTTACTGTACATCAAAGTGCGTTAGCTCCTGGCAATTCCACCACTAATTTCCCACTGTATGTGTATTCCTGGCCTTTAGGTTCTTAACTAAAGAAATTTGTGTGTACTATGATATCCATGTAATTAAATCCCCTCTTTTCTTCCCTTCCAAAAATGTGTGCATCATCATAAATGTACTTAAAGGAATGAACATCAGAATTGCTAATGGAAAAGATATCAGTAATTTGATGCAGGCCTGCCACACCATAAGTCATGGCTTACAAGGAAGCGCATTCAATAAAGGGGTACAAAACGTGTAGTTTATATCCTGATACATACATGCAGTAATGATTTTTCTTAGCAGTTTTTCTAGAATTCTCTAGACGTCCATAGTTAGACAGTAGCCTGACCTGCGCCTCTTGAAGACAATGACAGATGTGTGAAACAGACGTGGGTGACAGTGGAGGCCCCATGTGACTTCTAAGTGATGTGTTTTTGTGTCTCCAAATGATCTCATCCTATTAGATTGCCCTATAGGTTGTGTACATAAAACATGTGATGACACATTGGTTAGCTCCATATTAAATTGGAAAGAATAGCCATTTATGAGGAGGGCAGAGTTAGCAGATAGGTCATACCTTCTAAGAAATCAGATGTGTTAAATGGTTCATGGTAATCTAAAATGCCAAGCAGATGTTATTGTATACCCTACTCAAAATAAAGAAAACTCCCCTACAACTCATCTTATACGCTTCCTTCTTTATCCTTATGCTTCTATATACCTTAACCAATTATTCCTATTTCTGTATCTCGCTCTCGTCTTGGAATTGAATTGATCTAATTTAACAGCACACTTGAAAATCTCCAGAATTGATGTCAAACAGAGAACACCTCTCTGGCTCAGCTCAATACCCCTGGGAGATATATCCAACAGAGTAGGCCTGCATGTTCATATAAGAAAGAGCCCTAACACAGGCAATTTATGGTGAGGACATCTCCATGAGCAAGGAGAAGATGTCAGCCAAAATCCGAGATGAAGGTAGACCTTTACCTTTAGAGAATAAGTAAAGTAACATTTAATGAAGATATATATTTACACTGTCCTGTATATGACATAGAGCTGTTAAGATCTCAAGACGTTAGAAGTATATATCTGGAGCAAGTGATTTCTGTAATTGTATTATTGCTCTTAGTCAGCCTCTGGAAACTGGAAATACCCCAAAAAGAATTCAGCACTTATAAAAAAATAAATAAATAAAATAAATTTAGGCATTATAATTAATATAATTAAATTATTATTTTTATATCAGAATTATGCATTAAATGTTAATTGTAACACACCAATATGTATATGGTATTCTTGTTGATGCTATGAGGACTATGCAGCTGTTCTAAAATCTAATATGGTTACTCTAGCCCTTCCTTAGCTCCTTCAAAACAAAGGAGCAGCCGTCCAATCAGTGGCCAGCAAAACAAAGGAAAAAACATTGCATCAGCACTTTTACAAATCAGTACCAGCCAAGAAAAAGCTATCCAATTAGGTAAGAGAACAAAACACTCTGGGCACTGCCTTAGCCGCGCCGAGCCATTATTTAAAGGGATATGCTCATATCTGAATGTTGTAGGAACTTAGGGCGTATCATTAAAAGAAATTTAGGCCTTCAGGACAGAATGAGTTAATATAATATTGGCTTAACTAAGAGCTCCTTTTGCAGCTCCATATTGACCTCACTAACTGGCCAAGTTCAGATGAAAGGCCTCCAGTCTCCAGACTATTTTTACCATCCCTATTATGTCATGTCAATACATCTACATTTACTGTCATAATGCCAACCCTATATTTTTTCATATTGCTTCTTTCTTCTCATTTGAAGTTGTGTTCTTTGTAACAACACTCACCCTCACAATATAAGACACTCCGGGTCCTTGCAATCGATCATCAGGATGAAGCCAACCCTGAGCCGGTTTGCTGATAAAAGTCCCTTTACGAGTCCACTCCTCCCCTGGCAATTTATATGTCTCTGTCCGAGAAGCCTTTCTACCTCCTCCTCCGGCGCCCCCTCGCAACCGGTTTATCACCTGCAGAGTACAAGGTGTAGAGCAAACAGGATCACAGGCTCCAAACACTGACCCTAGTCCCCCAGAAGCCCCTGATTTTTCCAAGGACAGATCCTTGCTGGCACCAGATGGGGATCGGCTCAGAAAAGCTGCAGGACTTGAGAATTTCCATTGTCCCATCCTGGGTATCATCATGCAGAAGGTGGTAGCTACATCCTGCTCGTCTGGACATTGTGGTTCGGAGAATGGTTGACCCAATGATGGCGAGGTGCTTGGTGTACCAGGGGCCACTTGTCCACTCATTGCTTCGGCTGACAGAGTTGTCTGTTCCTCTGCTGAAGTTACAGACTCATTGCGAAAGCGACCATACTTGGAGTCAGCCAGCATGCCGTGTGCTGGGATCCATCCAGAGCTTTCAGAGTGATTGCTTCTCTCTCTCATTCCCTCCTCCTGCTCTTCTCGGCTCCCTCGGGAGGATCCACTCTCACAAGATGATGTCATTCTCATATTACTCATGTGCCCCCACCACATGCAACATCCCAGCTCAGGTCAGCAGAACCTGCCATAGTATCATCACATCCCCCACCCTTTATAATAAAGCCATAGATAGCTGGATTCGTAAGAAAAAGAAGCTTTGGCCGTTACCATTATACAGTGTTTAATACCTTATGTCATGCAGTACAGTATATCCTACCATTATCTTCTCAACGCCTTGCCCTTCTCTTAGAAGGTTTCTAAGCAACCAGAATCTCCAGAAAACAAGGTTTTACAGAATTTGAGCTTCCAAAACTGCAGGCTTGTAAGAAGTGACAACTATGAGCTGCGCGTCAGCAGTGTCATATTTTATAGCAAAGGTTCTCCTGCTCTACAAATGTCACTTGTGGAGTTTATTGTCTCTGGATTGTATGTGGTATATTATGAATATTTCTGCATATATATATATATATATATATATATATGGAGATTACTGTATATGAGGTGTGTAGGAGAATTCAGAATGTGTATAAATAGGGTTAAGGGAATAAGCCCTAAGGAAGATGTAGCCCAAAATGGAAATATCTCTGAAGACTTCTCTGAGAAAGGCTCTGCTGGGAGGTGAAACATCACTTAAATGAATACATTTGTGCTGTCACTTTATATGTTCGCATGTATAACTTTTCATACCAAGTCTAGGACTATTAGAAGATCAAATATTGTAGCCAGAAAGCAGCACTAGAGGAAACTTTGAGAGTCCAAGTGCAAAATCTGGGTTGGGACCTCTGCTTACCATTTACGATGTATACTAGTGTCTTCTTATGTTAAATAGAAAGGCCTTTGGTGCTTAGGCCTTAGGCTCCAGGGCCCAATGGCACTTGCTACTTATGCACCCCATATAGCTATGCCCCTGACTAGATTGACAAGTCTAAACTAGAACCAAATGCATTGTCAACTGCTCAGTAATGAAATAACTATCTATAGTTTTGCACATCATGAACCAAAATATTGCACAAGCATTTCCATCTTAGAAATGTGGACTGCTACTTAATTTGTTTATGGGGTTATACAATACAACTGGTACTAGGACTAATGGGTACTTGCAATGCTACAACTAAAAACTATAACAAGAATTTAGCATAAATTAAAACATAACTTTTACTTAGTCAGCTAAAATTAGAAAAAAGTTTATATAAAAAAATGGTTAAACTGGGGTAGCATAAACCACAATGGGGACCAAAAACGAGTGTAAAGACAGCACCAAGTTGTTAGGTAGTGTCCTTCACTTGCTAATAAGACGCTACATGGTTACAATTAAAGGACCTATATGGACATCCCTAGGTGTAAGATGTCTCTATATACTACCACCATCTGGGAGTCCCTCCCAGCTCAGCGTCCCCCAATATCCAAGACCTAACCCGCTAGTAGCTCAAACCCCAGAACCCTTTGAAAACACCCTTAAAGGCTTTAGTTCCAATTCATCCCCGTTCCTAATCTTATGGAGGGGCAATGTACGGCCCGCAGGCCACATCTGGCCCTCTGACTGCTTCTGTCCAGCCCACATAGCTTTTGGAAGTTTGATGATAGAAGAAAAAATGAACAAAAATCTAACTTTTAATAATAATGATTGAAAGCTCACTAGCCACTTGATAAAATGGTAGACAAATAAATAAACAGGCTATTTTAGGAGTGTGTGTCTCTCAAGTCAACTGTATCATTTGAAGGATGTACGGGTGTAGACCTTAGATTACCGAGCGGTCTCCTATAGGAACCCTGCCTGGCTATTACTACCTCTGCAGAGCCTGACAATAAAGGATGACCCTCCGCAGTGTCTACAACACCACAGATACAGCACACACTTATACTGAACCGGCAGACCACGGACCCAGCACTGAAACAGTTAATGAGCCAGGATAATGGTTTGCTGGCTAAAATACACACACACTTCCACACTAACTCACACGGCCACTAATAAGCCAGCTGACGCGTTTCTCCGGTTAATGGCCGGTTCATCAGAGGCTGCTGCACTTATATTATGGCCTAAATAGTGTTACCCAACTCATGGGTTAACACCAGTATAGCAGTTACGCTCTTTGTGTTTTGAGCGTCCGGTTTGCTGTAATGTCTAGCCGCGAAGTGCCGGCGCCTGATCTCCGCTTGATATAGGTTGAAGATCCGCCCCCACCACCGTCATGAGCGGCAAGCCCAGACCGGGCTCCACCCCCTCAGTGACGCGCCCACTGTAAACATCGCAGGGAGATAACGATATGCAATTACTCCCTCACAATGAGTAAGACACACAACCGTGCATTACCTTATTTATTTTTTCACTATTGTTAATTTTGGCTGATGGATAATAAAGAAGAGAGAAGAGACAGCATGTGTGAGCAAAAAGGGGGAAATAGGAACAGATGTAGGGGGGCAGTTAAACTGAATGCACATGGACATTAAACTAGGGGGCAGATGGAGGGTGACATTAAACTGGGGCAGCTGTAGGATGATATTAAACCATAGGGAGTAGCTGGAGGGGGACATGTCTGCCTCTAGTTGCCCCCAGTTTAATGTCCCCCTTCAACTATCCCCACTGTTTAATGTTCCCCTCCAACTATCCCCACAGTTTATTGTCCCCCTCCAACTATCCCCACAGTTTAATGTCCCCCTCCAACTACCCCCACTGTTAAATTTCCCCCTCCAGCTGCCACAGTTTAATGTCCCCTCTAGTTTCCGCTAGTTTATACTGGGGCACTGAAGAGGGACATTTGGAGGGAAATGTTATAATGTGGGGGTGTATAATGTCCGGGTGATTGTAGGAGGATTATACTGTGTGGGGGCACATGGAAAGATGATGGGTGGAGCTAAATTTGCCACAGCACGCATGGCCCTCTAGAACAGTTACAATTTCTCATGTGGCCCCATGAGAAAATTAATTGCCCACCCCTGGTCTAGAAGCTTGCAATAGAAATTTTATAAAAAGTAAAATGCAACACTGGAAGATTTTGGCAACTTCTAAAAGGGTTTGGTGGTTGTGGTCAAATCCTATCACTGAATATGTCTTTCAAAGAGGATTGTCCCCCAATTGGGATCCCCTATGTGGGCCTGGACCACAGAATTGACATTGTAGCCACTACCACTTCAGGGGAATAGTCCGGCTGGCAATGCAAAAATAAGAACCAGATCCATGCCACCAGATGAATAGCATTGGCTCCTATATGAAAATGGTTGTCTATGATAAGACAATATCTTTAAGTGGAACAGGGAAGGTGGGTGAAGAAAATCTTTTAAAAAATCTTGCAACTCCTGACAGCTGGAATGTAAAGCATAAAAATTTTAATAAATATGGATTACAACATCACATATTCCCCAAAATTGTATAACTAAAACATACACCTGGACTTGCAAAAAACATGTGTTATACAGTACATCCCTGTACATGGTAATATAAGTTATGGGTGTCAGAACATGGCACCTGTCAGAAATTCTATTATTTTTTTTTTTTTGCAAGGTTTTAGATTTTTTTCAATGGGTTAAAACGTAAACAAAAAGACTATATAAATTTGGTATCCTGAGAATCATGGCAACCTATAGAATACAGGTGATATCTCATTATGGTTGCACAGGGAACGCCGTAGAAACAAAGTCCATAAGCTAGTCCCACAAATTCACTGTTTCTCCAATTCCACCACATTCAGAATTTTTTTCCAGCTTCCCAGTACATTGTACACAAGATTAAATTATACCATTACAAAGTACAATTTGTCCCACAAACACTAAGCCCTCATATGACTCTATGAAAGGAAAAATAACAAAGTTATAGGGTTCGGAAGGTGGAGAGTCAAAAACGAAAATCAAAAATCGAAAAATGCCTGCAGTGGGAAGGGGTTAAGGTCTGAATACACAGACACAAACCCACAAGCAAGTGATCATCACAACTACAATAGCAAGATGATTGGTGCTTGCTAGTTACATTTACATAGAACAATCACTGTGACTCTATGTGACCAAATGACAGTATATAGTTTCTCTATCAGTGTAAATATATATAATCCAAGAGTGTTTTCACCATTCCAATGAACTTGATGGACACTTGTGACTGTTTCACAACCCAGTAACTATGTAACATGTCTCTAACTGTCTAAAATCTTGAGTTAGGGCCCATTTAGGAAGCAGTGATTTCCATCCATTTGCTGTCAGAGTGTATAATATATAGTAAAGTTATTAGGGCAATTCAGAATTCACTCTTCGCAGCTTCAGTGGACCAAAAAAAGGACAAAAATCAGCAAATTTGTGTATGATAAGCCACACCTCTAACCCCATCTATTCCTCTTTGAACTTATCTAATCCCGCCCAGCACATTTGTGCCGTTGAACAATATAATGCCAGTTTAGTGGTCCCCACATGATATCATGGTCTCTTTTGGACGCCCACATAGTATAATGTCCTCTTGTAGCCCCTACACAGTATAATTTACTCCTTGTGCCCCCACAGTAAAATGTTCTCTTTGTGGTTGATGACTTCTTGCATTGTACTCAATTCTTTGTGCCCTCTGCATGCAGATAGAGTGGAAGCAAGGACACAAGTCCAGACAGTACCCAAAATCCAGGACTGTCCTGATAAAACAAGAATGGGTGGAAAGTGTGACTTTACCAGGCAGATTTTCTGCATATACAATTGGTCTAAGCAGAGATAATTCAATTCATATAAAATCATCCATTTTATTTTTACTGATCACAGAGCATTGCCATTGTTCATCTGAATGCGGCCTTACGAATAGTATAATAAGATAAGATAAGATAATCCTTTAATAGTCCCACATTGGGGAAATTTCAGCGTGTTACAGCAGCATAGTAATACAGATACAGGATAATACAGAGTAATATATTACAGACGTAGACACAGATAAGCTGAGAAGAGAAGATATACTAGGAGTCCATGGCAGCTAAGGAAAAAAAACCAGAAGAGAAAGAGGAAGACCTCATGGTCATCGTCATAATCATTTAGTTCTCTGTGCGGAGTGATCTTCGTTTGGTCTGATGTAGATTATACAGCCTGGTCGCGGTTGGAAGGAAGGACCTGCGATAGCGCTCCTTCTCACACTTGGAGTGAAGCAGACGGTCGCTTACAGTGCTGCCAAGTCCCATCAGGGTCCCATACATGGGGTGGGATTTGTTCTCCCGCATGGAGGTCACCACGGACAGTATCCTTCTGTCACCCACCACCTGTACTGGGTCCAGGGGGCTCCCCAGGACAGAGCTGGCCCTCCTGATCAGCCTGTCAAGTCTATTTCTGTCCCTGGTTGATATACTGCTTCCCCAGCAGGCCACACCGAAAAAGATGGCTGAGGCAACCACAGAGTTGAAGAAGGCCCTAAGAAGTGTCCCCCGGACTCCGAAGGCCCTCAGCCTCCTGAGCAGGTAGAGTCTGCTGTGGCCCTTTTTGTGCATCGCCTCCAGGTGATCAGCCCAGTCTAGTTTATTGTTGAGGAGCACGCCCAGGTACTTATAGGTCCTGACTATCTCAATACATGTTCCTTGGATCTCCACCTGGGTCGGAGCACCTCTCCGTTTACTAAAGTCCACCACCATCTCCTTGGTCTTCCCAGCATTAATCCTGAGGTGGTTCTGCTGGCACCATTCAACAAAATCCCGGTTTAAGTCTCTGTATTCCCTATCGTCGCCATCAGTGATAAGGCCGACTATAGCAGAGTCATCGGAGTACTTCTGCAAGTAACAGCTGGATGAGTTGTGCCTGAAGTCAGCAGTGTACAGTGTGAAGAGGAATGGGGCAAGAACTGTACCTTGTGGTGCCCCCGTACTACAGATCACAGTGTCGGACACACAGTCCTGGGCTCTCACATACTGAGGGCGGTTTGTCAGGTAGTCTAGGATCCAGTTGGACAGGTGATGGTCCACACCACCAAGGTTCAGCTTCTCCCTCAGTAGCCCTGGCTGAATGGTGTTGAAAGCACTAGAGAAATCAAAGAACATTATTCTCACAGTGTTCCCGGGTTTCTCCAGGTGAGAGAGAGCTCTATGAAGAAGGTGGATGATGGCATCATCTACCCCAATGCCTGGCCGGTAGGCAAACTGGAGGGGGTCCAGAGCGGAGCTCACTAGGGGGCGTAGGTGTGTCAGGACCAGTCTCTCTAGGACCTTCATCAGGTGTGATGTCAGTGCTACAGGTCGGTAGTCATTGTAGCCCATCGGGTTGGGTTTCTTTAGGACTGGTACCACGCAAGATGTTTTCCACAGTTGAGGTACTACTCCCAGCTTCAGGCTCATATTGTACATGTGCGTTATAATACCACACAGCTGGTCACTGCACATTTTAAGAACTCTTGCGCTTATACCATCAGGTCCCCCCGCTTTGTTCGCTCTAATATTCTTCATTTCCTAATGAAACAGAGCAGAGATTTCTGTACATATCCGATTATTCAGTTGTGTTTGTGCCTGAACTAAATTTTAAGCCTCTGTTCCTGGATGCAGCAGGGATGGATTGACTTTATGGAATGAAAGGTGGTTCCTTGAGCAAGAATATATTTGATGCAAAATATTCACTACCCTCCATTAATAGCTTTTGTATCTTTATGCACTAAATTTGCGTGAATTTGGAAGGTGGAGAATGTTATGTTTCTTATGATCTCTTCGTGCACATTGATTTTCTGGATGTTCCAGGGACATCTGATACTACGCCAGCTCCTGTAATGTCTTGTCATTATTGCATACATGGAGGCTGAGGTTAAATTCAGTCGTGGTTCTGCTTATCGGCTAATTCCCACATTACGACACTGGTTACTCAATACGTTTATTGTGTTCTAATTGGGGTGTAGCTATAGGGCAGTGTCAGTAATGGCAAACCTTTTAGAGACCGAGTTCCCAAACTGCAACCCAAAACCCACTAATTTATCACAAAATACCAACATGGCAATTTAACCTTAATACTGGCGTTTTTCATGAATAAAAAACAACTCATACATTAAAATCTTTAGCCTTAACCCCTCCGCCCCCCCAAAAAAAACACAATAAGGCCCCATCCACACGATGGTAACCATATTTATGGGCCATATAATGACTTGTCCTCTTTTTTGTGCAGTCTAAAACACCAAGACATGTGCATGGAGCTAATGAAATGAATGTGTCCATAACTGTCCACAAAATATGTTTGCGTGAATGGAGAGTTATAGAGCTTTTAGTGTACAACATGCTCTATAGTGGTGCCCACACAGAATTAGATGCACCACAGTGGCCCCCACACAATGCAGTATGCTCAACAGTGGCCCCACACAGTACAATCTGTTCCACAATGCCCCCACACAGTATAATATGCCCCACAGTAGCCTCATACAGTATAAAATGCCCCCAAGAACCTTTGCTTCAACGCTCCTGGGCATCCCCGCTCTGACTGAGGCAACATGCCCTAGACTTCACTGCTGGGGCCTGTGATTGGGTCTTAGCGGTCATGTGGGGTGCACTGACGTCTTTACTGAGGCCTACTGGTTCCAATGTTACCAACAATTGTAACTGTGCAATAGGATAATTTTAGTGAATAGAATAAATGAAAGATGAAAGCCTTAACATAGAAAGTAAACAATTCTGAAAGCCAATGCCCTTCACAAACAGCTGATCAGAGGGGGGTCCCAATAAACTGTTAGGTCTAAAATTGATGAACTCTCTTAAAGAGGTGTTCCATTTCTTTTTTAAGACCTACGGTGGCATAGAATAAGAATCTGCAATCTAGCAGAGAATCTCCAATCAGGTCCCTGGTCTTATAATCATCAGTGTTCAGTCACTGAAAGGCTAAAGCACTTATGTGTAGCAGGGGTAAAAAAATCCAGAGACCCAAACAGAGACTCTTTGCTGGATCCCTGACCAAATGAACAGGTAAGTGTATGGTGTTTGTAATTTTAGGGCTCCCTAAGGGTTAAAAAAGAATTAGGACACCCATACAAGGATAGGCCATCAAGGTACAAAAAAGTGGATAATGTTTTGAAAGCTGCCAACCGCAGAGAGTTTAGAAAGTGGGGCGCAGATATTTATCCAAATTATAAAAGTAAATGGAAAAAAACATTATAGCTATTCCTTACATGTATGATGATATTGAAGCCACATATTTATAAACTCTGTCACCTCATGAATATATAAAACAGAAAATAGTCATAATAGCAGCAACTTCTTCATCCACAGGGAATCATACACTGCTCAAGAAAATAAAGGGAAGACTTAAGCAACACAAAGTATTAACCCCCTTGTGCCCCATATAAGGGTTACTAATAAAGGACCTTAATTATGAAGATACCTCATTATTACCTCCATATATCCCACATATCAGTAACTCTTATGTGAGGCACACAGGGGGTTAATGTGAGGGACATGATGGGGTTAACTGCTATTACTATGAGGCACATGGAGTTACTGAGCTGTAATGCACATGATCATGATGTCTCAGTTAATTATATTGGTATCTATTTTAATTTTTGAAATTTTCCAGTAGCTGCTGCATTCCCCCCCACCCCACCCCCCCAGGCTTATATTCCCAGTTTTTTGTGGTAAAATTAGGGCCTCGGCTTATATTCGGGTCGTCTTATACTCGAGTATATACGGGTACTTTAAAACTCATAACATACGATTTTAAAAAATAATGAAAAAAATATATATTACTCAAACCCACTAAAATCACTCAGGAAGGGTTACATAGTAAGAGAAACACTTCATAATTAAAGGACTCATTAAATCCCCAGAGGGTCAGAATATCCAGTTGTTACTGGTATATATGCGGCTCTAATCCGGTGTCCAGATGGAATAAACCAGGAGCAAACAGGTATTGAGGAATAGTAGTCCGGGGTGCTGCTTTAAGTGAAGATCGCAAGGGTAATACTGAAAGTTGTAGAAACAGTCTGGGAAAGACAGTTCTGAGGAGCAGGAGACTGGAACAAGTCACAATACTCCAGCAAAGGTTGTACTGCATCATGGGCGTAAATAGGCCCAAACAGAAAACAAGATGGCTTCGCATTGGTTCAGATCGATCATCTATGTTAAAAGCAGTTCCTAGAATGAACACAGCAGCCTCCAGTGATGAGGAGTGGAAGTGCAACACAATAAATTTCAGAGTGAGAAACAGTGGCCACTGGTGGTAGAATAGCAAACTACACCAAGACTCTGACACCGGTGTCTATTTGGCTTCAAACTGTGCTTAATTTTTTTTTTAAGATCACCATCCTGAACATTTATAGTGCTAAGATCAATGCCATAAACCCTAAAAAGTGAGGCATTGCTTGCATGGTAACACAGGAAATGCTTGGCCAGGGGGTTGAGTCTATCCGTACATATTTTCCCCTTTTCCACCATAATGTCTCCAACATGTTCCCAGACTTTCAATTTCCTAGATGTAACCCCTAAATCATGGGGCAACAACAGGTGGCATAGTACACCACAAAATGAGTACCACAAGTTATGTGTTGTGTAATTCTAAACATTTTATTTCCGATAAGATTATAAAAATGGGTGGCTCTGTCCATATTTTGACAGGTCACACACTTTCCACATGTACATCCCCACTTGGGGCCCTTTATACTAAAAATGCTGCCTGTCTTTACCCCATAATGGCTTCTGACAAAACAGTCCCTTCAATTTTTCTCCATGCACCCATACTAGGGTTTGGTGATAAATATCTTTCCAAACCTGGGTCTGCCTGGAGCAGTGGCTAAATTTTGTTATAGGATTTGATGCATTGCCTGCCAGCGTGAGTAGTATGAACAATAAATCTTATTTTATTTTTTGTTGGTTTAGAAAGTCAATTTCAGACCAATCATACTTAAAGAGGCTGTCCAGGCATTTTTTTTTAACATGATGGGGGAGGTGAAAAAAATTAAAAAGAATCATACTCATCTGTCACTGGTGCTCTGATGTCCTCCTAGCGCGGACCCGTCCTTCTTGCTCCGGCATCTTTTCACAAGTCTCTTCCTGAGTTCCGCTAAAGGTGCTGAAGCCATGTGATTGATAAGGCCAATCAGAGGCCTCAAAAGCCTCAGGAAGAGACCCGTGATGTCACAGGTAGTGACAACATATGCCATTTGCTGAGTTCGTTGATTGGCCTCAGTGGTTACATGTGGCTGGGATTTCCAACACACGTCAACATATGTCAACACCAGAGCATCGTGGAGAGGTGAGCATGAATTTTTCAATTTTTTTCTCTGCCCCCAGATGATTTAAAAATTAAATAGGTTGTCCATTTTTGCCTGGAGAACTTCTTTAACTGTCAATCTAATAATCATATCATTCTGGTTGATAATTGATTAGTGTATTCAATACATCAACCGTTCCCTCCCCCTTGATGATCAGGACATCGCTGACGTACCATCCAAGAGAGTACACAGTCTTCAACAATGTCCAGATCAACCAGGAAGAGGTCCGTCTCACATCCTCAAGAACAAATTAGCATATAAGGAGACAAAAAATAGGGGAGAACATCGAGAATGCCCATAGTGTAGGTATTGATAATGAATAGCTGAAAATAAAAGTAACCAACAGATGGACCAGATGGACCCTCACCTTCAGGTCACAAAACTGGTAAAGCCTTGAAGGTAGTGGTGGCAGCAGATTCCGCAGACTGTTCATTAGGGACCAGGTATTGATCAGAAAGAAATACCAGCAACTGGAAATGGAAATCTGACTCTCTAGTCCACAAATGACAAAATGGTGAAAAAAATGGATGACCTTTATTGACGCCATTCTCACCCTTATCACCCTTACCCTGTAATCTGGCCCAGCGATTTTAAACTTCACCTTTCCCTAGGTGACAATTTATCTTTTTCAACATAATTAGAATTTTTTTTAAAATTCCTTGGTTGCCATCTTAACAAACAAGTCAACTGCTGGACACAAAGAAAGGGGAAGAACATTCTTAGAGCCCCAGTGAATCGCATCGATTGCTGACCTCCCAGGCCTCCATAACTGTTGCTTACTCAGTAAATCTTCTGCAGCGCTAGATGTTCTTCCGATATGAAATACAAGCCACTCATATCATGTCTATAGAACAATATTTTGAAAACCATGGACCAGTCAATAATATGTAGGTCCTTGATAGCCATAAAAGTGTCAAATTTGGCACTCAGTGACAAGGTAAGACCTTTCTCCAGTACTGCAATTGTAAGCCGTGTACCGAGGTGGGCTCCCCAGGATACAGCGAAGTCACGAACAAAGGAAGTGAGTCCAATTCAATTTAACCAAGATAGGACTTTACTTAGTTTAGATAACCTCTTTTGTCCAAAAGAACACTCCCAGGTATTACATTTACACAGCCTAGAGGCTGGGACCCTGGTGTTATACAGCACGGTGCCCACTAGTGTGGCCTTCAATATACTCCAAGCTTTTACCTACATGCAGGCTGTGCCTATGCAGCTGCCTGTTACCTGTTATTACCCTATTACACAGGAACAATTCAGTGTGTGTGACACAGGCATCCGGCGGTGTAACACCAGGGTTTACAATCTTATCACAATACTACTAAATTCCCCCCAAACCAAGTACAACTAAGCAACTATAATGGTTAGTTAGCTTGCAAGCCAAACAGTGTAAAGTTAAACTAAATGTTGCTCCCAGACTTCCTTACAAGTCCCTCTCTGGGAGATATAACTCTGTAGAAATCCTCTGTGACTTAGTCCTTTTACCAGACAGGTAGATAGTTCACCAGTATTGCAGCCTGGGGTGATGATTATACCTAACTAACTAACTACAGGCTTTTTACTCAGTCCCAGCAATATGGTGCAAAACTTGCAGTGTGGTGCGTGCACGCTTACTTCTGTTGGGTACCTTTTAGTCTCTGTTAGCATCAGGGTGAAGAGGAGCTCCTCGGACAGCATGCGGTCTCACTGACAGTCTCACTTCTCAGCCAAGTCTCTGACAGTAATCTTCTCCTTAGGATGGTGTCTGGACAGACTCTGAAAGTCTCAAATCCTCAGCTATTCTTGCTGTGGCTTCTCCCTCCAAGGACCCTCTCTGCACAGTGATGTCTCCACAGCTCTCTCTTCTCCTCTAGAGTCCAGCACACTCTGACTCAAAATGGCTCCTAGAACCTTCCTCCAACGATCAGGGTCTCCACATCAATCTTCCAGGGGCATGCAGCCTTTTTCCTTTTACCTGTTATCTTGCAACAGCGACCTCTTGTGGTCAAACAACAAAATGTCAGGTTATGAAAACACCAACTCAATTACACATTGCACATTCACTACACAGGGGCTGTTTCACCCTCTTACACAATGTCAGTGGTGAAAGTACATGTGGAGATAGCATGTATATCAAAACCTGTTGATGTGTTTGATTCCTCAAGTGAAGATATCAATGAAATCAACAATGTCTGACTGAAGCCCAAAGGGCATCTATGATTCCATCTATACATTTTTTTAGATTGAAAATCTTTTGTTATCAACTCGCAGATGGTATTCTCCCTAGTGTGGTTATTGATTCGCGTTTACTCACTATTATAATCTTATTATAAGATAAGATAATCCTTTAATAGTCCCACAATGGGGAAATTCAGTATGATACAGCATCATGGACAGTAGTATATAGTGAGAGAAACCCATACAAGCACATGGCAGATAGAGAAATACTAGGAATCAAAGCAACTAAAAAGAAAGAAACAAAGACAAACTGCAGGATCATTTAGTTCTCTGTGTGAAGTGATGTTAATAATCCATCCCGACTGCAGATGGAGGACACGAGGAGGGGGATGTCACAGCATGTAGACATAACAGGCAGAAATGTTTCTTGCAGAAGTGGAGGGGACATATGAAGCTGTCACGATAACATGTGGTAGTTCCTTTGGTAGGTAGTGAGATCTCATGCTCACAGCTGATAGTTTGATATCTTTCATCAGCACTATTGTTCCTTAACCATAAAAATGTCCCAAAAGTTCCCCATCCTTCATCACAAGGCATTCTCCTTTCTTTTTGCCACTGTCACGTGTTCTATCCGCCTGAAGAAGTCTGATGCCATCCAGATAGACAGGGTGCTGCTATCTTGCCATGCTTCCTTAACTTGTGGAGGGGGGGGGGGGTGATTTTATGTTCCTAGGCTGTAACAGAGTCCCACATGTCTGCAATAAAGGCATTTTCCACGCATCAGCAATAGACTCCAAAAACATTTCCTTGAAAAGAAGAAGTCCACAATTCCATGCATATTTTTCCTCCATACTTTGTCTGCTTCATGTTGACCATGCTTTCCTTAGCTTGTGGGGGAATGTTAAGGCACATGTACACAGGAAATTCCAGCCGAGCAGGTATCTTCTAAGCTTAAACAATAGACACAAAGATAATAGTACGCATGTTCTTCATTTTGATTATAGTTAGCTAATTTATAGTGCTAGTTTGCTTGAGAACAGGATTCTTGAAGATACAGACAAAAAGAGTAAAAATGGAAAGATAAATGTTGCTCTCAGCTTGGAGCTCTGTATTGAGGCTGCCACCCATGCGGCGCCATCTTGGAAAAAAAAAAAATTGTTATCATGGGAAAGGATATGGTAAAGTTGTGGACGGGGTGTATATCTCACCTGGTTTCCTCAATCAAGCAGGTTAATCAGAGGGTTACATGTTGCTTTAGCATAGCGTTTCCCAAATTTTTTAAGTCGAGGAGCACTATTTAGGGTAGAAATTCTGTAGGGAGCGCTAAACATATTTTACCTAAAATCTACATAGGTGCCAAAGATAGCAAGCGATATTAACGATGGGGAGAAGGGGAGATTTCCAATGAATTGATATTAGATATTACATTTTCGTTCGTTGAACACTTCTGGCGCATTTGGCGTCACTAACTCTTCCACAAACTCTTCAGCCTGTCGAATTATTTCAGCATCAGTAATCTCTTCAACACTGCAACAGTCGTATCACCCAAATCTGGTTCTGGATAATCACAACATCCATATTTTAAGTTTTTAACATAATATTTGAACATACTTGTTGGATGTTGAAGCCGCTGCTCCTACTGGATGGTCTGTGTCAGTCATATTAACTGCTTTTCTGAAGGATCCAGTCTTCAACCAGGGATCCATTGCTGAACAACCAAATTAGGAATATTTTTCAAATAACACGTGGCGAATAACTGCAAATACTGCGCAAACTAAACTGACACAGTAAGGGTCGAGTGACCACACAATACGTGCATAAAATATGACTAAAGCACTAGCATGAATAGGTAAAGTTTGTTCGGCGAATATACGAGACCGGCATATTAAGCCGGAAAGGGTGGTCTGAGACCAGTTTGGAAGTGCCGTCCGACCATAAAGCGTTAATCCGCTGGCCTCGTATATACAGTCCTATGAAAAAGTTTGGGCACCCCCTATTAATCTTAATCATTTTTAGTTCTAAATATTTTGGTGTTTGCAACAGCCATTTCAGTTTGATATATCTAATAACTGATGGACACAGTAATATTTCAGGATTGAAATGAGGTTTATTGTACTAACAGAAAATGCGCAATATGCATTAAACCAAAATTTGACCGGTGCAAAAATATGGGCACCTCAACAGAAAAGTGACATTAATATTTAGTACATCCTCCTTTTGCAAAGATAACAGCCTCTAGTTGCTTCCTGTAGCTTTTAATCAGTTCCTGGATCCTGGATGAAGGTATTTTGGACCATTTCTTTCTACAAAACAATTCAAGTTCAGTTAAGTTTGATGGTCGCCGAACATGGACAGCCCGCTCTCAAATGATCTGAAAACAAAGATTGTTCAACATAGTTGTTCAGGGGAAGGATACAAAACGTTGTCTCAGAGATTTAACCTGTCAGTTTCCACTGTGAGGAACATAGTAAGGAAATGGAAGACCACAGGGACAGTTCTTGTTAAGCCCAGAAGTGGCAGGCCAAGAAAAATATCAGAAAGGCAGAGAAGAAGAATGGTGAGAACAGTCAAGGACAATCCACAGACCACCTCCAAAGAGCTGCAGCATCATCTTGCTGCAGATGGTGTCACTGTGCATCAGTCAGCAATACAGCGCACTTTGCACAAGGAGAAGCTGTATGGGAGAGTGATGAGAAAGAAGCCGTTTCTGCACGTACGCCACAAATAGAGTTGCCTGAGGTATGCAAAAGCACATTTGGAGAAGCCAACTTCATTTTGGAAACAAAGATTGAGTTGTTTGGTTATAAAAAAAAGGCGTTATGCATGGCGTCCAAAAAGAAACAGCATTCCAAGAAAAACACTTGCTACCCACTGTAAAATTTGGTGGAGGTTCCATCATGCTTTGGGGCTGTGTAGCCAATGCCAGCACCAGGAATCTTGTTAAAGTTGAGGGTCGCATGGATTCCACTCAGTATCAGCAGATTCTTGAGAATAATGTTCAAGAATCAGTGACGAAGTTGAAGTTACGCCGGGGATGGATATTTCAGCAAGACAATGATCCAAAACACTGCTCCAAATCAACTCAGGCATTCATGCAGAGGAACAATTACAATGTTCTGGAATGGCCATCCCAGTCCCCAGACCTGAATATCATTGAACATCTGTGGGATGATTTGAAGCGGGCTGTCCATGCTCGGCGACCATCAAACTTAACTGAACTTGAATTGTTTGTCCAAAATACCTTTATCCAGGATCCAGGAACTGATTAAAAGCTACAGGAAGCGACTAGAGGCTGTTATCTTTGCAAAAGGAGGATCTACTAAATATTAATGTCACTTTTCTGTTGAGGTGCCCATACTTTTGCACCGGTCAAATTTTGGTTTAATGCATATTGCACATTTTCTGTTAGTACAATAAACCTCATTTCAATCCTGAAATATTACTGTGTCCATCAGTTATTAGATATATCAAACTGAAATGGCTGCTGCAAACACCAAAATATTTAGAACTAAAAATGATTAAGATTAATAGGGGTGCCCAAACTTTTTCATAGGACTGTATGCGCCAAACAGACCATAGTGCCGCCCCGGTAGAATATTAGGAGTGCATGTGAACCAGTATTTTAATTTTGAAATCCTTCACATTTATCTATTTTTTTATTGTTAACCATTTATTATCACGATATCGCGAAGCATCTGTAGATGGTTCGCACAGCACGCGAAGCACAGTTTGGAAAACGCTGCTTTAGCAGAATGTAGTTGAATAGAGCTCTTTAGTTAAGTGACATGGTTGGATTTCCTGGACTGGAGGACTGGTGGGTAGTAGGAGTCTTCCACTCCACACCCTTACTCCACTGTGGGTTTTTTCCCTAGTCCCTGGTGACGCTACCTGAAACTTCATTACTGCGGAAGGAAACCAAAAAAGACTGAAAAGTTTGCAGCCTAAGGATGCCCCCTTAGAGTGGATGTTACATACAGTTTGCTACTATGTTTGCTGATACATTTTTTGGCCTGCACTAGGTTAGTAAATTAGGCATGTTGCTATATAGTTAGAGCCAGACAGGCTTAGGGTTTTTTTTTCGCACGGTGTCTTTTGTACTGAAGCATCTAAATAAAAGTGCCCTTGGAGTTTGAAATCCGCTGCCTGTGTCGACTCATGTCATTGCTGACCCTATTGCACTATACACATTGTACTTTTCATTATATATGGATGCTTGATGTTTATTTATTTATTTATCAGTTATTTGTTTTTTCATTTTACATCCTTAGTTTCCCCCTGCCGGTCTGCTCCCATCAGGCCGCCAACTTCAGTAGAGTAGATGATGTGGGTGGCTTGATGACATCATGAGGACAATGTGCTGTTCCCATGTCACTTCCAGCTGTGATGCGGCATGCCGAGTATGGATATCCTGGTGTGCTGGTCTGGTAATTTGCCATTATGGGCAAGGATTTCTAGACCTTTTATACATTCCCATTCAGAGTCCATCTATAAAAGGTTCATCCCCACTGGAGGGCCACCACCCCAGACAAAGGCGCAGCCGAAATGCACATCAGGAATGTAGTGTCAGTCCTTGGAGGGTTATCCTGGGTATGTGGTCTATTACTACATTTTGAAATAGGTCTCTGTTTGGGCCATTATTACCACTGCGGTATAATGAATTGAAATATAAGGCCACATGGACCTATTTATTTATGTAGACTATTTAGTCCCATGAATTTACTGTATAATAGTTTGACACAATACTACTATTTCTTGAATCACGTGGGTAAAAGAACAACCCTGTATAAATATATCTTACATTCCTGCATTTTGGATTATAATATGAACTTTCATGTCTGTTAGCTCTTTTACTTTATATATGTACTTGTGGCCCCATACTGACTTATTTATTGCCTCTATAAGTGTCTGACACACATATGTTTATGTACTATTGGTTCTATCCTATGAATTGTATTGGAATTTTATATATATATATATATATATATATATATATATATATATATACTAGAGGGGGGACCCGGCTTCGCATGGGTATATTACATTTTATGTTTGTGTAGTGGCCCCATAAGAAATGTCCAATTTTACACTGGTGTATTTTGTATGTGGTTTGTGTGTATGTCCATAAGCGTCATGTGATTATGTGTATCTCATTTTGGATATCAGTGAAAAACCTGTGATCAGTTGTTATGGATACCTGGAGTAAAGCTGTATCTAATCCTTCCCCGTGTAGTACTGTGTTTAGACGCAAGTATCTAATCCTTGTTGGTGTGGTACTGTGTGCAGATGCACATATCTAATCCTTCGGTGTGTGGTACTGTGTGCAGATGTGTGTATCTAATTCTCCCCCGTGTGGCATTGTGTGAAGAGGCACGTATCTAATCCTCCGGTAAGTGAAATTGTGTGCAGACGTGCATATCTAATCTTACGGCATGTGGTACTATGTGCAGACGCGCGTATCTAATCCTCTGGCGTGTGGAACTGTAAGCAGACGCGCGTATCTAATCCTACGGCATGTGGTACCGTGGGCAGATGTGCTTATCTAATCCTCTGGTGTGTGGAACTGTGTGCAGATGCGCGTATCTAATCCTCCCCTGTGTGGTATTGTGTGATGAGGCATGTATCTAATCCTACGGCGAGTGGAACTGTGTGTAGACGCGCGTATCTAATCCTATGGCATGTGGTACTGTGTGCAGATGCGCGTATCTAATCCTCTTGCGTGTGGTACTGTGTATTGAGATGCGTATCTAATTCTCTGGCTTGTGGTACTGTGTGCAGAGGCTTGTATCTAATCCTCCAAAGTGTGGTACTGTATGCAGACACACATATCTAATCCTTCCCTGTGTGGTATTGTGTGAAGAGTCGCATATCTAATCCTACGGCGTGTGGAACTGTGTGTAGATGCGCATATCTAATCCTTTGGTGTGTGGTACTGTGTGCTGATGTGCGTATCTAATTCTCTGGCTTGTGGTACTGTGTGCAGATGCACGTATCTAATCTTCCCCTGTGTGGTACTGTGTGCAGATGCACATATCTAATCCTCTGGCATGTGGTACTGTGTGCAGATGCGCGAATCTAATCCTCCCCCGTGTGGTACTGTGTGCTGAGACGTGTATGTAATTCTCTGGCTTGTGGTACTGTGGGCATGTATCTAATCCACCAAAGTGTGGTACTGTATGCAGACATATGTATCTAATCCTCCCCTGTGTGGTACTGTGTGAAGAGGTGCGTATCTAATCCTATGGCATGTGGAACTGTGTGTAGATGCGCATATCTAATCCTACAGCATGTGGTACTGTGTGCAGACGCGTGTATCTAATCCTCTCTGGTACTGTGTGCTGAGACGCGTATCTAATTCTCTGGCTTGTGGTACTGTGTGCAGAGGCATGTATCTAATCCTCCAAAGTGTGGTACTGTATGCAAACACATGTATCTAATCCTCCCCTGTGTGGTATTGTGTGAAGAGGCATATATCTAATACTACGGCATGTGGTACTGTGTGCAGACGCGCGTATCTAATCCTCTGGCGTGTGGTACTGTGTGCAGATGCGCGTATCTAATCCTCTGGCATGTGGTACTGTGTGCAGATGCACGTATCTAATCTTCCCCTGTGTGGTACTGTGTGCAGATGCACATATCTAATCCTCTGGCATGTGGTACTGTGTGCAGATGCGCGTATCTAATCCTCCCCCGTGTGGTACTGTGTGCTGAGACGTGTATGTAATTCTCTGGCTTGTGGTACTGTGTGCATAGGCATGTATCTAATCCTCTAAAGTGTGGTACTGTGTGCAGACACACGTATCTAATCCTCCCCTGTGTGGTATTGTGTGAAGAGGTGCGTATCTAATCCTACGGCATGTGGAACTGTGTGTAGACGCGCGTATCTAATCCTACGGCATGTGGTACTGTGTGCAGACGTGTGTATCTAATCCTCCCTGTGTGGTACTGTGTGCTGAGACGTGTATGTAATTCTCTGGCTTGTGGTACTGTGTGCAGAGGCATGTATCTAATCCTCCAAAGTGTGGTACTGTGTGCAGACACACGTATCTAATCCTCCCCTGTGTGGTATTGTGTGAAGAGGCGCGTATCTAATCCGACGGCATGTGGTACTGTATGCAGATGTGCATATCTTATGCTCTGGTGTGTGGAACTGTGTGCAGATGCGTGTATCCAATTCTTTGGCATGTGGTACTGTGTGCAGACGCATGTATCCAATCCCCCGGCGTGTGGTACTTTGTGCAGACGCGTGTATCTAATCTTCCGGCATGTGGAACTGTGTGCAGAAGCGCGTATTTAATCCTCTGGTTTGTGGGACTGTGTGCAGACGCGTGTATCTAATCCTCTGGCGTGTGATACTGTGTGCTGATCTGTGTATCTAATCCTCTGATGCATGTATCTCAGTTTGGATATCAGTGTTGGGTTGTGTATGTGGAGCGACCATGTGTATTGCAGTTGGAATATGAGTGAAAGACTTGCAGGTTTGCATTGGCTAAGGGGGGGGGGGGCATTGTGTTTGGAATGCTGTATCTCAGCAACGGTACATCCGAGCGAGTTGGAGTCTCGTCTTAAACCTTCCCGGATACCTGAAGTATCTCTGTGCCAAATTTGGTGAAGATTGGTCCAGTCGTTTGGTTCGCATTAGAGCACAGACAGACAGACAGACGGACAGACAGACAGACAGAAATTCATTTTTATAATATCTCCCTATCTTATAAAAATGAATTCTTGTCTGTCTGTCTGTCTGTCTGTCCATCTGTCTGTCTGTCTGTACTCTAATGCGAACCAAACGACTGGACCGATCTTCACCAAATTTGGTACAGAGATACTTCAGGTATCCGGGAAGGTTTAAGATGAGACTCCAACTCGCTCGGACATACCGTTGCTGAGATACAGCATTCCAAATACAGTGCCCCCCCCCTTAGCCAATACAAACCTGCAAGTCTTTCACTCATATTCCAACTGCAATACACACGGTCACTCCACATGCACAATACAACACTGATATCCAAACTGAGATACACGCATCAGAGGATTAGATACACAGATCAGCACACAGTATCACATGCCAGAGGATTAGATACACGGGTCTGCACACAGTCCCACACACCAGAGGATTAAATACGCATTTCTGCACACAGTTCCACACACTGAAGGATTTGATACGTGCATTTGCACACGGTTTCACATGCCAAAGGATTAGATACAGGCGTCTACACACAGTTCCACACTCCAGAGGATTAGATACGTGCGTCTGCACACATTTGTACACGCCATAGGATTAGATACACGCGTCTGCACACAGTTTCACATTCCAGAGGATTAGATATGCGCGTCTGCACACAGTTCCACATTCCAGAGGATTGGATACGCGCATCTGCACACAGTTGTACATGCCATAGGATTAGATACACGCGTCTGCACACAGTACCACATGCAGTAGGATTAGATACGCGCGTCTACACATAGCTCCACACGCCAAAGGATTAGATATGCACGTCTGCACACAGTACCACACGGGGGAGGATTAGATACGCGCGTCTACACACAGTACCACATGCCATAGGATTAGATACGCGCATCTGCACACAGTACCACATGCCGGGGGATTGGATACGCGCGTCTACACACAGTTCCACACGCCGTAGGATTAGATACGTGCCTCTTCACACAATACCATACAGGGGAGGATTAGATACACGTGTCTTCACATAGTTGTACATGCCATAGGATTAGATACACGGGTCTGCACACAGTCCCACACACCAGAGGATTAAATACGCACTTCTGCACACAGTACCACATGCCATAGGATTAGATACGTGCGCCTGCACACGGTTCCACATGCCGAAGCATTAGATACAGGCGTCTACACACAGTTCCACACTCCAGAGGATTAGATACACAGATCAGCACACAGTATCACACGCCAGAGGATTAGATACACGGGTCTCCACACAGTCCCACACACCAGAGGATTAAATACGCATTTCTGCACACAGTTCCACACACTGAAGGATTTGATACACGCGTCTGCACACGGTTCCACATGCCGAAGGATTAGATACAGGCGTCTACACACAGTTCCACACTCCAGAGCATTAGATACGTGCGTCTGCACACATTTGTACACGCCATAGGATTAGATACACGCGTCTGCACAGAGTACCACATGCCGTAGGATTAGATACACGCGTCTACACACAGTTCCACATTCCAGAGGATTAGATACGCGCGTCTGCACACAGTTGTACACGCCATAGGATTAGATACACGCGTCTGCAGACAGTACCATATGCAGTAGGATTAGATACGCGCATCTACACATAGTTCCACACGCCAAAGGATTAGATACGCGCCTCTTCACACAATACCACACTTTGGAGGATTAGATACGTGTCTCTGCACACAGTACCACAAGCCAGAGAATTAGATACGCGTCTCAGCACACAGTACCACACGGGAGAGGATTAGATACGCGCGTCTAAACACAGTTCACATGCCATAGGATTAGATATGCGCATCTGCACACAGTACCACATGCCAGGGGATTGGATACATGCCTCTACACACAGTTCCACACGCCGTAGGATTAGATACGCGCCTCTTCACACAATACCACACAGGGGAGGATTAGATACACGTGTCTTCACACAGTTGTACATGCCATAGGATTAGATACACGCATCTGCACACAGTACCACATGCCGTAGGATTAGATACGTGCGTCTACACACAGTACCACATGCCTTAGGATTAGATACACGCGTCTACACACAGTACCACATGCCGTAGGATTAGATACGCGCGTCTACACACAGTACCACATGCCGTAGGATTAGATACACGTGTCTACACACAGTTCCACACGCCGTAGGATTAGATACGTGCCTCTTCACACAATTCCACACGCCGTAGGATTAGATACGCGCCTCTTCACACAGTACCACACGGGGGAGGATTAAATACGTGCGTCTGCACACAGTACCACACGCCAGAGGATAAGATAAGCGCGTCTGCACACAGTACCAAATTCCGTAGGATTAGATACGCACGTCTGCACACAGTACCACATGCCGTAGGATTAGATACCCACGTCTACACACAGTTCCACATGCCGTAGGATTAGATACGCGCCTTTTCACACAATACCACACAGGGGAGGATTAGATACGTGCATCTGCACACAGTACCACATGCCAAAGTATTAGATACGCGCATCTGCACACGGTACCGCACGCCAGAGTCATTAGATATGTGCGTCTGCACACAGTTTCACTTACTGGAGGATTAGATACGCGCCTCTTCACACAATACCGCACGGGGATGATTAGATATGTGCATCTGCACACAGTACCACACCAACAAGGATTGGATACTTGCATCTAAACACAGTACTACACGGGGAAGGATACTCCAGGTATCCATAACAACTGATCACAGGTTTTTCACTGACATCCAAAATGAGATACACATAATCACATGACGCTTATGGACATACACACAAACAGCATACAAAATACACCAGTGCAAAATTGGACAATTCTTATGGGGCCACTACACAAACATAAAATGTAATATACCCGTGCGAAGCCGGGTCCTCCCTCTAGTAGGGAGATATATATATATATATATATATATATATATATATACTAGAGGGAGGACCCGGCTTCGCACGGGTATATTACATTTTATGTTTGTGTAGTGACCCCATAAGAAATGTCCAATTTTGCACTGGTGTATTCTGTATGTGGTTTGTGTGTTTGTCCATAAGCGTCATGTGAATATGTGTATCTCATTTTGGATATCAGTGAAAAACCTGTGATCAGTTGTTATGGATACCTGGAGTAAAGCTGTATCTAATCCTTCCCCGTGTAGTACTGTGTTTAGACGCAAGTATCCAATCCTTGTTGGTGTGGTACTGTGTGCAGATGCACATATCTAATCCTCCAGCGTGTGGTACTGTGTGCAGATGTGTGTATCTACTTCTCCCCCGTGTGGCATTGTGTGAAGAGGCACGTATCTAATCCTCCGGTAAGTGAAACTGTGTGCAGACGTGCATATCTAATCTTACGGCATGTGGTACTATATGCAGACGCGCGTATCTAATCCTCTGGCGTGTGGTACTGTGTGCAGACAGGTGTATCTAATCCTCTGGCGTGAGGTACTGTGTGCAGATGCACGTATCTAATCCTCCCCCATGTGGTACTGTGTGCTGAGACGCGTACCACATAATTATCTGGCATGTGGTATTGTGTGCAGAGGCATGTATCTAATCCTCCAAAGTGTGGTACTGTGTTCAGACGCACATATCTAATCCTCCCCTGTGTGGTATTGTATGAAGAGGCGCGTATCTATTCCTACGGCATGTGGAACTGTGTGTAGACGCACGTATCTAATCCTACAGCATGTGGCACTGTATGCAGCCGCGTGTATCTAATCCTATGGCATGTACAACTGTGTGAAGATGTGCGTATCTAATCATCTGACATGTGGAACTGTAAGCAGATGTGCATATTTAATCCTACGGCATGTGGTACTGTGTGCAGACGTGCTTATCTAAACCTCTGGTGTGTGGAACTGTGTGCAGATGCGCGTATCTAATCCTCCCCTGTGTGGTATTGTGTGATGAGGCGTGTATCTAATCCTACGGCGAGTGGAACTGTGTGTAGACGCGCATATCTAATCCTACGGCATGTGGTACTGTGTGCAGATGCGCGTATCTAATCCTCTTGCGTGTGGTACTGTGTATTGAGATTAATATCTAATTCTCTGGCTTGTGGTACTGTGTGCAGAGGCTTGTATCTAATCCTCCAAAGTGTGGTACTGTGTGAAGAGGTGCGTATCTAATCCTACGGCATGTGGAACTGTGTGTAGATGCGCATATCTAATCCTACAGTATGTGGTACTGTGTGCAGACGCATGTATCTAATCCTCTCTGTGTGGTACTGTGTGCTGAGACGTGTATGTAATTCTCTGGCTTGTGGTACTGTGTGCAGAGGCATGTATCTAATCCTCCAAAGTGTGGTACTGTGTGCAGATGCACATATCTAATCCTCTGGCATGTGGTACTGTGTGCAGATGTGCGTATCTAATCCTCCCCCGTGTGGTACTGTGTGCTGAGACGTGTATGTAATTCTCTGGCTTATGGTACTCTGTGCAGAGGCATGTATCTAATCCTCCAAAGTGTGGTACTGTGTGCAGATACACGTATCTAATCCTCCCCTGTGTGGTATTGTGTGAAGAGGTGCGTATCTAATCCTACGGCATGTGGAACTGTGTGTAGATGCGCGTATATAATCCTTTGGCATGTGCTACTGTGTGCAGATGCACGTATCTAATCCTCCCCTGTGTAGTACTGTGTGCAGATGCACATATCTAATCCTCTGGCATGTGGTACTGTGTGCAGATGTGCGTATCTAATCCTCCCCCGTGTGGTACTGTGTGCTGAGACGTGTATGTAATTCTCTGGCTTATGGTACTCTGTGCAGAGGCATGTATCTAATCCTCCAAAGTGTGGTACTGTGTGCAGATACACGTATCTAATCCTCCCCTGTGTGGTATTGTGTGAAGAGGTGCGTATCTAATCCTACGGCATGTGGAACTGTGTGTAGATGCGCGTATCTAATCCTACGGCATGTGGTACTGTGTGAAGACGCGTGTATCTAATCCTCCCTGTGTGGTATTGTGTGCTGAGACGTGTATGTAATTCTCTGGCTTGTGGTACTGTGTGCAGAGGCATGTATCTAATCCTCCAAAGTGTGGTACTGTGTGCAGACACACGTATCTAATCCTCCCCTGTGTGGTATTGTGTGAATAGGCGCGTATCTAATCTTACGGCATGTGGAACTGTGTGTAGATGCACGTATCTAATCCTACGGCATGTGGTACTGTGTGCAGATGTGTATATCTTATGCTCTGGTGTGTGGAACTGTGTGCAGATGCGTGTATCCAATCCTTTGGCATGTGGTACTGTGTGCAGACGCATGTATCCAATCCCCCGGCGTGTGGTACTTTGTGCAGACGTGTGTATCTAATCCTTCGGCATGTGGAACTGTGTGCAGAAACACGTATTTATTCCTCTGGTTTGTGGGACTGTGTGCAGATGCGTGTATCTAATCCTCTGGCGTGTGATACTGTGTGCTGATCTGTGTATCTAATCCTCTGATGCATGTATCTCAGTTTGGATATCAGTGTTGGGTTGTGTATGTGGAGTGACCATGTGTATTGCAGTTGGAATATGAGTGAAAGACTTGCAGGTTTGTATTGGATAAGGGGGGGGGCATTGTGTTTGGAATGCTGTATCTCAGCAACGGTACGTCCGAGCGAGTTGGAGTCTCATCTTAAACCTTCCCGGATACCTGAAGTATCTCTGTACCAAATTTGGTGAAGATCGGTCCAGTCGTTTGGTTCGCATTAGAGCACAGACAGACAGACAGACAGACAGAAATTCATTTTTATAATATAGGGAGATATAATATACAGTCCTATGAAAAAGTTTGGGCACCCCTATTAATCTTAATCATTTTTAGTTCTAAATATTTTGGTGTTTGCAACAGCCATTTCAGTTTGATATATCTAATAACTGATGGACACAGTAATATTTCAGGATTGAAATGAGGTTTATTGTACTAACAGAAAATGCGCAATATGCATTAAACCAAAATTTGACCGGTGCAAAAATATGGGCACCTCAACAGAAAAGTGACATTAATATTTAGTACATCCTCCTTTTGCAAAGATAACAGCCTCTAGTCGCTTCCTGTAGCTTTTAATCAGTTCCTGGATCCTGGATGAAGGTATTTTGGACCATTTCTTTCTACAAAACAATTCAAGTTCAGTTAAGTTTGATGGTCGCCGAACATGGACAGCCCGCTCTCAAATGATCTGAAAACAAAGATTGTTCAACATAGTTGTTCAGGGGAAGGATACAAAACGTTGTCTCAGAGATTTAACCTGTCAGTTTCCACTGTGAGGAACATAGTAAGGAAATGGAAGACCACAGGGACAGTTCTTGTTAAGCCCAGAAGTGGCAGGCCAAGAAAAATATCAGAAAGGCAGAGAAGAAGAATGGTGAGAACAGTCAAGGACAATCCACAGACCACCTCCAAAGAGCTGCAGCATCATCTTGCTGCAGATGGTGTCACTGTGCATCGGTCAACTATACAGCGCACTTTGCACAAATAGAAGCTGTATGGGAGAGTGATGAGAAAGAAGCCGTTTCTGCACGTACGCCACAAATAGAGTTGCCTGAGGTATGAAAAAGCACATTTGGACAAGGCAGCTTCATTTTGGAAACAAAAATTGAGTTGTTTGGTTATAAAAAAAGGCGTTATGCATGGCGTCCAAAAAGAAACAGCATTCCAAGAAAAACACATGCTACCCACTGTAAAATTTGGTGGAGGTTCCATCATGCTTTGGGGCTGTGTGGCCAATGCCGGCATCGGGAATCTTGTTAAAGTTGAGGGTCGCATGGATTCCACTCAGTATCAGCAGATTCTTGAGAATAATGTTCAAGAATCAGTGACGAAGTTGAAGTTACGCCGGGGATGGATATTTCAGCAAGACAATGATCCAAAACACCGCTCCAAATCCTCAGGCATTCATGCAGAGGAACAATTACAATGTTCTGGAATGGCCATCCCAGTCCCCAGACCTGAATATCATTGAACATCTGTGGGATGATTTGAAGCGGGCTGTCCATGCTCGGCAACCATCTAACTTAACTGAACTTGAATTGTTTGTCCAAAATACCTTTATCCAGGATCCAGGAACTGATTAAAAGCTACAGGAAGCGACTAGAGGCTGTTATCTTTGCAAAAGGAGGATCTACTAAATATTAATGTCACTTTTCTGTTGAGGTGCCCATACTTTTGCACCGGCCAAATTTTGGTTTAATGCATATTGCACATTTTCTGTTAGTACAATAAACCTCATTTCAATCCTGAAATATTACTGTGTCCATCAGTTATTAGATATATCAAACTGAAATGGCTGTTGCAAATACCAAAATATTTAGAACTAAAAATGATTAAGATTAATAGGGGTGCCCAAACTTTTTCATAGGACTGTATATATATATATATATATATATACTAGAGGGAGGACCCGGCTTCGCACGGGTATATTATAATTTATGTTTGTGTACTGGCCCCATAAGAATTGTCCAATTTTGCACTGGTGTATTTTGTATGTGGTTTCTGTGTATGTCCATAAGCGTAATGTGATTATGTGTATCTCATTTTGGATGTCAGTGAAAAACCTGTGATCAATTGTTATGGATACCTGGAGAAAAGCTGTATCTAATCCTTCCCCGTGTAGTACTGTGTTTAGATGCAAGTATCTAATCCTTGTTGGTGTGGTACTTTGTGCAGATGCACATATCTAATCCTCACCATGTGATATTGTGTGAAGAGGCGCGTATCTAATCCTCCAGTAAGTGAAACTGTGTGCAGACACGCGTATCTAATAACTCTGGCGTGTGGTACTGTGTGCAGATGCACGTACCTAATCCTCCCCCATGTGGAACTGTGTGCTGAGACGCGTATCTAATTCTCTGGCATGTGGTACTGTATGCAGAGGCCTGTATCTAATCCTCCAAAGTGTGGTACTGTGTGCACACACGTATCTAATCCTCCCCTGTGTGGTACTGTGTGAAGAGTCGCGTATCTAATCCTACTGCATGTGGTACTGTGTGCAGACGCGTGTATCTAATTCTATGGCGTGTACAACTGTGTGCAGACGCGCGTATCTAATCCTCTGGAGTGTGGAACTGTGTGTAGACGTGTGTATCTAATCCTACGGCATGTGGTACTCTGTGCAGACGTGTGTATCTAATCCTATGGCGTGTACAACTGTGTGCAGACGCGCGTATCTAATCCTCTGGAGTGTGGAACTGTGTGTAGACGCGCGTATCTAATTCTACGGCATGTGGTACTGTGTGCAGACGTGCGTATCTAATCCTCCCCATGTGGTACTGTGTGTAGACGCGTGTATCTAATCCTCTGGAGTGTGGAACTGTGTGTAGACGCGCGTATCTAATTCTACGGCATGTGGTACTGTGTGTAGACGCGCGTATCTAATCCTACGGCATGTGGTACTGTGTGCAGACGCGTGTATCTAATCCTATGGCGTGTACAACTGTGTGAAGACACGTGTATCTAATCCTCCCCTGTGTGGTATTGTGTGAAGAGGTGCGTATCTAATCCTACAGTGTGTGGAACTGTGTGTAGAAGCATGTATCCAATCCCCCGGCATGTGGTACTGTGTGCAGACGTGCGTATCTAATCCTCCCCCATGTGGTACTGTGTGTAGATGCGCGTATCTAATCCTACGGCATGTGGTACTGTGTGCAGACGCGTGTATCTAATCCTATGGCGTGTACAACTTTGTGAAGACACGTGTATCTAATCCTCCCCTGTGTGGTATTGTGTGAAGAGGTGCGTATCTAATCCTACAGTGTGTGGAACTGTGTGTAGAAGCATGTATCCAATCCCCCGGCATGTGGTACTGTGTGCAGACGTGCGTATATAATCCTATGGCATGTGGTACTGTGTGTAGACGTGCGTATCTAATCCTCCCCCATGTGGTACTGTGTGCTGAGATGCGTATCTAATTCTCTGGCTTGTGGTGCTGTGTGCAGAGGCATGTATCTAATCCTCCAAAGTGTGGTACTGTGTGCACACACATATCTAATCCTCCCCTGTGTGGTATTGTGTGAAGAGGCGCGTATCTAATCCTTCAGCGTGTGGAACTGTGTGTAGACGCGCGTATCTAATCCTACTGCATGTGGTACTGTGTGAAGACGCGTGTATCTAATCCTATGGCGTGTACAACTGTGTGAAGACACGTGTATCTAATCTTCCCCTGTGTGGTATTGTGTGAAGAGGTGCGTATCTAATCCTACAGTGTGTGGAACTGTGTGTAGACGCATGTATCCAATCCCCCAGCATGTGGTACTGTGTGCAGACGCGCGTATATAATCCTATGGCATGTGGTACTGTGTGTAGACGCGCGTATCTAATCCTCCCCCATGTGGTACTGTGTGCTGAGACGCGTATCTAATTCTCTGGCTTGTGGTACTGTGTGCAGAGGCATGTATCTAATCCTCCAAAGTGTGGTACTGTGTGCACACACACGCATCTAATCTTTCCCTGTGTGGTATTGTGTGAAGAGGCGCGTATCTAATCCTTCGGCGTGTGGAACTGTGTGTAGACGCATGTATCTAATCCTACTGCATGTGGTACTGTGTGAAGACGCGTGTATCTAATCCTATGGCGTGTACAACTGTGTGCAGACGCGCGTATCTAATCCTCTGGAGTGTGGAACTGTGTGTAGACGCGTGTATCTAATCCTAAGGCATGTGGTACTCTGTGCAGATGCGTGTATCTAATCCTATGGCGTGTACAAATGTGTGCAGACGCGCGTATCTAATCCTCTGGAGTGTGTAACTGTGTGTAGACGCCTGTATCTAATCCTTCGGTATGTGGAACTGTGTGCAGAAATGCGTATTTAATTCTCTGGTTTGTGGGACTCTGTGCAGACCCGTGTATCTAATCCTCTGGTGTGTGATACTGTGTGCTGATCTGTGTATCTAATCCTCTGATGTGTGTATCTCAGTTTGGATATCAGTGTTGTATTGTGAATGTGGAATGACCGTGTGTATTGCAGTTAGAATATCAGTGAAAGTCTTGCAGGTTTGTATTGGCTAAGGGGGGGGCACTGTGTTTGGAATGCTGTATCTCAGCAACGGTACGTCCGAGCGAGTTGGAGTCTCGTCTTAAACCTTCCCGGATATCTGAAGTATCTCAGTACCAAATTTGGTGAAGATCGGTCCAGTCGTTTGGTTCGCATTAGAGTACAGACAGACAGACAGACGGACAGACAGAAATTCATTTTTATAATATAGGGAGATATATATATATATATATATATATATATATATATATATATATATATATATACTAGAGGGATGACCCGGCTTCGCACGGGGATATTACATTTTATGTTTGTGTAGTGGCCTCATAAGAATTGTCCAGTTTTGCACTGGTGTATTGTGTATGTGCTTTGTGTGTATGTCCATAAGCGTCATGTGATTATGTGTATCTCATTTTGGATATCAGTGAAAAACCTGTGATCAGTTGTTATGGATACCTGGAGTAAAGCTGTATCTAATCCTTCCCCATGCAGTACTGTGTTTAGACGCAAGTATCTAATCCTTGTTGGTGAGGAGGCACGTATCTAATCCTCCGGTAAATGAAACTGTGTGCAGAAGTGCATATCTAATCTTACAGCATGTGGTACTATGTGCAGACGCGTGTATCTAATCCTCTGGCGTGAGGTACTGTGTGCAGATGCGCGTATCTAATCCTCCCCCCTGTGGTACTGTGTGCTGAGATGCGTATCTAATTATCTGGCATGTGGTACTGTGTGCAGATGCATGTATCTAATCCTCCAAAGTGTGGTACTGTATTCAGACGCATGTATCTAATCCTCCCCTGTGTGGTATTGTGTGAAGAGGCGCATATCTAATCCTTTGGCGTGTGGAACTGTGTGTAGACGCGCGTATCTAATCCTACAGCATGTGGTACTGTGTGCAGATGTGTGTATCTAATCTTATGGCGTGTATAACTGTGTGCAGACGTGCGTATCTAATCCTCTGGAGTGTGGAACTGTATGTAGATGCGTGTATCTAATCCTACGGCATGTGGTACTCTGTGCAGACGTGTGTATATAATCCTATGGCGTGTACAACTGTGTGAAGACACGTGTATCTAATCCTCCCCTGTGTGGTATTGTGTGAAGAGGTGCGTATCTAATCCTATGGCGTGTGGAACAGTGTGTAGACGTGCGTATCCAATCCCCCGGCCTGTGGTACTGTGTGCAGATGCGCGTATCTAATCCTATGGCATGTGGTACTGTGTGTAGACGCGCGTATCCAATCCCCCGGCATGTGGTACTGTGTGTAGACGCGCGTATCTAATCCTCCCCCATGTGGTACTGTGTGCAGACACGCGTATCTAATCCTCCCCCGTGTGATACTGTGTGCGGAAACGCATATCTAATTCTCTGGCTTGTGGTACTGTGTCCAGAGGCATGCATCTAATCCTCCAAACTGTGGTACTGTGTTCACACACACGTATCTAATCCTCCTCTGTGTGGTATTGTGTGAAGAGGCGCATATCTAATCCTTCCGCTTGTGGAACTATGTGCAGACGCGCGTATCTAATCCTACTGCATGTGGTACTGTGTGCAGACGCGTGTATCTAATCCTATGGCATGTACAACTGTGTGCAGACGTGCGTATCTAATCCTCTGGAGTGTGGAACTGTATGTAAACGCGTGTATCTAATCCTACGGCATGTGGTACTCTGTGCAGACGTGTGTATCTAATCCTATGGCGTGTACAAATGTGTGCAGATGCGCGTATCTAATCCTCTGGAGTGTGGAACTGTGTGTAGATGCGCGTATCTAATCCTATGGCAAGTGGTACTGTGTGCAGACACGCGTATCTAATGATACGACATGTGGTACTGTGTGTAGACGCGCGTATCTAATCCTACGGCATGTGGTACTGTGTGCAGACGCTTGTATCTAATCCTATGGCGTGTTCAACTGTGTGAAGACACGTGTATCTAATCCTCCTCTGTGTGGTATTGTGTGAAGAGGCGCGTATCTAATCCTCCCCCGTGTGGTACTGTGTGCAGACGCGCGTATCTAATCCTACGGTGTGTACAAATGTGTGCAGATGCGCGTATCTAATCCTCTGGAGTGTAGAACTATGTGTAGACGTGTGTATCTAATCCTACGGCATGTGGTACTCTGTGCAGACGCGTGTATCTAATCCTATGGTGTGTACAAATGTGTGCAGATGCGCGTATCTAATCCTCTGGAGTGTGGAACTGTGTGTAGATGCCTGTATCTAATCCTTTGGCATGTGGAACCGTGTGCAGTTGCACGTATCAAATCCTTCAGTTTGTGGAACTGTGTGCAGAAGTGCGTATTTAATCCTCTGGTTTGTGGGACTGTGTGCAGATGTGTGTATCTAATCCTCTGGCGTGTGATACTGTGTGCTGATCTGTGTATCTAATCCTCTGATGTGTGTATCTCAGTTTGGATATCAGTGTTGTATTGTGCATGTGGAGTGACCATGTGTATTGCAGTTGGAATATGAGTGAAAGTCTTGCAGGTTTGTATTGGCTAAGGGGGGGCACTGTGTTTGAAATGCTGTATCTCAGCAACGGTATGTCCGAGCGAGTTGGAGTCTCGTCTTAAACCTTCCCGGATACCTGAAGTATCTCTGTACCAAATTTGGTGAAGATCGGTCCAGTCGTTTGGTTCGCATTAGAGCACAGACAGACAGACAGACAGACAGACAGAAATTCATTTTTATAATATAGGGAGATATATATATATCTCCCTATCTTATAAAAATGAATTCTTGTCTGTCTGTCTGTCTGTCTGTCCGTCTGTCTGTCTGTCTGTACTCTAATGCGAACCAAACAACTGGACCGATCTTCACCAAATTTGGCACAGAGATACTTCAGGTATCCGGGAAGGTTTAAGACAAGACTCCAACTCGCTCGGACGTACCGTTGCTGAGATACAGCATTCCAAATACAGTGCCCCCCCCCCCCTTAGCCAATACAAACCTGCAAGTCTTTCACTCATATTCCAACTGCAATACACACGGTCACTCCACATGCACAATACAACACTGATATCCAAACTGAGATACATGCATCAGAGGATTAGATACACAGATCAGCACACAGTATCACACGCCACAGGATTAGATACACGGGTCTGCACACAGTCCCACACACCAGAGGATTAAATACGCATTTCTGCACACAGTTCCACACACTGAAGGATTTGATACGTGCATTTGCACACGGTTTCACATGCCAAAGGATTAGATACAGGCGTCTACACACAGTTCCACACTCCAGAGGATTAGATACGTGCATCTGCACACATTTGTACACGCCATAGGATTAGATACACGCGTCTGCACACAGTTCCACATTCCAGAGGATTAGATATGCGCGTCTGCACACAGTTCCACATTCCAGAGGATTAGATACGCGCATCTGCACACAGTTGTACATGCCATAGGATTAGATACACGCGTCTGCACACAGTACCACATGCAGTAGGATTAGATACGCGCGTCTACACATAGTTCCACACGCCAAAGGATTAGATATGCACGTCTGCACACAGTACCACACGGGGGAGGATTAGGTACGCGCGTCTACACACAGTACCACATGCCATAGGATTAGATACGCGCTTCTGCACACAGTACCACATGCCGGGGGATTGGATACGCGCGTCTACACACATTTCCACACGCCGTAGGATTAGATACGCGCCTCTTCACACAATACCATACAGGGGAGGATTAGATACACGTGTCTTCACACAGTTGTACACGCCATAGGATTAGATACATGGGTCTGCACACAGTCCCACACACCAGAGGATTAAATACGCACTTCTGCACCCAGTACCACATGCCATAGGATTAGATACGTGCGCCTGCACACGGTTCCACATGCCGAAGCATTAGATACAGGCGTCTACACACAGTTCCACACTCCAGAGGATTAGATACACAGATCAGCACACAGTATCACACGTCAGAGGATTAGATACACGGGTCTCCACACAGTCCCACACACCAGAGGATTAAATACGCATTTCTGCACACAGTTCCACACACTGAAGAATTTGATACACGCGTCTGCACACGGTTCCACATGCCGAAGGATTAGATACAGGCGTCTACACACAGTTCCACACTCCAGAGCATTAGATACGTGCATCTGCACACATTTGTACACGCCATAGGATTAGATACACACGTCTGCACAGAGTAATACATGCCGTAGGATTAGATACACGCGTCTACACACAGTTCCACATTCCAGAGGATTAGATACGTGCGTCTGCACACAGTTGTACACGCCATAGGATTAGATACACGCGTCTGCAGACAGTACCACATGCAGTAGGATTAGATACGCGCGTCTACACATAGTTCCACACGCCAAAGGATTAGATACGCGCCTCTTCACACAATACCACACTTTGGAGGATTAGATACGTGTCTCTGCACACAGTACTACAAGCCAGAGAATTAGATACGCGTCTCAGCACACAGTATCACACAGGGGAGGATTAGATACTCGTGTTTACACACAATACCACACGGGGAGGATTAGATACACGCGTCTACACACAGTACCACATGCCATAGGATTAGATATGCGCATCTGCACACAGTACCACACGCTGTAGGATTAGATACGCGCCTCTTCACACAATACCACACAGGGGAGGATTAGATACACGTGTCTTCAAACAGTTGTACACGCCATAGGATTAGATACACGCGTCTGCACACAGTACCACATGCCGTAGGATTAGATACGTGCGTCTACACACAGTACCACATGCCGTAGGATTAGATACACGTGTCTACACACAGTTCCACACGCCGTAGGATTAGATACGCGCCTCTTCACACAATACCACACAGGGGAGGATTAAATACGTGCGTCTGCACACAGTACCACACGCCAGAGGATAAGATAAGCGCGTCTGCACACAGTACCAAATTCAGTAGGATTAGATACGCACGTCTGCACACAGTACCACATGCCATAGGATTAGATACCCACGTCTACACACAGTTCCACATGCCGTAGGATTAGATACGCGCCTCTTCACACAATACCACACAGGGGAGAATTAGATACGTGCATCTGCACACAGTACCGCACGCCAGAGTCATTAGATATGCGCGTCTGCACACAGTTTCACTTACTGGAGGATTAGATACGCGCCTCTTTACACAATACCACACGGGGAGGATTAGATATGTGCATCTGCACACAGTACCACACCAACAAGGATTGGTTACTTGCATCTAAACACAGTTCTACACGGGGAAGGATTAGATACAGCTTTACTCCAGGTATCCATAACAACTGATCACAGGTTTTTCACTGACATCCAAAATGAGATACACATAATCACATGACGCTTATGGACATACACACAAACAACATACAAAATACACCAGTGCAAAATTGGACAATTCTTATGGGGCCACTACACAAACATAAAATGTAATATACCCGTGCGAAGCCGGGTCCTCCCTCTAGTATATATATATCTCCCTATCTTATAAAAATGAATTCTTGTCTGTCTGTCTGTCTGTCTGTCCGTCTGTCTGTCTGTCTGTCTGTACTCTAATGCGAACCAAACGACTGGACCGATCTTCACCAAATTTGGTACAGAGATACTTCAGGTATCCGGGAAGGTTTAAGACGAGACTACAACTCGCTCGGACATACCGTTGCTGAGATACAGCATTCCAAATACAGTGCCCCCCCCTTAGCCAATACAAACCTGCAAGTCTTTCACTCATATTCCAACTGCAATACACACGGTCACTCCACATGCACAATACAACACTGATATCCAAACTGAGATACACGCATCAGAGGATTAGATACACAGATCAGCACACAGTATCACATGCCAGAGGATTAGATACATGGGTCTGCACACAGTCCCACACACCAGAGGATTAAATACGCATTTCTGCACACAGTTCCACACACTGAAGGATTTGATACGTGCATTTGCACACGGTTTCACATGCCAAAGGATTAGATACAGGTGTCTACACACAGTTCCACACTCCAGAGGATTAGATACGTGCGTCTGCACACATTTGTACACGCCATAGGATTAGATACACGCGTCTGCACACAGTTCCACATTCCAGAGGATTAGATATGCGCGTCTGCACACAGTTGTACATGCTATAGGATTAGATACACGCGTCTGCACACAGTACCACATGCAGTAGGATTAGATACGCGCATCTACACATAGCTTCACACGCCAAAGGATTAGATATGCACGTCTGCACACAGTACCACACAGGGGAGGATTAGATACGCGCGTCTACACAGTACTACATGCCATAGGATTAGATACGCGCATCTGCACACAGTACCACATGCCGGGGGATTGGATACAGTCCCACACACCAGAGGATTAAATACGCATTTCTGCACACAGTTCCACACACTGAAGGATTTGATACACGCGTCTGCACACGGTTCCACATGCCGAAGGATTAGATACAGGTGTCTACACACAGTTCCACACTCCAGAGCATTAGATACGTGTGTCTGCACACATTTGTACACGCCATAGGATTAGATACACGCGTCTGCACAGAATACCACATGCCGTAGGATTAGATACACGCGTCTACACACAGTTCCACATTCCAGAGGATTAGATACGCGCGTCTGCACACAGTTGTACACGCCATAGGATTAGATACACGCGTCTGCAGACAGTACCATATGCAGTAGGATTAGATACGCGCGTCTACACATAGTTCCACACGCCAAAGGATTAGATATGCGCCTCTTCACACAATACCACACTTTGGAGGATTAGATACGTGTCTCTGCACACAGTACCACAAGCCAGAGAATTAGATACGCGTCTCAGCACACAGTATCACACAGGGGAGGATTAGATACGCGTGTTTACACACAGTACCACATGGGGGAGGATTAGATACGCGCGTCTACACACAGTTCACATGCCATAGGATTAGATATGCGCATCTGCACACAGTACCACATGCCGGGGGATTGGATACACGCCTCTACACACAGTTCCACACGCCGTAGGATTAGATACGCGCCTCTTCACACAATACCACACAGGGGAGGATTAGATACATGTGTCTTCACACAGTTGTACATGCCGTAGGATTAGATACGTGCGTCTACACAGTACCACATGCCTTAGGATTAGATACGTGCGTCTACACACAGTACCACATGCCGTAGGATTAGATATGCACGTTTACACACAGTACCACATGCCGTAGGATTAGATACACATGTCTACACACAGTTCCACACGCCGTAGGATTAGATACGCGCCTCTTCACACAATTCCACACGCCGTAGGATTAGATACGCGCCTCTTCACACAGTACCACACGGGGGAGGATTAAATACGTGCGTCTGCACACAGTACCACACGCCAGAGGATAAGATAAGCGCGTCTGCACACAGTACCAAATTCCGTAGGATTAGATACGCACGTCTGCGCACAGTACCACATGCCGTAGGATTAGATACCCACGTCTACACACAGTTCCACATGCCTTAGGATTAGATACGCGCCTTTTCACACAATACCACACAGGGGAGGATTAGATACGTGCATCTGCACACAGTACCACATGCCAGAGTATTAGATACGCGCATCTGCACATGGTACCGTACGCCAGAGTCATTAGATATGCGCGTCTGCACACAGTTTCACTTACTGGAGGATTAGATACGCGCCTCTTCACACAATACCACACGGGGAGGATTAGATATGTGCATCTGCACACAGTACCACACCAACAAGGATTGGATACTTGCATCTAAACACAGTACTACACGGGGAAGGATTAGATACAGCTTTACTCCAGGTATCCATAACAACTGATCACAGGTTTTTCACTGACATCCAAAATGAGATACACATAATCACATGACGCTTATGGACATACACACAAACAGCATACAAAATACACCAGTGCAAAATTGGACAATTCTTATGGGGCCACTACACAAGCATAAAATGTAATATACCCGTGCGAAGCCGGGTCCTCCCTCTAGTATATATATTATATATATATATATATATATATATATATATATATATATATATATATATATATATACTGCATATATATATATATGTGTGTGTGTGTATAAGAAAACATACAGTATTTAGAAAACATATTTTTTTATTTTTTTGTACTTTGAGTGCTTTGCCCTTTTTTCTTTTTATCGATTGGATATCTATAGGTGGCAGCATATTAGTTAAAGGCGCTTACAAGATTTCTGATAAAGACAACATATCCAATGTTAAAATTGTAATATTGGATCTTTTCATATGTTTGTGCTATATTATTGGTACTTCTCCAAGTGATGTATAATTCTGTAACAGACCTATACAGACACTGGAAGGCACGTATAGGTATCATGTTTAGTCCACTGTGCATTTTTTCTGCCCTGGCACTTGTACTATCTCACCCTTATCTAATGTTAGTATGAATATCTATATCATGAGGAATCATTATTTACAACAAATGTTCAGTAAAAAACAGGAAATTAAATGCCAATTAGACGCCAATTAAAATGTATTATATGTATGATAATTGTATTGATGGACACAACCAACCATTGCTTACTCTAAGGTATGGATAAGGCTAGGCCGACCCTTTTCAGATTGCTGTTCTGACACAATGACAGATATAGATAGAGCGCCTTCCATTTGTATCCACCTCAATTCAGGGCAAAGATAAAAATAAGACAGAAATTTTCTTCTGTCTTGTTTGTTCTTGTTAGGAACTAAAGATAAAGTCAGAGCAGAATAAACAAATATAATGGGGAGTGGGGAATGAGAGAAATGTGGAGCTAACTAACTAATCTAATTCACTCACAGATTTCAATGGCTTTGTGAAGGGGACTTTGCAATATAGTTGCATAATCATAGCCAAAGTCATAAAAGCCTTATAGAAGCTCTTGATATATTCTAAAACATGAACAGCATGCAGGAACACTGAGCTAAAATTTAGCTTTTTTAAACTGACAGCTTATTCTTATGATAAACTATCAATTTTAGATTATTGTCAGTCTGAATTCTAGGCAACTCCAGAAAAACTTCAGTGCCCCTGTTGGGCTTAGGGACCTGTCTATTGTTAGTGGTTTACCATCAACTGTTTCTACCACTTGGGGAATGGGTAGCAACCCTTTGTTGTTCTACCTCTTCCCCGATAGTTTTGATTTTGCGGCTCTCTCGGTGTATACTGCAGTGTGCTTCTGAGACCTGCTTAAATGGGTCTTCTCTTGGTTTCTGGTCGCACCATCACCTTTTTTTGTTTCTTTTTTTCTTTTCTTTGTTGTCTTGCTACCCTTCCTCATGCCTCTTTCTCTCTTTTTCTTTCTCCTTCTTCTGATGTTCGTTTTTGGCCCTTTCTGTTTAGGGCATGCTTTTGTGTATTTTGTCTTGTATACTTATTTGTTTTAATTGTTATAAATAAATTTATAAAAAAACAAAAACAAAAAAAGGGAGCTCTTTTATCAGGTAGTGCTGTGCTCAGAACACTATACTTGTCAAAGTAGCATGTGGCAACACTGCAATATCCAGATCACACTGATTGTGATAAGGTCAGAGGTTGTGTTGATGACCAACTGACCAGTAATCCTGGGTAACTGTTGTTGTCCTAATTAATGAGGCTAAGTGCTTGCGATGAGGCATTATTAAAGCAGCATAGATCTATATAGCAGAGAAAGGAAGAGAGATAACAACAATGCAAGTATTTGTATTTGTTCCTGATTGGTGTAGTACATCTCAATCACACAAAGAGAGAAAGTTTAAGCCGTTCCATATATAGCCAATCACTTCCGGTCTTGTGCTGTGTCTCTAGGAAGCGGTCCTCTGGCAGCATGCCAAGCACATAACTTCTTGCGCCCATCCTGAATGTATCTTATCATATAGCCTCACAGCATGCTTCTTAACCACTTCCGGACCGCCCATAGACTATAAGCGTCTGGGAAGTGGTTGCCTAGTTCTGACAGGACGTGCTGGTATGTCCAGTCAGAACACCTGCTGAAGCTGAAAGCCGGCAGTAACTTCAGCCAGAGCTCCCAGAGAGAAGGCAGGGAAGGTTTATTCCCTTCCCTGCCTTCTTGATCGCTGTGTATACACTGTGGGAACAGTACAAAGAACTTCTAATGATCTTTTTACTCCTAAGGTTGCGACAGTGACAAGGTGACATCCTGATCCAGGGTCTTCTTTCAAAATCATCTACTATGTTACTATGTAACTATACTTGTATGGTGATGTATGGTAGATCCTGGCAAGGCATCACTTGGATAACTATTTGTCTATAGAACTAACTCATCCCACAGCCTGAAAGAAAAATTCTCAGATTGCAAGGTAGATGCAAGAGATGTAACACTTCTATAAACTGTAACACAAGCTCTAAATTTTTGATTACGGGAGCACAACTTTGATCAGAGCGAGAAATATGGTTTCTATGTTGGCTTTATTTCCCGGCCTGACCATGGCTCTGATGAACAGAATTCACAGCATTTACTGTTTTATGATGCTCTGAGCTTCTGAATTACTGCAGCTGTACTATACTGTACTCACATGAACATTATACATTACAGCCATGATAATTTGAAAAATTGCAGCATTATATAAAGGTACAATGCTGTGAATTGTATTCCTACAAGCCACAGTTAGGGTCAGGAAATATGGGCTGCACGTGGACCATTTTTCTTGGCCTGATCACAGTCATGAATTCACACATGGCAGATATTTTGCAGAAATGTCATAGACTGTTCCATACATCTCAATGATGCTTGCAGAAATCCATGTACATGCCACAGAAACCACCATATTCACATATATAGTGAAGATATTAGAAATTTCTGCTAAAATTCTTTGGCGTGGTTGTAAAGCATTTTGTGTAATGGTCTCTGTAATTTCAATATGGATGTGTACTGATGTTTATGTATCAAAAGCACAATTCTAAGAATATATCTAAACACATTTATAGAGGCATCCTTCTACTTTAAAAATGGACAGCTCTATATGCAGTCCATTAGTTCATAAATAGTTAATAATGATGCAACTCTTCACTATAAATAATGAATATTGTGCATTTCTAATTAACCCTCCAATTACAGGCACACATCTGTTAACATACCATTTTGTCTATGCTAATTAAGAAAATCACAAAAACACAAAAAAAAACCAAAACAAAACAATAACACAAGGATAGTGCTTGGTTAACACAATGAATATGAGCACGTAAAAATAGTACAAGTTCCAAATAGACCAGTATCAAATAAATGGATAACTACCAAAGTGGAAAAAGCATATTGATCATCACAAGAAGCCGGGATCTTACCATCAAACAAGCTGAGCTGATGATGATATATGCAGCAAGTTATTATAACCAACAGAGGATTAATCCAATGTGGTATTCCTCCCTCCTACTATATTATAGAATTGGGCATTATATAATAAATACCCAATAGACACCCCGTCAACCTGGTACACCTTGAAAGAACTGATGACTAAACTGTGTTGTGAGCCATCAAATTGTTCCATTAGGAAACTTTTATGTACTTTTATTCATTGCATGGAACCATGACCACCATCCTTCTGCTTTGTATTTGGGTCCAATATTTACTTTTTAATGTGCATGATGATCAGACTATTTGTAATGAATTTGTAAAAATGTATATATTGAAATAATAAGGACTTGTGCACATGCCCGTGCTGTTTTTCACAGACCTGATGTATTTCAGTTTTAAAAAACGGGCTATCAAAAATATGGACATGTGAATAGACACCTTGGGCCTCACTCCATTCTTCATAGCCCTGAAACCAGTGGAGAATATGCCTCATATATAACAAGGAGCACGCCTCATTTATATTTCCCTGATCACTAATGTCAGATTTCTGATGTAAATGATAGTAAATCTGGTTGGGCCAATGGCCATGCCCCCTTTTTTTGGAAAATGGTGAAGGTGGCACAGATTTTAAAAATTCCAAATTTGCGACTTTTTATGCCTTGAACTCCTGAAAACTGGAGTACAAGGCATATTAAATCTGTCCCTTTGAATGGCCCCACCCTCTGCCAACCATCACTATGCCCACTTTTCAGTGAAGTGGTGCTGCTGGTGAAAAAGCAAAAGAAGTAGCAATTTTTGTAGCAAGATACCAATTTGCACAAAAAATTTAAACTTCTATGTCTTATATGCCAGAAAACTAGCATACAAGGAATAATAAATTTGACCGAAGGAGTTATCAAAAAGGAAGTTTGACAGATGTCACAAAAATGGCCACCACATGTTCATTTTTCATGGTGATGTGAATAAGCCCTACGTGTATGGTACATTTTCTTCATTGTAGGTTTTTTTTATTTAGGTACAGTGGGTGAAATCAGTATTGAAGATGTCACCAATTTGCTAAGTACTGTATTTTTCGGACTATAAGACGTACTTTGGGAGGAAAATGGGAATTCATCTTATAGTACGAATGGCTGGGGGGCAGAGGAGCAGAGTCACAGCATCACCCTACTTCTGTCACCGCTGGCTTCCTGCAGCGGGAGGAGTGGGGGGATGTAAAGATAATGGTGGCCACTTTACTGCAGAGCAGTCGCCATAGCTACCGGGTCTCTGCTGTATTGTACAGTGGAGACCCTGAGCTAATACCTGCAATCAGAGTCCACAGATCGTGGGCATTACTACCTGTGAGCCCCTTAAAGGTATTAAAGCTGCTCCCAGGCCGGTCCCCATCAGCCTCATACCTTTCTTGTTGCAGGCTAGCTCCTGTGTGGTGAGAATGCCTTATGAAGGCTCCCAGGCCTGTCATAGGAATATCACTATTGCGGCTGGTCTATGACCAGCCTCAATGGTAATGTACAGAATCTCCCATAGACTTCAATGCACTTGTAGTGCAGTCTATGGGACTTGCAATCAATTGATTGCAGGTTCAAGCCCCCTAGGGGGGGCTAATAAAATAGTCAAAAAATAAAAAGGTTAAAAATATAAAAGCAAATTTAAAAAAAGTTCTAAATCACCCCCTTTCCCTAGATAACATATAAAAGTAGAAAATTACTCTGAAACACATACACATTAAGTATCCCTGTATCTGAAAATGCCCGGTCTACAAACTTATAAAAATACTTTTCCTGTTGATGATGAACGTCATAGCGGGGGAAAAAAATCAAAAGTACCAAACTGCCGTTTTTTTTGCTGCTTTGCCTCTGATTTGAATAAAAAGTGATCAAAGCAATAGACATTCACCAAAATGGTATAACTAAAAAGTACCTGACCCCGCAAAAAATGACGTCCTGTGGCCCTAAGGCCCTGTACAGCTGCAGGGTCACCTGTCAATGTAGCCTTGTAGCTGTTGCAAAACTACAACTCCAATATGTTTAATGTTACTAAATATTTTACCAGATTTTTTGCTTCAAAGTTTTTTCCCTATCTTCTTCCTCTAAAACCTAGGTGTGTTTTATGGTCCGGTGCATCTTATAGTTCAAAGAATACAGTAAATATATTTCTAAGGCTAGGTTTACACCTGCATTGGAGTCTCTGTATGAGACACCAGCACAGATTCCACTTATAATCAACAATGAGAAAAGTCCTTTTAGGTTATAAGATTATAGTCTATGGCATGGGTAGGGAACCTTGGCTCTCCAGCTCCTGTGAAACTACAATTCCCATCATGCTCCATTCACTTCCATCAGAGTTCCAAGAACAGCAGAGCAAGTATGCATGCTGGGAGTTGTAGTTTTGTAACAGCTGGAGAGCTGAAGCTTCCTACCCCTGGTCTATGGGGTCTGCAGGTTTCTGCAGGTAACCGCTTTTTAAGTGGACAGGGTTTTCCTCTTCCGGGTTTCCATGTGGACTTGAAAGACAGAAACCTGAACTCTAGTAAAGATACTATTGACATGACATTGCCGCTGCTGTGATACCATATGTTGTATCCACTGTTCTTGCTGCTGTGGGATGAGCTGGGAGAGTGGACGCCCCGCCACATCCGATGCTTAGTGTATGCACAGTGGGCATCTCCCAGCTCATGCTACAGCAACAGGAACAGTGGATACAACATATTGCAGCAGCATACCTGTGCACACGGAACATTGCGTACAGTTGGCTGGCTGCAATGTTTTTCTTCATACAATCTTTGCACAGAAAGATTATTATTATTGGGGGATGTCTTACTTTCGGGGTATGCCTTATATTAGGCAATTCAACAAAACCTCTGCTATGTCTTACTTGCGGGGGATGACATATTTTCGGGGAAACAGGGTAGAGCTCCATAAATTAGTATTAATAAGTTATGTGTAATAATGAGAAATGACACAGGTAAAAACTATTGAACACATATACTGAAATTTAATACTTTGTACAAAAGCCTTTGATAGTGATGCCAGCTTTAAGATGCCTCCTGTATGGAGAAACTAGCGGCATGCATTGCTTAGGTGTGATTGTGGCCCATTCTTCCACACAAACATACTTCAAATCCTAAAGTTTTGGTAGGCTCCTTCTATGACCTCTGAGCTTTAGTTCCTTCCATAGATTTTCTATTGGATTCATGTCAGAGGATTGGCTGGGAGATTCCAGCAGCTTTATTTTCTTTCTCTGAAGCCAATTGAGGCCGGGGTCCCATGTAGCATAAAGTGGAAGGGATTCTGGCTAACCCCATCCACAAATTGAAGAAAATATCCACAGCAGACATTGCGTTTTTGTAAATAGCAGCATGTCAATTATACCTATAGAAATGCTAGCATTTTCCATTTAGGCGTATTGGAAGCAGAAAGTCTGCAGAGGAAAACTCTGTGGACTTTCTGATAAAAGTGCTGCAGGAATAACGACAATGCATTTCCACCGTGGTTTTTCCTGCAGCGCTTTTTGGCTGCAGCTCACAACAAGTGGCCTTAGCCTGAGAGTTTCATTGATTGAAATCATTGTCTTCCTGAAATGTCCACCTTCATTTCAACTTCATCATCCTGGTAGTTGGCAGCAGCTTTTATGAAAAATGTTTCTGTACATCTGTCCATTCAACCTTCCTTTAATAACATGAAGTTTACCAATGCCGTATGCTGAAAAACATTCCCACACCATGATGTTCCCACCTCCAAACTTCACTGTTGGTGTGGTGTTTTTTGGGTGATATGCAGTGCCTTTTAGCCTCCCAACATGGTGTGTATTATAGCATCCATAGAGTTCAATTTTGGTCTCATCTAACCAGACTATATTCTCCCAGTATTTCACTGGCTTGTTGTAACATCCGTTTCTGTAGGGTAAGCTGGTAAGGACTTCTGGGTGGGTCTTGCATTAGGACTCACTGTCCTTGTTTTCTTTTTTGTTTCTCTTTGGATTTTTGCAGCAGCCATAAACCTAAAAGGATACGTAACACGTGTCTAAATGTTGTTGCGCAAACTTCAACCACTTCCGGACCTCCCATAGACTATAGACATCCGGATAGTGGTTGCCTAGTTCTGACAGGACGTACCGGTACGTCCAGTCAGAACACAGTAGCTGCACAGAGATCATGCAGCTACTGAAGCTGGGAGCCGGTTGTAACTTCAGCCGGAGCTCCCAGAGAGATGGCAAGGAAGATTTATTACCTCCCCTGCCATCTCGATCGCTGTGTATATGGCACTCAATGAGCGCTGTATACACGGCTATGGATGCTGCCATAATTCAGCCACCCTCTGACCCGGCGGACACGTGATCCACCGGGAGCAGAGTCTTACAAGAGCTGCTGGGTCCTATAGGATCCAGATCAGCTCAGTAAGCTGTATATACAGTGTGCAGGAGGCTGGATTTCTCCTGCAACTGAGGCTAAATGTACCAGCCCCAGTTATAGGAGAAATCAGCCTCAAGTGCAAAAAAAAAAAAAAGTGATCAGATGTCCCCAAAAGTCTCTTATCACCTTATGGGGACACAATCTGAAAAAAAAAAAAAAAAAAAGTTTTTTAAAAAAATGTAAATAAAATAATAATAAAAAAATTTATAATACGCTAATAAAACGCCATTATTAAAGGTTATAGCCCCACCCCCGACGACACCATACAAAATAAAAATTACCGTAACGAAGAGGAAATACTATATTATAAAGTTTTTCAGTGACACTTTGTGCTATTAATTAAAAAAATAAATAAATAAATTGAAAACCAGACATAATTTCCCTCCTATTTTGTTTATATTTTCCCAGATATAAAAAAAATTAAAACACATTTGAAAATAAAAACAACATAAAAATAAAGCCCTATGTGTCCCTGAAAAAAGACGCAAAAATTAGTTGACTGAGACATATGGGAAAAATGTTACAGCCCTCAAAACCGCACATACAAAAAAACTCGAAAATGTGTCTGGTCCTGGACAACAAATTGACCCGGGCCTGAAGTGGTTAAAGGTGCTTGAGCATACTTTTCGTTCAGCAATGGAGTCATCGGTGGTGAGCATGCCATATTCAGACACTCGTAACTTTTTAACTTTCTTATATTTCCGTGTATGGGGATGTATAGGACATCTTTTTTTTTTTTTTTTTTTTTTTTTTGCAGGATCAGGTGTACGTTTTTAGTTCTACCATTTTGGGGAATGTCTATTGCTTTGATCACTTTTTAATAAAATTTTTAGCAGAGGTGAAACAGTGAAAAACTGATTTGGTACATTTGATTTTTTTTTTTCCGCTACAGTGTTTACCATATAGGAAAAATACTTTAATAAAATTGTAAATTGTGCATTTTGGAACACAGGGATACCTAATATGTATGTGTTTCACAGTATTGAAGCTGTTTTGCCTCTGATAAAAAAAAATTTAAAAAGTGATCAAAGCAATAGACATTCCCCAAAATGGTATAACTAAAAAGTAAGAAAAGTAGAAGTAGAAATTGATTGTTTGGGCTCAGGTTCAGACAAACCTGAAGAATTCCCAGTTTATCTGATTCCACATTAAATTCTGGACTTTCAGTAGTGAAGGACAACAAATTGAAACAAGAATGTAAACAATAATTATAGAAAAATGGCAAAGTATTCAGAAAAACATGATATTGTATTCATGACAAATTCTGATAAAGATAAATAGGTTATCTGATCAGACTGATTATCAATAATATAACACCTAAGGAATTGTTCAAGTGTCAATTTGGTACAAAAAGTTTTCCAAAATTTATAGACAAACTGAACACCTCTGTGAGACACTAGATTATCCATAATAGTATGTAGACCAGGGGTAGGGAACCTTTGGTTCTCCAGCTGCTGTGAAACTACAACTCCCAGCATGCTCCATTCACTTCCATGGGAGATCCCAGAACAGCAGAGCCAGTATGCATGCTGGGAGTTGTAGTTTTGCAACAGCTGGAGAGCTGTACGTTCCCAACCCCTGCTGTAGACAAACAATATGATCAATAAATAATCTGGAGAAAACTTTGGCATTCAGGGGTTGAGATTATGGAATAAAATGACACATTTTTCTGAAAAGATCTACAACTATCCAATGACAGAGTTTCCACTCAAAAGATGTCAGATCAACAATGAAATCCATCGAGAAATTGGTCCATGGTCTTTGAGGGACTGGCAAAGGAAGAAGATCTCCCAGAGGGCGACTCAAGGGGTCCAGGTACAAGTATGTGGAGACAAAGGCTATGATATCATGAGACACTGTTGGCTTCCAACAAAAACAAGAAACAAGTCTTTTAGTTTTGGAAACTCCTGGATGATCACATAAAGCTGAATTCATTCAACAAACTACAGATGTAGCCATAGCCACCTGGTCTGCTGGCATGATATTTCCCTTTAAATTGTGCACCAAGAGCACCAGTCAATTCTGTTTCCTCACCCCATGGACCGGCTCTTTAATTATCAGCGCTGCATATGAGAGAGAGGCTAGGGCTTACAGTATGTTTCGATTTTAGCTAAACGAAATGTTATACTGCAACCAGGACCATTTATACCACTTGACCCTGGTCGCCTAACAAGGGGACGCTGAAGTCAGCTTGCTATGAAGAGATTACTCACAGTTATTGGATGAATTTAGCGCCAAAGTACTTGCTGTGGTGCTAAAGTCAAATGGGCCAATCACTGGCGAGCCTCTGCGGCTATTGAATTCAATGATTTTTTTTTTTGTTTTTTTACCCACTTTTACCCATTTATCCCTTTATTGTGACATCATAGTGTCATAGCACAGAGATAGACCATAGCAAGACCATCACTGATATTATCAGTGGTGGATCCACTATCACAGAAGAGCCACTGCTGCTATTGAATTCAACAGAAGTAGCGGCTATCCTGTGATTGGCCAATTAGACCAGAGCAGGCGCTTTGATACTAAATTCAAATGACCAAAGTGTCTATACATAGCGGGGCCACGCTCCACTATGATTATTCTAATGAGGTGTGAATTTGCTAGTGAGGAAGGCACAAGGACATAAGTTAGTCATGGAGATGGCCCCTTAGGATAACACCACCCCAACACCGACTTCTGAGTCTTCAACTTCAACAAAGGGATGTGAAAGTTCAGGTTGAACCAGGGTGGGAACTTCCATCAAACTATGCTTAAGAGACTCAAAGGACGAGAAAACATCTGAATTCCAATGAACTAAGTCAGCTCCTTTATAGTGAGGTTAGTTAGAAGTTTTCATTTGAAAGAAAAATTTCAACTAAATCTCCAATAATAGCAAAAAAAATTTTTGCATGGCTTTAAGAGATGTAGGATGTTGAATCTACAATAGCCTGCACCTTGGCTTGATCCATGCTCATTGCTGGCTATTTACTCTTGCCGTTTTGTTACCTGTATTCATATTCCTGACCACTGGCTTTACCTTTGACTATTCTCATTGATTCCAATGTTGTACTGCATTGCTCAACTTTTACCGATCCCTTGGCTAGCTGAACTCCCTTTGTTGTTGTTTGTCTTGACTGTGTTCTGTATCATCACAAATATCTAGGAAGGGTTTTGCCACCAAGTTGTCCTCTGCCACCTAGGGCAGTGAGGCAAGTAGGCAGGGACGGGGGAAAGGCGTGGTTCAGCTTAGGACTCACTGTCTTGTCATGACCCTTCCCGCAGGGTTCACCTGCAGCTACTAGGGAATTGTTCCGCTAGCTATTCCCTTACACCCACGTTGCATAAACACAGCTATATTTGTTGTATATTTTGCTGCATTTTTTTTTAGAGCCAAAGCCAGGAGTGGATTGAGCAGAAGGTAGAAGTATAAGAAATTCATATATATTTCCAATTCCTTATGAAGTCATTCTTGGCTTTGGCTCAAAAAAAAACTCAGCAAAATCTGCAATAAGAAAAGGCTGCATTTCTGCAGTGTGGGACCTTAACCTAAGGGTGTATTAATTAGATTAATTACCCAGCCCTAGTGAAGGCACAAGGTCATCTGCAACTAGCCTATGGCTAAAAAGTGACTTTGGTCACATCTTCTGTCATGCAACCAAAGACTACTGTGTTGCCCTGTGACTCTTTCACCAAGAAGAGGTTGGAGTTGCATTATAACTACTAGAATACTGCAACTTCTAGTCTCAAAATATTGAGCTCTACTCGATCCATTTTTCTTGCTACTAGAAGTTGCAGCACACTTGAGGGTTACAATACAATCCCATTCACTTACATTAGTGAAGTAGTCACACAGTGATTTGGTCACATGACAGCAGTTGTGACAAAAGTACCCACATTATACTCAGTGTTTGACTTCAGCCTGGGTGGCGTGGCACTTTGCCACTACACATAACAATGAATGACAATAACATCTAAAGTCTGCTCTGCCACACACATCTTTCTCCATAGACAGACAAACCACTACCTTGATGAGTTGCCTGTGAGTGACTCTATCAGGTCTGTCTGGCCCAGGACACTTTTTTTGCACATCCAATCAGTCTCTTCTTCGAGTGCTGCAGGTGAGTGCACAGTGCACTGCACATAATAATAATAATAATAATACATTTTATTTATATAGCGCCAACATATTCCGCAGCACTGTACAATTTATAGGGTTCATATAGCATCGGCCAAGCACAGACAAGATAGTGTACAGTAGTACTACCGGTAGCTGCTTTGCACTGCTGCTGCAGAGCATGACCAAGCAAGCTTCTCCCCTCCATCACCCATCTCCCCTAGTACGTCTTTTTTAAAGTGAGAGATCAGTGAGCAAGGCCACAGTAGATGGAGGGTCCAAAGGGGGGAGGGGCATCTCTCTATGTCTGGTTTTAGCAAATCACAACAAAGGCTTCCCTTTGCCCTATTTAGTTACCAATCTCCGCTCCTCCCAGACCTCAGAGAATAAAGATCGGAGGCCTGGGAAAGGTGATCAAAGTTAGAAAAAATAGTGTTACTCACCTCTCCACTCATCATCAGTCATTGGGTCTTCTCAATGATGTCACAGGCGGACGTCACAATGCATAATGGTACTGGTGTAACCCACTTCTGTGATGTCATTCAGAAGCACTGAAAATAGCAGGGAGTTGCGCTGGAGCCCAGGAGAGGTGAGTAAGACTGTTTGTTTGATTTTTATCTCCTCCCATGGGCCTCAAGTTATTCTACTTTCGGGTCTGAAGAGACCCCTGAGTATAATAATAGTTTGTGGATGGTGAACCCCAAAGCTTTTGGGTTCTCCCAAACCTGGAATTTTTGCAACATTTGCACCGAACCCCATAGTAGCCACTATGGGACATTATACCTTCTGAAGGGGCTAGTATGGGACATTACACTGTTTGGAGGGGCTGCTATGGGAAATTATATTGTATGGAGTGGCTGCTACGGAACAGTATACTGTGCAGAGGGGCAGCTACATTATACTGTATGAAGGGGCCACTGTGGGACATTATACTGTGGGAAGGGGTCACTGTGGGCCATTATACTTGGTGAAAGGGTCACTGTGGGAAATTATAGTATGGTTAAGTGCGCGTTATACCGTGTGATTGTCAGGAAAGGAAGTGCTATGCTGTGTGGGAGTGGGGTTGGCTGAAGTCAAAAGTTTGCTATGGGGCCCAGTCTTTGCTACTTACACCCCTTGCTGAGGTGTTCCCACTATGGCCAACATTGTTCTTTGCCCAGTTTCACCCACTTTTTTAAAAAATGCAGAAGGTAAACAGGATGCAGAAAAAACGCTACAATACCTAGACACAAAAAAAGTAGAAGTAAATTTTGCTGCACACACTATATTTGCATAGTGTAATGATTTATTTTATAATAGAACAAACACCATTAACACAGTGCAAAGAAAAAATTGAAAAAGGCAAACTAGATCAATCAATGTTTTGACGTTTCGGTCGTTAAACCTTCATCGGAATAGATCTAGTGCATAGCATGGTAGGGAGAAGTGTCAGCACCCTGACACTTTGCACTGACACTTTGCACTGTTTATCAGTCTTAATCTATTCCTCTGTTGGTGCTAATTCCCATGCATCGAAACTAAAATCTACAGCAGCCAGGAATTGGCGTAGATTTCAAGTATAAATTAGGCCAACTTTCTGGCATTGGTGATAGTAAATTTTTTAGTCTGCCTTGGTTTCCTCTCTGCTTTGCCCACTATTGTAAAAAAAAAAAAAAAAAAAAAAAAAGTGGTAAATGGGGCACAGAAAGAACAATGTGTCAAATTTTTAACTCAAGAAGGTCATCCACCAAAAATGCACAATTACACTCATCTACCCAAGAAAATTGGTGCAAATGGTTAAGGAAATTCTCCCAACTTGGCGACTTCTTTTCCAAGGGGATGATGCTTAGAAGGAAAAGGGTGTTAGATAGATAAGGAAATGACTGAGGGTCCATTCACACGGAGGAAAATGGTGAGGAATTTGGTGTGGTATTTCAGTGCTGAAAAAAGCCTCCCATTGACTTCAATGGGTTCCTTTTTCTGCTAGCAGATTCCACACCAAATTCAGCGCCATTTTCCTCCGTGTGAATGCACCCTTAGAATGTAAGGCAACCTCAAGGTGCAAAGTGGTCACCACCCATGCAATCATTTATGGTACAAAATGGTGTAAATGAAGGCAAAATCTACCCCAGCAAGGGACAAGAACACCAGAAGAATGAACCTAATTCATAATGAGGGGCAGCCTTAACATGAAATTAGCACTCCCTCTACTGGCATAGGAAGTGGCAATACCAACATATAATATGCTGGTCTTGATGAATTACCCCCATAGTCTTTAAACTGGTTCATGTTTACTCTGTCTGAAAATTTAACTGGATTCTGAAATGTGCCTCACTATCCTACTATGTAAAAGTGAAAAAACCACTTAGTGTGGTGTTAAATTGCATTTAAGCGCTGTATTGTTTCTTTGGGAGAAAGCCTCTGTACAACTGCAAGTAATGCTGCCTTTTACAGTACCAGCAAAGTCAATGAGCTTTTGTCTGATCTTATCCACACAGTGTGAGGGAAAAGCTGTAGAAATGCAGTGTTTTTAAAACCACAAGCATTTATGTAAGGCCTGGTTAACATCTGCGTTTGGTATTACATTTGGGAAGTCTGTATGGGGACCCCCGAACAGACTACCGAACGCATTGACAAGTGGTGAGCAGTAAAAGCACATGCCCCCCCTCCCCCCCCCCCCCACACACACACACAGAACATGCGGACAGAAAAGTACTTCACGACCTACTTTCCTGTCCGCATGACTCGTGCAGACACCGTGCAGAAAACACACAGACCCCATTATAGCCTATGGGGTCCATGTGCTTTCACTGCAAACTGCTTGTCAATGTGTTCGGTAGTCCGTTCGGGGGGTCCCCATGCGTACTCCCTGAACGGATTACCGAACGCAGATGTGAACAGGGCCTAAGACATAGCATTTACATTTTAGCTGCTGAATTGTTTGCCTCTCAATGAAAAATGCAGCAAAAAACCCCAAAACACAGCTGTCTTTTGCTACATGAGGCCTTAGCCTATATCTGATTTGTAGGGTTGAACCGATCTTGAGATTTCAGGATCGTTTTTAAAATCTGATTTTCGATCATTTTCCAGCCGATCCCAATCGTGAAATTTGCTCCATTGCCGATCGGAATGCGATCTTTCCCCGATCCCGATCGCTCAACCCTACTGGTTTGTCATCAGGTTAGTTTTGTGTTTATTGCACTTGATCTTGTACCTGTACTACGGATGTAAACCACTTTACAAATGTCCAGTGCCAAGGAATTAGTTATGCTATGTAAATAATAAGAATCTGTTGCGATGTCTCCCTTCTGATCAGCAATATGAATGAAGAAATAAGAATGAAAATTCTAATAGACCTTACACTTTGAGAAAAACCCTGGGGATACACAAAGGTCCTTACTCTATTGGAAAGAGAAAATCTTTCTTCTGATCACATGAATACTGGGGTCTGATGATGGCCACAGACATGAAGACTGTTATTTATTCCTAAATCATTTGGAATGAAACCCAGTTATCTAGTGTTTATAGTTAGTGTTAGGGGAATAAACCACTGACAGTCTGCCTGACATCTTGGGCACAGAACGGCATTCTGCAGTTTGCTATGTAGTGTACATGCTTGCCAGCTGCAGATGCCAAAGCAACATTTTTAATTAAACCTAATTAGATTTTTTTAGCACAATTTATATGCAATTCAATTCAGATTCTGCACAGTTGTCCAAACTATTTACCCTGGTTGGAAAGAACCTGTAATATAAACATTATACATAACATAATAAATAGAAAATATGATCTGATAATATGACATATATATCCAACTCTCTTGTGTCTGGCTCCATTCATCACCTCCCTACTGTTCTTCAGTTCTTACCTCCCCTGCCTCAGTTTATTTCTCACACACAGTTCTGTAATCTTATTCCTCAGAGACATTTGTTTGCATAGAATACAACTAGATTCTGCATAATTCATTTTCTTTACATAAATGGTAAAGGGCTATGTGTGACGCCAGTGGTGGGGGAAGCTGAGAAATAACTGAGTGTCAATAGATTGCTATATAGCTACCGGGGGATGCAGCTATTAGTAGGTTTGTAAATTGACTGAGATAGCTGTGCTCTAGGGTGGGCGACACTAGTGATTAATGCAAGGAACTGAGAAGAAGCAGTGGCAGGAAATAAGGCAGCGCTGTGTCCTGCGTATAACACATGGTTATCCAACACCACGTACACAGAAATCTACCAGTAGCATATGTCCAATACCATGCCTCCCAACTATTCTGGATTCAACGGGACAGTCCCAGGTTTCCTTCTCACTGTCTCGGTCGGCTGGAGGTATATCCTGGTTTAAAGTCATCTGCGTCTTCTCCGGACCCAGATAAGTTGAATACAATAATGGTGAAGCAAGGTACCATTCACTCCCTGCTTTCCAATTCAGCCCCATCTGTACTCTGTCAACACATCGCGCCTGCAGCTCCCTTAGGACTTAGAAAGGGGGAGGATAAGTGAAAGGGCATGGAAGGGACCGGAAAGGGCAAACAGGGGGGTGTAGGGGGAGGGATGAGAAAGAGTACATTCATACAAAATTGAAAATAGATGCAAGGTAAATACTGTTTTGTTTATGCTGGGTGAGAAAAGGGCCAAGGAGCGGGTGGGAGATGTAGAATGGTAAATTGGTAGGCAGGTCTAGATAAACAATTCTACTGTATATTAAACTTTATTCATAGCAATGGTTATACAAAAGGTATAGAGCTCCAATTTATTTACAATGGCTGTCATATTTCCCTTTGGATAACCCCTGTGTGCAGACATAGTACTTAATAACAACAGACATGATTTAGTTTGCCATAGAAAATAACTGCAATTCTTCATAGTAATGTCATTTTTGGTGATACAGTCATACATCTGTGATGCAATCGGATATGCAGTACAGACCAAAAGTTTGGACACACCTTCTCATTCAAAGAGTTTTCTGTATTTTCATGACTATGAAAATTGTAGATTCACACTGAAGGCATCAAAACTATGAATTAACACATGTGGAAATATATATTTAACAAAAAAAAGTGTGAAACTGAAAATACGTCTTATATTCTAGGTTCTTCAAGGTAGCCACCTTTTGCTTTGATTACTACTTTGCACACTCTTGCCATTCTCTTGATGAGCTTCAAGAGGTAGTCACTGGAAATGGTTTTCACTTCACAGATGTGCCCTGTCAGGTTTAATAAGTGGGATTTCTTGCCTTATAAATGGGGTTGGGACCATCAGTTGTGTTGTGCAGAAGTCAGGTGGATACACTACTGATAGTCCTTCTGAATAGACTGTTAGAATTTGTATTATGGCAAGAAATAAGTAGCTAAGTAAAGAAAAACAAGTGGCCATCATTACTTTAAGAAATAAAGGTCAGTCAGTCTGAAAAATTGGGAAAACTTTGAAAGTGTCCCAAAGTGCAGTTGCAAAAACCATCAAGCGCTACAAAGAAACTGGCTCACATGAGGACCACCCCACGAAAGGAAGACCAAGAGTCACCTCTGCTGCGGAGGATAAGTTCATCCAAGTCACCAGCCTCAGAAATCGCAAGTTAACAGCAGCTCAGATTAGAGACCAGGTCAATGCCACACAGAGTTCTAGCAGCAGACACATCTCTACAACTGTTAAGAGGAGACTTTGTGCATCAGGCCTTCGTGGTAAAATAGCTGCTAGAAAACCACTCCTAAGGACAGGCAACAAGCAGAAGAGACTCGTTTGGGCTAAAGAACACAAGGAATGGACATTAGACCAGTGGAAATATGTGCTTTGGTCTGAGGAGTCCAAATTTGAGATCTTTGGTTCCAACCACCGTGACTTTGTGTGACGCAGAAAAGGTGAACGGATGGACTCTACATGCCTGGTTCCCACCGTGAAGCATGGAGGAGGAGGTGTGATGGTGTGGGGGGGGGGGCTTTGCTGGTGACACTGTTGGGGATTTATTCAAAATTGAAGGCATAGTGAACTAGCATGGCTACCACAGCATCTTGCAGCGGCATGCTATTCCATCCGGTTTGCGTTTAGTTGGACCATCATTTATTTTTCAACAGGACAATGACCCCAAACACACCTCCAGGCTGTGTAAGGGCTATTTGATCAAGAAGGAGAGTGATGGGGTGTTACGCCAGATGACCTGGCCTCCACAGCCACCAGACCTGAACCCAATCGAGATGGTTTGGGGTAAGCTGAAGGCAAAGGGGCCAACAAGTGCTAAGCATCTCTGGGAACGCCTTCAAGACTGTTGGAAGACCATTTCCGGTGACTACCTCTTAAAGCTCACCAAGAGAATGCCAAGAGTGTGCAAAGCAGCAATCAAAGCAAAAAGTGGCTACTTTGAAAAACCTAGAATATAAGACATATTTTCAGTTGTTTCACACTTTTTTGTTAAGTATATATTTCCATATGTGTAATTCATAGTTTTGATGCCTTCAGTGTGAATCTACAATTTTCATAGTCATGAAAATACAGAAAATTCTTTGAATGAGAAGGTTGTCCAAACTTTTGGTCTGTACTGTACATCACTACAGTATAACCAAGTCGCACCTTTGCTCTTCTTTGTTTCTTAACCTGAAATAAAGACTCAACACTGTGTATCATCCCAAGACAGATGGCCTAGTGGAGAGGTTCAATAAAACCCTTAAGGGCATGTTAAAGAGGGTGGTTAGCAAGGAAGGCAAAGATCAGGATTGCTTACTGCCCTATTTAATTTTCAATCTGGCAGTTCAGAAAAAAATGCAGCAGGAAATGCAACAAGTTTTTTTCCGCTTTGTTATTTTTTGTGTTTTCAGTGAGTTTTTCTCAGCAGATTTTCTCACCTTAGTAAGATTTTAGTTGTCATGTGAATGGATCGCCGCCCCAAATCTCATTTCAGGGCTGTCAATCCACTGCAAAATGGCATCACCCATGTGGTGGGGGAGGGGAGGTTAAATGCTTAGCGATCAGTACAAGCACTGATTTTGGATATAGCCCCAAATGTAAAGCACCATGGAATTAATGGTGCTATATAAATAAACAATAATAATAATAATAATAGCTGCCAGGTCTGCACTGTATAATACAGCAGAGACACAGGGGCTATGGCGACCACTCAGCTCCTGTATAGTCACTATATTTTAATGTATTATTATGGCGGATGTTCAGAAAGGAATGCTAAAACTATGCGTTTTTGCAACGTTGGGCTTCAGCCTAAGCCAAATCACACATTTTCCAACATTATTGCTACCATCAAATTATTTAAATTTAACAAAACACTAATTACAAAAACACACACACACATACATACTTTTAAACAGCCTTTTATTTTTTTCCTTCATTTATTACAGTAGTTAACATTTGCACACCTAGATAGTTCTTATACCTCCTTTTGTATTTCCTAAATGCAATCCTCTTCAGGTCAGTACAAGGGGTTAAGGTTTCGTTAAGTGAGCAACAGAATTTTTAATAAACACCTTTATATTTGGACTATGTATCACAGATGTAACAAAAAATCTCAGGGCCCCATAAGAAATTGTGGAATGTAACCATCAATCAGCCATAATAGCGAAACATGAGTATGGAGTCAAGTTCACATTCAGTCTGGCTGCGGTCAGGCTGAATGTGCAGTGGGGGAAAGGACCTCACCTTGTGGAATAACCCCTTTAAGGGTATGTTCACATGGACTTTTTTGGAGCTGATTTTGATGCGGAATCCGCCTTAAAATCCCGCTCCTAAACCGGCTCCCATTGACTTCAATGGGAGCTACTCGTCTCTTTTTTCCGCTAGCTAGTAGCAGAAAAAAGAAGCGACATACCCTATCTTTCCGCGGAGCGAGACTCCCTCCCGATTAGGCCCATTCTTCAGGCCTAATCCGGAGCGGAATGCCGCAACTGAATGCTGGTGCACTGTACCGGCATCCCGCGCAGCAAATTCCGCCGTGTGAACATACCCTAAATACTATAAACAGTGTCTTAGAGCATCTAGATCAGGGGTGCTCACACTTTTTCAGCATGTGAGCTACTTTGTTAGCTGACCAAGGCAAAAGATCTACTAGGGCGGGGCCGGGTCTGTGGGCAGGGGTGGGGCAGGGTTATGGGCGGGGGTCAGACATGTGGGTGGGGCCGAACGGATCGTGAGAGCAGGAGACAGCAGCGTTCTGTGGCCACCCAGGGATCCTCCGGTGTCTGTTCACAGCGCAGGCTGAGAGTGTCAGGAGATGACTCTCAGCCTGTGCTGTGAACAAACAGACACCAGGGATCCCTGCATCCTGCAATCGACCCATATGTCCTTTGCGATCTACCAGTAGATCGTGATCGACGTATTGGGCACCCCTGATCTAGATAAACAAACATGACATACCCAGATAGGATATAACAAAAGCAAATAAATACTGGCATTTAAGGGATTGTCCAGGATAAAAGTGGATTTTTTTTAATTAGGCTAAGGAAGATTAAAAAAAAAACAAAAAAAAAACAACAACATACTCCCCTGTCCGCAGTGCTCTGGTGTGTCCCAGAAAGGTCCATTTCTGCAGCTCTGTTGTTGTCTTCCGGTGGAATCAGTGGCCTCAGAGGAAGGGACCAGGACGTCACAGCCAGTGAGGACTTCCGCCACAAGAAGACAGTCAAGCAGCAGGACTAGACTGTGCTGGGCAGACACAAGCCCACCAGGGACACGTGACACTAAGTTCACATTAGCATTCGACTTTCCATTCTTCTGGTCCATTTGGGGTGAGGACGGAATTCCTCAACGGAATACAGGAGTAGGTGTGAACCTAGCCTAATGCCACAAAGTAGTAATATAAGTAGTGCATACAAAAATAGGGTAATTCAGTGTTTAAATAAATAATGTACACAGTATCAAGATAAAAAGTGTATCTACCATGCAGATAAGTAGTGTGACATCATTCAGATTAATATTGTCATACAGCAATCACTGCAAAGCATCCACTTTACTTTTTTTCTGGTAGGTTTTCAAAGAAAACAATAGGTTACTGCCTACATGGAGAACAAGAGATTATTTACATATAACCTTTCAAGTGCTATATCCATTCACGAAATACGGAATTACCTTTTTTTCCAAGTACATTCTATTTTTTTCAATGGGATCTGCATGCTGTCCATTTTTTTAGGGATATACAGACTTTAATGGGTATCTGTGATACATAAAAACAAATACATAAAAACCTTCACAGTTTTGTAGGTTTCATAGCTTAAGGCTGGGGCCCCACGTTGTGAAAACACAGCGTTTTCACCACGGTGGAAACTCTGCGCCATAAAAACTCTGCATATTACCATGCCTGCAAAGTGGATGTGATTCTGGCTTATCCCGTCCACACATTGCAGAAAAAAAAAAAACCTGAGTTTTCAAAAACTGCAGCATGTCAATTATACAAATGTTAAAGCTGGTGTTTTCCATGTAGGCATAATAAGGGCAGAAAGTCCACAGAGAAAAACTTAGCAAAAATGCAATGAAAAAGACAGCGGAAAAAAACATGATGCGTTTCCACCACGTTTTTCTCTGCAGCATTTTTGCTGCAACTCGCAACTTGGGGCCTCAAACTAAAGGGGTTCTCCTAGCTTGGTTACTGATATCCTTACAATACGATGGTGGTTTCGGGGAACTGCAGCACTTCTCCTATTACTTGAATAGATTGAATTCATTGAATCAGTTTGGAGCCAGAAAAACTAGTCAAAAGTTAGTTAGGAACTTCTATTATAAGAGGGGTAGTATATTCAGAGTGTCGAATACCCATTGAGTATGCAGGTGCTTTTCTCTTGTGATTTGTTACTTTCTCTGGACTATGAGCCCCTGGACCTGGGGCAACAGGCCCTACTTTTGAAGTTTCATGTCTCCCAAGCAAGGAGTAAGCTGGACCTTTTCGCATGTAGATGCTGTTATCTGTATAGTTATAGTGAGCTGGACCAGGCGTATTAGCCAAATCTTCAGAATGCCCTCCACGATGTGTTCTACCAGACAGACTGAATGAAGGGGCAGATCCTTTCAAAGGAACACGAGGACCCACTACCGGAGGAAGGGAATACGTGTTTGGAGCTGGTACTTGATCTACCAATCTATACCGTGTTCTGGAGCCTATGGAGTATGATGGTGGTTTCCGATGTGTTGGAATAAGGCATTTCTCTGGTCTATAAACTCCTGGACCTGGAACCTTCTCCTTATTATCTATGAAACATACAGTAATGGACAGAGAATTAGTGTTTAAAAAGTCAAGATTTACAGCTATAAGCAAATGATATGCCAACATAATAAAAACTGTATAAACTTTTTATTTCGTTTATTATTATTTTTTTCATCCCTGCCTTACAAGAGCCATATCTTAAAACTTATTAATCTGGTTATCTGGTTAGTTTGTTTAGCTGAACTATTTGGTTAGTATTTGGAAAAATGTTTTAGCAACATGGCTACAGATGATGGCCCACACTGTTGGGTCTCCATGCTCTTATAAATGCTCCAAAATTTACCCAGTATAATAAGTTAAATACCGGTACTAATGTAAAATTCTACAATCCCATATGATTGTAATTTCATCACATTAGACATATTTAAGCCGGGGCCTCACAGGACGTAAACGCCACAATTTGCCCGCAGCATTTTAAAGTACAGGCAAAGTGGTGGGATTCTAGTTAATGCCTTGTCCACTTTGCAGTAAAAACCGCCACGTTTTAGGAAAACGCAGCATGCTAATTATACCAACGGAAACGCCGGCGGTTTCCCTATAGGTATAATTGCAACAGAAAGTCCGCGGAGGAAAACTCAGCAAACTTTCTATTTAAAGCGCTGCGGGAAGGACTGTGATATGTTCCTGCTGCGCTTTATTGCTGCAGGTCATCCCGTGAGGCCTTAGTCTTACAGATTTTCATTCTACAGTCAAAACCCACAAAACTCAGAACCACATTCTGTGAACAGTTTTTGTATTGGAGTTGACACAATATATTACATTCATAGTAACACATATATGTAAGATTAGTGGGTGTATTGCTTCTGCTTCGATCTTGTGTTATGTTAGGAATTAATTCAGATATAATAGAATATACTGTACATGGTTCCTCTAATAATAAGGTAATATGATGGTTTGAGAATAAAAAAAACAGTACAACACATTGATCTTAGAAATATCTGTTCATTATACATAGACATATGCAGTAATTCAAAGTATCTTGTTTCTTAGAAGTAGGGGACATGCATCTATTGAGACAATGGCAATATGTTTGGTTCCAACTAAGAGAATTAATAGTAGAGTTGTGCATGGATGAAAACACCAAAGAATTTAGTATGGCACAACATTATAGGTGACTAACCCAGGCAGCATGACATTGAATAGAGAATGCAAATAAAGCTACCCTTGTAGCCATTTATATGGATACACTTAAATAAAATGGGAATGATTGGTGATACCAACTTCCTGTTTGTGGCACATTAGTATATGGAAGGGGTAAAACTTTTCAAGATGGGTGGTGACCCATGCAACCGTTTTGAACTCGGCCATTTTGGATCCAACTTTAGTTTTTTCAATGGGAAGAAGGTCAAGTGAAACATCAAAGTTATTGAGAATTTCACAAGAAAAACAAAGGTGTGCTTGGTTTTAACATAATTTTTTTTATAGAGCATACAATCTTATAGATTGTAAGCTCTTGCGAGCAGGGCCCTCAGTCCCATTGTGTGAAATGACTTTCTTTGTAATGTATCTTTCTGTCTGTATTGGTACCCTACAAATTGTATAGCGCTGAGGAATATGTTGGCGCTATATTAATAAATTGACATGTCGCAGAGGTTAACACGTGAGGAGCGGATAGAAATTGTGTTGGTGTCCGGTGAATGCAGTACCCAGGTCATTGCAGCAGATTTCAATGCAAGACACCCTACGAGACCACCCATCTCCAATGCAACAGTTGGCAAACTGCTTGCCAAATATCGTGATGTCAACAGTGTTGGATTTGCCAAAATGTGGACGCATGAAAACTGTCACTAATGAAGAAACATCAGTGGCTGTCTTAGCTTCATTCAGCAACAGTCCACAGCGTAGCACTCGCCGCATGTCACTGGAGAGTGGCATCAGTCAAACATCCCTTCGGCGGAAATTAGCTACTCACAAATGGCACCCTTACAAACTCCAGCTGCTGCAGCACCTCAACGAGGATGACCCAGATCGGCGCACTGAATTTGCAGAATGGGCAAATCAAAAATTGGAACAAGACCCTCAGTTTACCCAGAACTTTATGTTCAGTGATGAGGCAAACTTTTTGTGAATTTGTGAAGTTAACAAACAAAACCACCGCTATTGGTGTGACACTAACCCACACTGGATACATCCCTCCAAGACTATTGGAATACAAAAATTGATGGTATGGTATGGTATATGGGGTACAAAGATAGTGGGGTCATTCTTCATCAATGGAAACCTCAATGCCACTGGATATCTGAAATTGATACATGATGATGTGTTTCCTTCTTTATGCACTGAAGCTGGCAAGTTCCGAGCTTTTCCAGCAAGATGGTGCAACACCACATTATGGGTGTCAGGCCGAGCATTGCTAGATGAACAGTTTCCTAGAAAGTGGATTGGTCATTGTGGGCCAGTTGAATGGCCACCAAGATCTCCTGATCTGACCCCCTTAGACTTTTATCTTTGAGGTCATCTGAAGGCAATTGTCTATGCCGTGAAGATACGAGATGTGCAGCACCTGAAACAATGGATACTGGAAGCCTGTGTTAGCATTTCTTCTGTGGTGTTGCTATCAGTGTGTCAAGAGTGAGAAAAGAGGGCTGCATTGACAATCCAACACAATGGCAGCACTTTGATCATATTTTATAAGTGATCAGAAATTTGTTAATAACTGCTGAAAAAATAAAGTTACATTAAAAGCAAGCATACCATTGTTTTTCTTGTGAAATTCTCAACAAGTTTGATATGTCATATGACCCTCTTCCCATTGAAAAAAAATGGCCAACTTCAAAATTGCCACCATGGTCACCACGCATCTTGAAAAGTTTTCCCACTCCCATATGCGAATGTGCCACAAACAGGAAGTTGATATCACAGCCATTCCATTTTATTTAGGTGTATGTATATAAATGGCCCACCCTGTACTGTAGTTGATGACTGTTGTCTCCCTCTAGTGGAAACTGAGTTTATATAAAGGTGGAAATACTTGTCTAAAAGTACTACTCATTACAGTATAGATTATTTTAGGACGAGAGTTTGAGAGTTATATTATGGCTCCACATACTTTTCACTGGTACAGAGCCATATTTGTCAGTGCAAAGCAGGAGACTAGAGATGAGCGAACAGTGTTCTATCGAACACATGTTCGATCGGATATCAGGGTGTTCGCCATGTTCGAATCGAATCGAACACCACGTGGTAAAGTGCGCCAAAATTCGATTCCCCTCCCACCTTCCCTGGCGCCTTTTTTGCACCAATAACAGCGCAGGGGAGGTGGGACAGGAACTACGACACTGGGGGCATTGAAAAAAATTGGAAAAAGTCATTGGCTGCCGAAATCAGGTGACCTCCATTTTAGACGAATAGTGGATTTCAAATCCGGGTCATATGAGAATGTGAACTTTGTGACTATGAGACAGGGATAGCTGTACAGGCAGGGATAGCTAGGGATAACCTTTATTTAGGGGGGAATGTTATTAAAAATAACTTTTTGGGGCTCTATCGGGTGTGTAATTGTGATTTTTGTGAGATAAACTTTTTTCCATAGGGATGCATTGGCCAGCGCTGATTGGCCGAATTCCGTACTCTGGCCAATCAGTGCTGGCCAATGCATTCTATTAGCTTGATGAAGCAGAGTGTGCACAAGGGTTCAAGCGCACCCTCGGCTCTGATGTAGCAGAGCCGAGGCTGCACAAGGGTTCAAGCGCACCCTCGGCTCTGATGTAGGAGAGCCGAGGGTGCACTTGAACCCTTGTGCACCCTCAGCTCTGCTACATCAGAGCCGAGGGTGCGCTTGAACCCTTGTGCACACTCTGCTTCATCAAGCTAATAGAATGCATTGGCCAGCGCTGATTGGCCAATGTATTCTATTAGCCTGATGAAGTAGAGCTGAATGTGTGTGCTAAGCACACACATTCAGCTCTACTTCATCTGGCTAATAGAATGCATTGGCCAGCGCTGATTGGCCAGAGTACGGAACTCGACCAATCAGCGCTGGCTCTGCTGGAGGAGGCGGAGTCTAAGATCGCTCCACACCAGTCTCCATTCAGGTCCGACCTTAGACTCCGCCTCCTCCGGCAGAGCCAGCGCTGATTGGCCGAAGGCTGGCCAATGCATTCCTATGCGAATGCAGAGACTTAGCAGTGCTGAGTCAGTTTTGCTCAACTACACATCTGATGCACACTCGGCACTGCTACATCAGATGTAGCAATCTGATGTAGCAGAGCCGAGGGTGCGCTAGAACCCCTGTGCAAACTCAGTTCACGCTAATAGAATGCATTGGCCAGCGCTGATTGGCCAATGCATTCTATTAGCCCGATGAAGTAGAGCTGAATGTGTGTGCTAAGCACACACATTCAGCACTGCTTCATCACGCCAATACAATGCATTAGCCAGTGCTGATTGGCCAGAGTACGGAATTCGGCCAATCAGCGCTGGCTCTGCTGGAGGAGGCGGAGTCTAAGGTCGGACCTGAATGGAGACTGGTGTGGAGCGATCTTAGACTCCGCCTCCTCCAGCAGAGCCAGCGCTGATTGGTCGAGTTCCGTACTCTGGCCAATCAGCGCTGGCCAATGCATTCTATTAGCCCGATGAAGTAGAGCTGAATGTGTGTGCTTAGCACACACATTCAGCTCTACTTCATCAGGCTAATAGAATACATTGGCCAATCAGCGCTGGCCAATGCATTCTATTAGCTTGATGAAGCAGAGTGTGCACAAGGGTTCAAGCGCACCCTCGGCTCTGATGTAGCAGAGCTGAGGGTGCACAAGGGTTCAAGTGCACCCTCGGCTCTCCTACATCAGAGCCGAGGGTGCGCTTGAACCCTTGTGCAGCCTCGGCTCTGCCGAGGGTGCGCTTGAACCCTTGTGCACACTCTGCTTCATCAAGCTAATAGAATGCATTGGCCAGCACTGATTGGCCAGAGTACGGAATTCGGCCAATCAGCGCTGGCCAATGCATTCTATTAGCCCGATGAAGTAGAGCTGAATGTGTGTGCTAAGCACACACATTCAGCACTGCTTCATCACGCCAATACAATGCATTAGCCAGTGCTGATTGGCCAGAGTACGGAATTCGGCCAATCAGCGCTGGCCAATGCATTCTATTAGCCCGATGAAGTAGAGCTGAATGTGTGTGCTAAGCACACACATTCAGCACTGCTTCATCACGCCAATACAATGCATTAGCCAGTGCTGATTGGCCAGAGTACGGAATTCGGCCAATCAGCGCTGGCTCTGCTGGAGGAGGCGGAGTCTAAGATCGCTCCACACCAGTCTCCATTCAGGTCCGACCTTAGACTCCGCCTCCTCCAGCAGAGCCAGCGCTGATTGGCCGAATTCCGTACTCTGGCCAATCAGCACTGGCTAATGCATTGTATTGGCGTGATGAAGCAGTGCTGAATGTGTGTGCTTAGCACACACATTCAGCTCTACTTCATCGGGCTAATAGAATGCATTGGCCAGCGCTGATTGGCCGAATTCCGTAGTCTGGCCAATCAGCACTGGCTAATGCATTGTATTGGCGTGATGAAGCAGTGCTGAATGAGTGTGCTTAGCACACACATTCAGCTCTACTTCATCGGGCTAATAGAATGCATTGGCCAATCAGCGCTGGCCAATGCATTCTATTAGCGTGAACTGAGTTTGCACAGGGGTTCTAGTGCACCCTCGGCTCCGCTACATCAGATTGCTACATCTGATGTAGCAGTGCCGAGTGTGCATCAGATGTGTAGTTGAGCAAAACTGACTCAGCACTGCTAAGTCTGCATTCGCATAGGAATGCATTGGCCAGCCTTCGGCCAATCAGCGCTGGCTCTGCCGGAGGAGGCGGAGTCTAAGGTCGGACCTGAATGAAGACTGGTGTGGAGCGATCTTAGACTCCGCCTCCTCCAGCAGAGCCAGCGCTGATTGGCCGAATTCCGTACTCTGGCCAATCAGCACTGGCTAATGCATTGTATTGGCGTGATGAAGCAGTGCTGAATGTGTGTGCTTAGCACACACATTCAGCTCTACTTCATCGGGCTAATAGAATGCATTGGCCAGCGCTGATTGGCCGAATTCCGTACTCTGGCCAATCAGCACTGGCTAATGCATTGTATTGGCGTGATGAAGCAGTGCTGAATGTGTGTGCTTAGCACACACATTCAGCTCTACTTCATCGGGCTAATAGAATGCATTGGCCAGCGCTGATTGGCCGAATTCCGTACTCTGGCCAATCAGCACTGGCTAATGCATTGTATTGGCGTGATGAAGCAGTGCTGAATGTGTGTGCTTAGCACACACATTCAGCTCTACTTCATCGGGCTAATAGAATGCATTGGCCAGCGCTGATTGGCCAGAGTACGGAATTCGGCCAATCAGCGCTGGCTCTGCTGGAGGAGGCGGAGTCTAAGGTCGGACCTGAATGGAGACTGGTGTGGAGCGATCTTAGACTCCGCCTCCTCCAGCAGAGCCAGCGCTGATTGGTCGAGTTCCGTACTCTGGCCAATCAGCACTGGCCAATGCATTTCTATGGGGAAAAGTTAGCTTGCGAAAATCGCAAACTGACAGGGATTTCCATGAAATAAAGTGACTTTTATGCCCCCAGACATGCTTCCCCTGCTGTCCCAGTGTCATTCCAGGGTGTTGGTATCATTTCCTGGGGTGTCATAGTGGACTTGGTGACCCTCCAGACACGAATTTGGGTTTCCCCCTTAACGAGTTTATGTTCCCCATAGACTATAATGGGGTTCGAAACCCATTCGAACACTCGAACAGTGAGCGGCTGTTCGAATCGAATTTCGAACCTCGAACATTTTAGTGTTCGCTCATCTCTACAGGAGACACTTCTGTTTATTGTTGTGCACACTATAAATGAGCACTCAACCCATCGGCAAAAATTTAGAGTGAGATGGAATGTGTTTTTCCTTCACTAGCAAAGACTGGGCCCATAGCAATCTTTTGACTTGAGACCCACCCCCATGGCATAGCGCCCTCTTTTTATGGCCCTTACACAGTATAACACGCCATTTATACATACTATAATGTCCCAAAGTAGCTTCCAGATAGTATAATATTCCATAGCATCCCCGCCACACAGTATAAATTTCCATAGTGGTCCCTGCACATAGTATTATGTCTCATGGTGGCCACTAGAGTGTTTATTGCAAAAATTTCAGGGTCGGCAAATATTATTATACTGAGGGTAGGTGACAAACAAACACCTGTGTTTCCCACCTCTCCTGGGCTCCAGCACAACTCCTTGCTGTTTTCAGCTTTTTTCAATGACATCATAGACATGGGTTATATCGGCATAATTATGTATTGTGACGCATAACAGAGACCTGAAAATAGCATGGAGTTGCACCAGAGACCAGGAGAGGTAATTAGCACAGGTTTTTATGATCGCTCACCTACCCTGGGTCTCCGATTGTTATCCTTGTGCTCTAAATAGACCCCCAAGTAAAATGACAGTAGTATTTGTTGGGGTTTGTGGGCCCGTGGCCTTACTTTCTGTTTCCACTCCTGCTCAAGCCTGCTTCTGCTTCCACTTCTGCCCTCTAGTAGGCCCCCATGTATCCCATATCACGTTGCTGGGATGCACGGGGCACCCTGAAGGGCCTAAAGGGAAGTGAAGGTGGCCGCAAGCAGGTCGCAGGCCTCATGGCAGGCCCAGCAAGGTGGGAGAGTGAGGAGAGGACCACTGCAAACAAGCTTGGAGGCCTACACAAGGTACTGTTCTGCACTACTGTGGGAGGTGTTTTTATATAAGACACTTTACTTCGACATCTACAGTGAATTGAGATCCACAGTGTGTAGTTAGAGAAGTCAATAGGATCACTGAAGGTCACCAGAGCAAATGACCAAGGGAGTGATGGCCAAGAAGTGACCATTGTTGTGCAATTGATCAAGCCATGCAATGTGCTCAGATCGAGGAGAGGGACAACAACCAACACTAGGATGTCAGCTAGGTCCCTTGAACTGGCGTATCAGCAAGATCCAAAGGCCTGCGACAGCAGAAGTGTGTCATTCACCCTCACAGCTCAAAGGCCTGTCCTACAGTACTATCGGTGTTGTTCCATAGAAGGGACCAGAGACTGCATTTCATTGCGACCCCAGATTACAGGTCTATGATTTTTAGGACTGTGGATTTAAAAACTAAGTTTTAATGTTTTGGCAGCATTCTATGACACAGTACCATTAATAATGATAATATTATCACTCTCTAAGTTCAATACTGCTTGCATCTGTCCTGCTGAGGGGTTCTTATGCCTCAGCTGATGTGGGACAGATCATTTCAAGAGTTTATCCACTACAAATTTTTCAAATGTACCAATTAGAATGGTTGTATGGTGGGCGAGTAGCTGTACTTTTTGGACATAAAGGGGATTCCCTCACCTTTGTTGAGGAGATCCTCAAGAATATACAGGCCCTGTAACTCAAATACTTCCAACCCCTAGTCATCAGAATGTTTTTGTTCAATGATTGTCATGTATTTAGTCCATCTAAGTTTCCCTGTGAACAATGCAATGTCCTTAACCCAGGAAAACAGATCAAATTTATTAGTAGGTACAAATGATAAACTTTTTGATAGGACCGACAGTTCGTCCTGATTTAGATGTCGTATAGAGAGACTGATAATCTGTAATTCCTTGTCATTCTGATTAGGGTCTGGAACGGCAAGTGCAGGTTCCTCTATGATACTTAGGTTTTGTTGCGACCCCTCAATATATATATATATATGTTTTAGTGTAAGCCATATGATATACAGTATACATTATAATGTCCCGGTACTGCTCGTCCCATTCGCTTTAATAGTCCTTGCAGACCGAGATGGTATGGACATTTGCATATGAAGTAAAGAGGCATCTCCCCATTCCTTCCTATATAGTTAACATATATTTCGATTTCACAAGAGCCAGCACACATGGGGGTCTATTAATGCACCGTCTTGTGGATGTTTTGTGAACTGCACCTGCCTATACTTTCCATTGTAATTTATGTCTGTGATTGCATCATCCTAGTGTGCTAATGTAAAGGAGTGTCCAGTATGATCAGGTGACCTTCAGAACCAATCAAGCTCCCTTGACTGCCCTGGAGGAGGAGTTGAGTTACAGCCCTCCCTAGAGAGGGTGGAAACCCTGTGGTCTTTGTGTGAAGAGATCTACACAAGTATCTCTATTCAAGTAAGTCTTTGGGACAAATCTATATTTAAGGAGTCCATAGCTAGTCTGACAGAATTTGAGGGTCTCCTGCTGTCAACCCCTCTATTTCCTCTACTACATACGTGTACCCAGTTTGTTGAGGACTAACCCCCTGGATACAGGCCATCTTTACAAGTATATACAAGTTTAACTACCCAAGCAACTACTAGTTAATCAAGCCCAAAGTATTCCTGCTCCAAGCTCCATCACCTGCTTAACTGGAAACTACCTGCAGGGATCACAGAGTTGTATGTGAAGAATTACTCCATCTGTACATTTGTATTACCTCGTCCTGCTAGTAAAAGAGCAACGACTACCCCCAAGACCTGGTTGTCTTTTGTCATTGTCAGGTACCACGTGGGGGCGGGTAGTCGGGGACATCAAAAAGGCTTTGTGCACATTTGGGATCCAGGGCCTCTCTACAACCCGGCCACATCTGACATATTACCCGTGACATCAGTCCTGGCCCTCCTGAGTGTTACAAGCGAAGCTCTTTTGTAGGTACAAATGATAAACTATTTGATAGGACCAATAGTTCGTCCTGATTTAGATGTCATGTAGAGAGACTGATAATCTGTAATTCCTTGTCATTCTGATTAGGGTCTGGAACGGCAAGTGCAGGTTCCTCTATGATACTTAGGTTTTGTTGCGACCCCTCAATAGATATATGTTTTAGTGTAAGCCATATGATATACAGTATACACATGTAATATCCATATGTAACACCTAAACTGAAGACTGTACTGGGGACCCTATTGGCATATAATGTTCCTTAGTGGTTATCACTGGTAGACCTGTCTGAGAAAGAGTTTGCAGATGTAAGATCATTACTGTTGAAGATTGTGATTTTCAGTGAAACACCACTCCTGCTGTGAGCAGGAAGCAGGATAAGTACATGTAACATGTGCTCGGATGTTGAAAGCTTCCAGCTGCCTATGTTTAGACCAGTGTTTTTTTAGCTTGTGGTATGGGCACCCCAAGAGGTATTCTGAGAAGACTCAAGGGGTATATGCCATGGCTGACACCCACTGCTCTGGAAGTGAAAGACTAAAGATGACCTTTCACGTCCTCATGGATGTGCGGTATTAAAGACGACCTTTCACAGATCTGGGCACAGGCAGTTCTATATACTGCTGGAAAGCTGACTGTGCTGAATTCAGCACACTGTCGACTTTCCCGATCTGTGCCCCGGGTAAAGAGCTATCGGTCCCAGTACCGTAGCGCTTTACAGTCAGAAGGGCGTTTCTGATAGTCAGTCAGGTACGTCCTTCTTCACAGCAGCTCTTTAAGTGCTCAGGTTCTAGGCTCCATGGGGCTAGTGCTGTCCAAACCACCTTACCACATCAACATAGGGTAAGAATAGGTAATTACTGACAATTAGTAAAAGTATTATTTCCTCATTTAAATTCATGTACTTATATTTATGTAATCGTGACCAACCCCTTTCATTATTTGTGCACCCTACTTACCTTCTGATTTGCCTCGTGCTAGCATGGAGTAGGCAGGACCATCACTGCGGCCAAAACGTGTTAGACATGGCTCCACATAATACCGCGGTCCTGGACTACAATCACTGAGATGAGCTACAGAAGAAAACAAACAATAGCAAAAAACGAAGAAACAAAGAACAGATTGTCAAATGACGAACTGAGTTAAACTGGTTGCACACGAACGTGCGTGCTAACCGGTTACTGTTAATTAACGGCACAGGTGGCGCATGGGCGACACACAGATGTCGTGCATTGGCCATGCTTTTGTGGCCCTTTTCATTAAATTATTTATATTATAAATTAACAGGAGCAGGGCTGCAAGATCAAACAGGAATAGGATTTGTTCTGTATTTTGCTGCCTGGACGGTCAGCCCATACACGTGACCGTATAACTCACGGTAATGTGTGTTGGCCCATAGAAATGTTTGGGTCAGTTTGCTATCCGGGAAAAACCCAGATATCACACTCATCTAACACACGGTCGTCTGCAATAGGGCTTAGAAAACAAAGGATGTAAAGTGATAATAGAGATAAAATATGTAAAAGGTGCACAGGATCCAGTGTCACTTGATTTATTATTTCAATGGATTCATCCACTGCATAGAAGGATGTAAACTCAAAGCTTACCAGAATGACTTGTACGTCCATGGAAAGAATAAGCAGGACTGGAGAATTTAGTATAGTCATGGCCCACAAATCCTACTGTAGGGGGTAGATTGTACCGTCCAGGGCCAGGTCCTAAGGATTTACAAAAGTCAATATTTGTGAATTGTGATCACATCCAATATTTCCCTCTAATGCAGACCTAGGCAAAGCACGGCCCCGGGCCATATCTGGCCCTCTGACTGATTCAGACCAGCCCGGACAGCTTGTCTAGGGAGGCGTGTCTAGGGGGCGTGTCTTAGTGCCGGCAAGACAGTGCAGGAAGATGGAGACGTGGTGTGTGTCATAAGGTACTGGGGAATGTGAGATGCAGGGGGGAGTGTGTGTGTGTGTCTGTATGTGTCTGTCTGTATGTGTGTCTGTCTATGTCTGTATGTGTGTCTGTGTCTGTATGTGTCTGTCTATACGTGTCTGTCTATACGTGTCTGTCTATACGTGTCTGTCTATCTGTATGTGTGTGTCTCAGTAACCTAGGGGCAGAGATGGAAGGGGAATGTTATACTAGGGCAGAGACGGCAGATGGAGGGGAGGACATGAAACTGGGGGGGACATGAAATGGGGCAAATGAAGGGGGATATGAAACTGAGGGAGACATGGAGGGGGGGGGACATGAAACTGGTGGTAGATGAAGAGGGCACTTAAACTGGGGGGACATTAAAACGGGTACAACTGGAGGGGGCATTAAACCATGGAGGTAGGTGGAGGGGGACCTGTCTGCCTCTAGTTGCCCCCAGTTTAATGTCACCCTCCAGGTACCCCTACGGTTTAATGTCTGCTTCCAGCTTCCCGATTTTAATGTCCCCCTCTAGTTGCCCCCAGTTTCATGTCCCGCTCCAGCTGTCAATTTATTGCCCCCCTCCAACTACCCCCACTGTTTAATGTCCCCCTCCAGCTGTCCCAGCTTCATGTCCCCTCTAGATTCCACCAGTTTAAACTGGGGCACCAGGAGAGGGACCTAATACTGTGGGGCAGTTGGAAGGGAACATTATAATGTGGGGAAATATAATGTACAGGTGACTGTAGGAGGATTATACTTTGTGGGGGCACATGGAAAGATGATTGGGAATGGGCGGAGTCAACATAGAAGTGGGTGGAGCTAAATTTGCCATGGTGTGGCCCTCTAGCATAGTTTCAATTTCTTATGCAGCCCCATGGGGAAATTAATTGCCCACCCCTGCTCTAATGTGTAGTTAATGCTCAATTAAAACATATCAGTGAGATGTCAAAAGCAGATATCACTACAAAGAGGTGCTGTAATGGGTTATCTGGGAGGCTAAAAATTACATTCTTACTTTTTTCTTTGTGTGTTACATTATGATTACAGCAATACCAAAACACCAGTGTGAACAGAGCCTAAAGTGATATATTAATGCTTCAACTGTTATAATAATAAATTGCTTAAATATTTCATTCATGTCAGATCTTTATACAAATGTTTTTTTTTTACCATTTAATATCTATAAACATCTATCAACATCTATCAACATCTATACAGAATGACAAGTGTTTTCGCCTTAGAAAATTACTGGCACTGATTTTGCTGAATTATGCAAACTGGTCTCACCTAGAAGGCTAATAGAAGAAGAAGCATGTCTAAGGGTAAGTTCACACACAGATTTTTGGTCAGGATTTTGAGGCCGTATCCGCCTCAAAATCCTGAACAAAAAGACGGCTCCCATTGTAATCAATTGGAGCCGCTCAGGAGAAATGGCTCCCGGAAAAAAGAAGCGAGATGCTCATTCTTCAGGCCGTTTCGCCTTACAATTCGACTTGAAGACACATTCATTGAGCCTAATCCGGAGTGCAGTGCGCGTTTGGATGCAGTGCACCGGCTTTCAGTCACGGCTACCCAGCTTTTGGTCCGGAGCAAAAATCTCTGTGTGAACTTACCCTTGAAGGGGTTGTTCAGGCAAAAATGGACAACCCTTTTAAAGTTTAAATAAGCTGGGGGCAGTGAAATAAAAATAAAAAATCCATACTCACCTGTCCCTAATGTGCTGAAGCCGCTGATTGGCCTCAGGGGTCATGTGGCTGCTGAGGCCAATCAGTGAAGGGCCTGAATGCCACTACCTTTGACATCACAGGTCGCCCTCCTGAGGCAAAATGCTTTGGCACAATGCCAGAAGAGAGACGAACCGGTAGGCGCAGATCGACACCAGAGCAGCAGAGACAAGTGAGTATGCATTTTTTTTTTTTTTTTATTTCATTCACTGCCCCAAGTAGATTTAAATTTTAAAGGCTTTGCCTGGACAACCGTTTTAAAGAGCTGAGAAGAATATACGAATTGATATCTGTGTTGTGAATTACAATTTTGTACTTGACCACAGTAGAAGAATTTAAGCAGTAAGGAAATATGGATACTAACAGCAGGCACCAACAACTTATCATAGGGTAAGGTGCGCTGCATTTACCTATTGTGAGAGAGTGAAGGGTGTGGTCTGGGAAGACAGGTATGTCTCGGCCAGGCAGCTAAAGGGTGTTTGGTAAAGATTCACACCAGGGAGGTCAACTGACTAATCAGGCCCTAATAACAGTCTGTATGTGAAGACTAGCATTGTGGCACCGCAATGACAGAGCTGACCTGTCCAGACTGGACCTCCAAAGCAGGTACTGTGCCACCCATTGCTGTTGCCAAGGTGGGAGACTGGTAGCCAGGAAAAGTTTCCTTACGTTTAAGTTAGTTTCTCAGCCGAGAAGGGTTTTGTTTTGTTTATCCTGTGGCTTTTCAAAAGCAGTGTATGTGCTACATGTGAATAAAGCCTGAACCTGTGTGCAATCCAGTGTCTGTGTCCCTGTTTCCTGCACTGCTACAAGCATCTACCTGAGCGATTTCCCACACTATATTTTTACTGTGAAATGTTAATTAAGAAATGGCCCCACGTGGCGTAAATGCCGTGGTTTAGCCAATGAGGAAACGGCATGGAAAAAACCCTGGCATTTTACAGTCTCAGCAAAGTGGATGGGATTTTAGCGAATCCTATCCACACTTTGCAGAAAAAAAACTTTGCGGTTTTGAAAATTGCAGCATGTCAATTATACCTACAGAAACACTGGCGGTTTCCCCATAGGTATGATTGAAACAGAAAGTCTACAAAGGAAAACTCTGCGGACTTTCTGCAAAAAGAGTTGTGGAAAAAACTACAATTTGTTTCAACCTCCTTTTTCCTCTAATACTTTTTTGCTGCAGCCTACTACATAGGGCCTTAGCCTTAGGGAGCCTGCACATGGAGTTACGCTCTGCTCATTCTGAACGTAAAATTGGTTCAGAATGAGCACGTAAAAACCAGATTCCATTGATTTCTATGGGTGCCAGCATACATGAAATCAATGCGAGGCTTTTTTCACTATTGCTTTCAATGTGATACGCGCGTATCACATTGAAAGCAATAGGGAAAAAAGCCAATGGGTTTTGTTTTTTTTCCCCACTAGCAGAATTTCAATGTGAGGCTTTTTTTTCAGCATGGAAAATTCCACACCAAATTCCTCAACATTTTCCTCCGTGTGAATGGACCTTTAAATCTGCAATGGAGCCTTCAGAGATGAGAACACAGCCTTATGCATTAGACAAGAACAAAAGCAGAATTTGATGTATTATCACACAAACTGTTTAGATTTAAGGTTAGAGAAAAGATCTAGATATGATACAGGACATGTTGGAATTTGTAGTGAATAGTGATGCAGTAAATAATATGACTAATAGACCTACCAGTCTCCTTTGCTGCAATCATGGGTACTTTTCTTTCTGTGTGCTCTTCCATCCTTTGTCCTTTAATTGGCAATCTCTTTATAAAGAAATGTTTTATCCAGAGAAAATGGTTTACTATATATAATAAATGTTCTAAAACAGATTCAAGGAAGTTTAAGAAAGTCTGCTCTATATTACTTACATATGGACTGTGATAATGCAGTCTTTACATGAGCAAAGCCGTCTTGTTGTCTTGTCATGGATGTTTCTTCGCTACCGTGCAGGTCACAGCGAGGTAATATGACCTGAGGATGTTCTAATAAAGTGTAAGCTTATCCCACTGCTGTCTCATCACCCCCTCCCAAACATATCCATCAGTACCACTTACGCAGGTTCCAAGTCACTGGTGCAAGACTGGCTCCATTATGACTATTGCTCAAGCTTATTTAACTATTTATTTGCTTTTTCAGGCACCTGTTGCATTGTGTATTACTCTTAACCCCTTAAAAACCAGCCAGTTTTCGTTTTTGTGTTTGTTTTTTCCTCCTCATCTTCCAAGAGCCATCATTTTTTTTTCCGATCTATAGACACATGATGGGTTATTGTTTGCGGGACAAATTTTACTTTGTAATGACACCATTCAATTTTTAACAATGTATTTGGAAGCTGAAAAAAAATTCTGAATTAGGTGGAATTGGAAAAAAACGCATTTGCGCCAATTTCATATGGGTTTAATCTTTACGGCATTCACTGTGTGATAAAAATGACATGTTACCTGTATTCTGTGGGTCAGTACAATCACGGCCATACCAAATTTATATAGTATTTGTAATGTTTTGAAACCTTTAAAAAAAAAAAAAAAAATGAAAACAGGTTCTTACACCGGTAACTTTTTCATATTTACAAGCATCTTTCTATGCGGACAATATCACATTTTTATTGATACCATTTGGGGAAAGATCAGATAGTTCGATCACTTTTATTCAATTTTTTATAGGAGGCAAAGTGATGAAAAAAATTGCGATTTGGCCATTTTGATTTTTTTCCCCTCTATGAAGTTCACCATATGGGATAAATATTTGAATATTTTAATAGTTCGGACATTTTTTGAGAATAGGGATACCTAATGTGTTTATGTTTACTTTTGTTTATTTACTTTTACATGTGATCTAAGAAATGAGGGTTGATTTGAACTTTTGCATTTTTTTATTACTTTTAAATACATTTTTTTTCCTTCTTTTACTTTTATAATCAGACCTTGAACCCTAGGGGGTCGGATCGCTCATACTATTCACTGCAATACTAATGTATTGGTGTGCATAGTAAAATCCCCTGACTTCTATTACACACTACCTATGGCAGCGTTTAATAGAACTGATGTAATGACAAGCTTGGGAGCCTTCCTCTGTAATGACACTTCCTCTGGAAGCCAGGGGAATGTCTGCTCCAGTAAGAAGGGGGATAGGAGCGCAAAAGACTAGACAGGTGCTGGTAGTGGGAGATTCAATTCTTAGGGGAACAGATAGGGCAATCTGTCACAAAGACCGGGATCGTCATACGGTGTGTTGCCTTCCTGGTGCTCAAGTTCGACACATCGCGGATTGGGTTGACAGATTACTGGGTGGGGCAACAAGTGGCTCAAGAGTTGGTGTAGGAAAGAGCGGTTTGGGTTCCTGGAGAACTGGGCCGACTTTATTGAGGGCTACAGGTTCTATGCTAGGGATGGGCTGCATCTCAATGGGGAGGTTGCAGCTGTGCTGGGAGAGAAGATGGCTAGACAGTTGGAGGAGTGTTCAAACTAGGTACAGGGGGGGGGAGGGTAACAGATGTAGAAGGCAAGATAGTGTAGAAATGGAAAGAGGGCTAAATACGGTAACTGGGGGCGGGGGGGGTTAGAACAGTCAGTAGGCAGTGGAAGAGTAGGGAAAATAAATCTATGAAATATATGTATACGAATGCCTGAAGCCTCACTAACAAGATGAAGGAACTAGAAGTGATGATGCTGGAAGAAAATCATGACATGGTGGGAGTAAGTGAGACATGGCTGGACTCTAGCTATCACTGGGCTGTAAATATACAAGGGTAAGACTGCCAATGAAAAAGACTTAGGGATTTTGGTGGACAGCAAGCTTACCTTTAGTGACCAGTGCCAGGCAGCTGCTGCCAAGGCAAATAAAATTATGGGATACATTAAAAGCGGTCTAGATTCTCATGACAAGGACATAGTTATGTCTCTATACAAATCACTGGTACGGCCAAACTTAGAATATTGTGCGCAATTTTGGGCCCCGATATACAAGAAAGACATAATTGAACTTGTAAAAGTGCAAAGACGGGCAACCAAATGATTAGGGGAATGGGTGGACTGGAGTACAACGATAGGTTAACAAACTTGGGGTTATTCAGTTTAGAGAAAAGGCTTCTAGAGGGAGATCTAATAACAATGTACAAATACATGAAGGGACAACACAAAGAACTTTCTAAGGATCTTTTTACTCCTAGGCCAGTGACAGCGACAAGAGGACACCCTCTACGTCTGGAGGAGAGAAGGTTTCACCAGAAACATAGAAGGGGGTTCTTCACAGTAAGAACAGTAAGGCTCTGAAACTCTCTGCCCCAGGAAGTGGTGATGGTGGAGTCATTAAACAAGTTCAAAGAGGGCTTGGATGCCTTTCTTGAAGAGAAAAATATAACAGGTTATGGTCTGTAGATTTTAAGGACACGTTGATCCAGGGTTTTTATACTGACTGCCAGATTTGGAGTCGGGAAGGAATTTTTTCCCCTGAAATAGGGTAATTGGCATGAGCCTCATGGGGTTTTTTGCCTTCCCCTGGATCAACACTGTAGGGATTGTAGGGTTATAGGTTGAACTTGATGGACTGATGTCTTCATCCAACCTCATCTACTATGTAACTATGTAATAGTCTAACATCTGTCATGGCAGCTGATCGCCGCCATCTGATAATGTTCTGCCGTTTAATCATAGCATCTAAAGTATTAACAGCTGTGAAGAGTGTCGGCACCAATCGAAGCTGATAGTGGTAGTCGCTGGGTGTATTATACAGCTGGCTTCCACTGGGAGGGCTCAGCTCCCGAGCCTTCTCCATATAACCCCTTACAATCTATCTAGGACATACTCTATTATGTCCTTGATCATTAAGAGGTTAAAGTAACATTATAGCTTTGTTTTAATAAATTGTCTTACAAATGTAGATTTATAAATTTAGGTCTTCTTTTATTCCATCTATATTTCTTTTTTCCTTGTTGCATTCCAAGAGCCATAACTTTATATTTTCATTGACAAAGCTATATGAGGGCTTGATTTTCACTAGACAAGTTGTGTTTCTCATTGGCTTAATTGTAAGGTACAAGTAGCGTATTAATTAACTCCCCTACTGATTATAATGCGCTCACCTTTTCTATATGGAAAAGTCCAATACGGTTTTGAACATCTCTAATTTTTCCTAGTCTTCATTGCAGCTGCTAAATAGTAGCAGACAGGATGAGACTGCTGCCCCCCCCCCCCCCCCCGTTGGAACCCCCTGTTGGACCCCCAATATACCCCGGTGTGGCAAAGCACACTCACTGCACTTTATACAGTTATCATAAAGATCCAGTTTACTTTTATATACTTTAGACATAACACACTGGATGGATGAGAGATTCTCAATCACACTGCAGGGGCCCCAATAACCAATCATCCTGTAGCATCTCGCTGCTGCCTGATGCCTGTTGCTGTTTTAGCATATATTCCTTGCTCAAATAACTAAAAGAGTCAAAGTTCAAGGCAAGAGATGTAAGCAGCAGGCTAGATGTAAGACACTGACCTGGATTGGTGACGGCTGAGTGCAAGTCCTGGAACGTGGGCGGGAGCAGGTTGGGAAACTTTCCCTATAAGAACCCCTGACTGAACCTGCCTAACGTCAGAGTAACGTCCTTACAAGGGCGCCCCTCACAGTAACCTAAATAGATTCCCTATAATAACCCTACAGTGGGCTGAGATGTAAAATGAAACAGGGAATAACTAGTAGCGGCAGGTAACAGAGAACAATAGCTGTATAGAGTTCAAGCTAGACCAGTAGTAGGTATAGGTAAGAAGTAGAATGCTGAAATAAACAAGTAGACGAAGCAGGCAAGGAACAGGAAGGGAAAACAAAGATTAAGAGTTTGTAGCAAGTGTACAAGTATAAAGAACCTGGAAATACCAAAGTATATAGAACCTATAGCAGGCAAATGAAGATGGGTGAGTGGCGTTAAATAGGAACTGGGAAACAACCCCACCCATCACAGATGGGAATGACTGGCCAGACAGCCTGCCAGTCAAGCCGAGACCAAGGAGGCAACTTAACCCCTCAGTGTACTAAACACGACCAGAGGAATCACTGACACGCCTCCGGGGCATGCGCCGCCTGGCAGGGAAGCCATGGCGTCCGCGAATCCTGACACTAGATACTACAGGAAAAAATATATATTTTAGCAACATTTTAGGAAAGAATATTTGTAATATTTGCATGTAGCTATATAGTGGTTCTATATATGTATTTCTATGTACTTATATCTACTTCTGTCTGCTTGTGAAATTACAGATAGGATATTACTCACAGACAGCAAGTACCTTTCCTGACTGTGCTTATATATTAATTTTTCCTGTATTCTACCTGCTTGCCTTCATGTATTTGTCCTGTATTTGCAATCCAATGTTTCTGGATCTCCTATATTATTGTCCCATGTGCTTTTTTGAGCTATTTTGTTTCCTATTGTATAGTTACTCCTGGCAGCATGGCAGAAACACTGACAGAACATCATGTACAAAGGCTTAAACAGTCATACAACAGACTGCCCAGAAAGACCCTGTGCATATTTTCAACTTATGCTAACAAAGTGTGCTCTGATCGCCAGGTATTATCACATCTCCCTACTCTTTTACGTGCCCCTTGGCCTTCTGTGTTTCCTTTGCCCCTGCAGTAATAAAATAATCTTGTGACCCCACAATTTTGCATAGTTTAAATAGCAGCTCTCCCTTCAATTTCCCCACTGCAGGTCGGAGTAATACTTACCATAGATGGGCAAACCTATCAATATTCCTTTTGTTTTGGGTTCAGGTAGGTCGGGACCAAGATTTTATTTGGGTTGAAAAAGTTTGGTGTGAAATACAGCTTAAATTGGCTTAAAACAGAATGTACACTCTCCGGCCACTTTATTAGGTACACCATGCTAGTAACGGGTTGGACCCCCTTTTGCCTTCAGAACTGCCTCAATTCTTCGTGGCATAGATTCAACAAGGTGCTGGAAGCATTCCTCAGAGATTTTGGTCCATATTGACATGATGGCATCACACAGTTGCCGCAGATTTGTCGGCTGCACATCCATGATGCGAATCTCCCGTTCCACCACCTCCCAAAGATGCTCTATTGGATTGAGATCTGGTGACTGTGGAGGCCATTGGAGTACAGTGAACTCATTGTCATGTTCAAGAAACCAGTCTGAGATGATTCCAGCTTTATGACATGGCGCATTATCCTGCTGAAAGTAGCCATCAGATGTTGGGTACATTGTGGTCATAAAGGGATGGACATGGTCAGCAACAATACTCAGGTAGGCTTTGGCGTTGCAACGATGCTCAATTGGTACCAAGGGGCCCAAAGAGTGCCAAGAAAATATTCCCCACACCATGACACCACCACCACCAGCCTGAACCGTTGATACAAGGCAGGATGGATCCATGCTTTCATGTTGTTGACGCCAAATTCTGACCCTACCATCCGAATGTCGCAGCAGAAATCGAGACTCATCAGACCAGGCAACGTTTTTCCAATCTTCAATTGTCCAATTTCGATGAGCTTGTGCAAATTGTAGCCTCAGTTTCCTGTTCTTAGCTGAAAGGAGTGGCACCCGGTGTGGTCTTCTGCTGCTGTAGCCCATCTGCCTCAAAGTTCGACGTACTGTGCGTTCAGAGATGCTCTTCTGGCTACCTTGGTTGTAACGGGTGGCTATTTGAGTCACTGTTGCCTTTCTATCAGCTCGAACCAGTCTGGCCATTCTCCTCTGACCTCTGGCATCATCAACGCATTTCCGCCCACAGAACTGCCGCTCACTGGATGTTTTTTCTTTTTCGGACCATTCTCTGTAAACCCTAGAGATGGTTGTGCGTGAAAATCCCAGTAGTTCAGCAGTTTCTGAAATAGATAGCCCTAGACTGTGTAAGGAAAGGGCTGTGGACTCATTGGCTAGATTATTAAAGATATTTGGTAAATATTGGTGACGTTTTGGTCTTAGTCCATAAAAAAGAGAGCACGTAGGCGGGTACTCACCTTCTACCACGGACGTTTTGGTGAGAGGAACAGTACCTGCAGATGGCAGACTCTTTGGAGCGTTTGATTCAGGAGAGGGTGGCCAGCCAGGGCCCTGGCTGGCTGCTCAGCATCCTGCAGCAATCCTGCGACTCCGGTGTCGGCGGCTCCTTTTCCAGGAGTTCGGGCAGGCCGCAGCGGGTATCTCGCCCGCCGGCGCGGTTGAGCCCCAGCCCGCCACAGCGTGGAGGTGCCGGCGCTGCCAAGCAGCGTAAGGAGTCTCGGGCTCGCGGAGGACCGGCGGCTTCTGACTGCGTCGGGACAGGTGAGCAGTCCGGCGGGGTCGCGCAGCGGTCCGGTGGGGGTGCGGGGGGGTCCCTTGCTCCCGTGGCGGCCGGCTCGCATAGGCCCAACATGGCCGCCGCCACGAGGTCCTGTGCTGGGGCTGCTGCGGTCTCGGGGGGGGGAGGAGCCTCTCCTCTCCTCTTCGATGACGTGCCTCGGGGCGGGTCTTCCCCCTCCAGAGCTGGTGGGACGGCCGGAAATGAAGGGGCGGAAGGGGCGGGGCCTAGCTCCGTGCTTGCCGGAGCTGAACAAGACTTAACCCCCGAAGGCCTGGTCTGCAGCGCGGCAGCAGCAGCTTTTCCTGGAGGCGGTGAGAAACCTCAGCCCCCTGCAGGGCTCTGCATTGGGGACCGAGTGCGTGCGGGTGCCTCGGGCATAGTGACGTCGGGGGGCGTGGCCTCGGGCATAGTGGTGTCGGGGGGCGTGGCCTCGGGCATAGTGACGTCGGGGGGCGTGGCCTCGGGCATAGTGCCGTCGGGGGGCGTGGCTTCGGGTGTTGTCATGGGTACGGGCTCCGCCGATTTTGCGGCCGTGCGCATGGGTGGGTCGGCGCGTTCCGCCCCTTTGGGGGATTTTTCTTCGGGGGGTGGGGGGGCCAGAGGGGTCCGCCGGGTTGCTTCGGCTAGCGCTTCGCGTGGCGGCGTTCCGCGCGATACCAGGGTCAGGGAAGGGGGCCGCCGGTTTTCGCGTCATCATTCTAACGTGTCTCCTTTTTCTGAGTCCTCCTCATCAGAGGACGACAGGTACCGCCGTGGCAGTGGGCGTCACCTGGATTCTTCTGGAAGGCACGGCAGCAGGAGGAGCTATCGCAGTCGCACAAGCCATACTGGACGTCGCACCCCGAGCAGTCGTTCGTCCTCCAGGTCACGTCGGAGCTATAGCCGCTCAGACCGAAGGCTGCGGGACCGGTCGCGACATTCTTCATCACGCAGAGGGAGTCGTCGGGGATCTCCAGCCGAGGCTCGTCCGGAGAGGGCTACGTCTTCTGCATCCGGTCCTAGTCGTCAAGAATCACAGCCTCTACCGACCGCTCCAGTGCCGGCTGCTCCTCTTCCGGTCCCTACAGGGCCGCAACCCGGTGAGTACGCCCGTGCCTGGGCACCTCACACTGCACCTACACTAGCTCCCGGTCAGGACCTCTCTTCTTTCCTTAGGCAGTTACTTGCAGTCTCGGAGGGATCGCAAGCTAGACAGGACGTGGTTTCCGCTACTGCACCCGGGGGGGTTGCTCCCTCACCGGCCGTAGAGTTGGTTTCCAATTGCATGCTCCGAGACACCATGTTCTGTGGGGTTGCTCCGTTAGGGACTCATGTCCCGGCGGAGCTTAGAGACAAGATAGGGAAAGGGGAATTTATAGACATTTGGTCCTTGCTGTCGGCAGACCATATTGCCGTCGACAAGGAGCGAACTTTTGAGAAGGGTTCTGAGCGTAAGCAGAAAGTGGCCAAGACCTTCGGCAACTGGCTGCAGGCTTTCGCCACTATGGCTTACATTATTTGCCAGACTTCTCCGTCAAAGGGCCCGGAGCTCTTTGTTTACCTGGACACGGTGTATAGTGCGTATAAGTTGCACGGGGGTTCGGCCTGGTGGCGGTACGACGAGGAGTATCGTCGCCGCCTGGCGCTTACCCCCTCCGTCGGTTGGGCCTCTAAGGCCACCGACGTTTGGATACAGTTGATCCTTTCCCAGCGTCCCCAGCGGCCATTTCCCTCCGGTGCCGCCGGTGCGGGGCAGCAGCCCGCAGCGGCGGCACAGCGGCAGAGTGGCACGTGTTGGCTCTACAATGAGGGCCACTGCCGTTTCCACTCTGCCTGTCGATTCAAGCACGAGTGTTCAATCTGTGGTGGGTCGCACTCGGCTTTGCGCTGCTTCCGACGCAACAGGCAGGGCGGAAAGCTGGGTGCTGCCGGCAGCGCAGAGAACACCAGTGAACGTGCGGCTGCTGGAGCAGTGGCTCGCCCTCTACCCCAGGAGGCGGGAAGCAAGCCTGCTTCTTGAGGGTTTCTCTAGTGGTTTCTATATTCCCCATGCTTCTTCTTCGGTTATGTTTCTTTCACCTAATCTGAAGTCGGTCAGGGAGAACGAGGAGATGGCTTGGGAGAAGGTAATGAAAGAGGTGATGTTGGGCCGGATGGCCGGTCCTTTTGCCGATCCCCCGTTGTCAAATTTGAGAGTTTCTCCGTTGGGTTTAGTGCCCAAAAAGGAGGCTGGCAAGTTTCGACTCATACATCACCTCTCTTACCCTCCCGGGTCGTCGGTTAATGACGGCATTTCGAAGGAGGATGCGGCGGTGTCGTACACCTCCTTCGACAGGGCCGTTTTTCTGGTTGGTAAGGCTGGTCGGGGTGCTCTGTTGGCAAAATCCGACATTGAGTCGGCGTTTCGTTTGCTGCCGGTGCACCCCGACTGTTTCCATTTGTTAGGCTGTAGGATTAGGGATAGTTTTTTCGTCGACATGTGCCTGCCTATGGGATGTTCCATTTCCTGCTACTATTTTGAGTTATTTAGCTCCTTCTTGGAGTGGTCTTTGCGCTATGAATCGGGCATCCCGTCGGTTTTGCACTATCTCGACGATTTCTTGTTTGTTGGTCCAGGGGATTCACCAGTTTGTGCTTATTTATTGGCTACCTTTCGGTCTCTGATGTCCCGGCTTGGGGTTCCCCTTTCGGCTGAGAAGACGGAGGGCCCATCTACACGGCTGTCGTTTCTCGGTATAGAGATCGATTCAGCCGAGATGGTTTTCAGGCTTCCGCCGGATAAGCTCGTCCGTCTCCTCGGCATGGTTGGGGATTTCCTTTTGGCTAAAAAGGTCACGTTACACCAGATGCAGTGTCTCCTCGGCCTCTTGACATTCGCTTGCCGGGTTCTGCCCATGGGGCGCGCCTTTTGTCGCCGGCTGTCGCTGGCCACAAAGGGCGTGCTGCAGCCCGACCATTTTATTCGCATTACGCGTCCTTTAAAAGAGGATCTGCGTGTTTGGTGCGCTTTTCTCTCTCAGTTCAATGGTCGGGCGGTTTGTCAGCAGGCTGAGGTTGCCAATGCCGAGCTTTCTTTATTTACGGATGCGGCTGGTGGTGACGGTTTCGCGGCTGTTTTCGGGGATGAGTGGTGCAGGGGGTCTTGGCCACTACTGTGGTTCGAGACGGGCCTGGTTAAGAACTTGGCCTTATTGGAATTTTTCCCGATTGTGGCCGCGGTAGAGCTTTGGGGAGATAGGATGGCCAATCGTAGGATAGTGTTCTGGTGTGATAACCTTTCTGTAGTGCAGGTCATTAATAGTCAGTCTTCCTCCTCACCTCCGGTGCTGGCGCTGCTTCGGCATTTAGTTTTGCTTTGTTTACAGCGTAATATTTGGTTTAAAGCGCGCCATGTGCCTGGGGTGCGGAATGAGATTGCTGATGCCTTGTCTCGCTCACGTTTTCAGGTCTTCCGTGCCCTGCATCCGTCGGCGAGACCGGAGGGTTGGTTCTGCCCCGATTCCTTGTGGAGCCTGGTAGGGAACAACTGCTAGAGCTTATTCGAGATTCGGTATCTGCGACTACTTGGAGGAGTCACTACAGTGCTTGGGTCCTTTGGTTGTCTGTGTCTGGCGGTTCTGTACCCGCGGACGCTCCGAAGCTGCTAGATGTATCTTTGGAATTTTTAGTCAAGTTGAGAGATCAGGGGCTGTCTTACTGCGCTGTAGTTAAAAAATTGGCTGGGGTGGCGTTTATGCTCAAGCTTTTTGGTTGAGTTGATGTTACAAAGCATTTTGCTGTTAGACAAGTTTTGAAGGGTTGGCGGAAGGAGAAGCGTGGGGGGGATCGGCGCAGACCGGTTTCTTTTAGTTTGTTACGTCGTTTGTTCGGGGTTCTAGAGGTAGTGTGTCGGGATGGGTACGAAGTGGTGTTGTTGCGGGCCGCTTTCGCTTTAGCCTTTTTTGCGGCCCTCCGTATTGGGGAACTGGTCAGTCCCAGTAAGTCTAGGCCCGGGGGTTTGGGGGCGGGTGATGTTGTGGCTTCTGAAGCAGAGATTAGGATCTGTCTTCGTCGCTCGAAAACGGATGTTTTCGGGCGGGGAACATGGATCACGATTGGGCGCACGGGATCGGAGTTTTGCCCCGTGTTGTTGGTGAGTGATTACATGTCTCGGCGCCCCCAAGGGGAAGCCTTTTTGTTGCATGAGGCTGGTGCTCCGCTTACTCGTTTCCAGTTTTTGTCGGTTTTTCGTGCCTGTATAGTTGCTGTAGGGCTGGAGCCTCGGGACTTTGGCACCCATTCGTTCCGTATCGGTGCCGCTACAACGGCCGATGCTTGCGGTTTGGGCGACGAGGCTGTGAAGCGCTTGGGGCGCTGGAGGTCCGACTGCTTCCGGTCCTACATTCGGCCTGACCTGATGACTCCCTGAGCCTCGGCGTCCGCTGAGCGTGATGGGGTGCTGATTTGGGCCTTTCCGTCCCCTTTTTTGTGCATGCTATCCGTTTTTCTCTTTCCTCTCTTTGCAGATAATGGCCCGGTAATGGTGTGGCTCATCGGCCACTCTTTTTTGTTTTGGGCGGAGAAGAGAGCTGCAGTTCAGCCTGGCGGTCTCCACTTTGGGCTGACTGGAGTTGATGTTCGTTGGCGGGGTCGACGGGGATTGCAGTGGAGGCAAGTGCTACCGGAGATAGTGGCTGCGGGTCGTGTGACAGCTGGTCCTGCAGTAGTTGTTGTGCACGCCGGAGGTAATGACTTAGGCCATGTAAAATTGGCCGAACTTATTACTATGATAAAAGAAGACCTCCGCCGCGTTTATGATTTTTTCGATCGCGTGGTCCTCGTCTGGTCGGAGGTCGTGCAACGCCTTTGCTGGAGAGGGGCGCGTGATGTTGCCGCAATTGATAGGGCGCGGCGGGTTTTGAACATTAGGGTCTCCAAGTTTGTTTCGATCCTTGGGGGGGGTTGCTGTTCGGCATGTGGAGTTAGAGGGTAATAATGAGAGGCTGTTGATGAAGGACGGGGTGCACCTCGGTCCCATCGGGTCTGATATTTTCCTTTCAGGGTTACAAGATGGCTTGGAACGGGCTTTGGTTCTTTTGGGTGGGGGGGCCAACAGGCAGGTGTAGAGGGTGGGCGGTACACTGCCTGTTTGGGTGGCGGGGGGTCCATGCCCAAGTCTGAAGTGGTATTAGCCTACATGCTCGCTGGATCGCAGCGGAGCGTTCAGGAGAAGATGAGAAGGAAAACCGGAAGTGGGGCATGGACGGTTTACCCGTTTATTCGTTATTGGTTTTTTCTAAATAAAGCTGTGGCCTACCCCACTTATACCACACTTTAGTTTACTGTGGTTATTTACTTGCATATGCACATTTAGTAGGGATAGTCACCAAGGGGTAAAGTTATTCCTATAAAGGTATGGGTCCAATGAGTCTAGATAGCCCTAGACTGTGTAAGGAAAGGGCTGTGGACTCATTGGCTAGATTATTAAAGATATTTGGTAAATATTGGTGACGTTTTGGTCTTAGTCCATAAAAAAGAGAGCACGTAGGCGGGTACTCACCTTCTACCACGGACGTTTTGGTGAGAGGAACACCCGCCCACCCTGCCCTTCTGGTTTTGGTATCTGTGGACTGGTTTTTTCTCTTTGTTTGTTCGTTTTTTTCTTTCTTTCAGATTCGTTGTCACAGCTGGCGGGGGGTCCATGCCCAAGTCTGAAGTGGTATTAGCCTACATGCTCGCTGGATCGCAGCGGAGCGTTCAGGAGAAGATGAGAAGGAAAACCGGAAGTGGGGCATGGACGGTTTACCCGTTTATTCGTTATTGGTTTTTTCTAAATAAAGCTGTGGCCTACCCCACTTATACCACACTTTAGTTTACTGTGGTTATTTACTTGCATATGCACATTTAGTAGGGATAGTCACCAAGGGGTAAAGTTATTCCTATAAAGGTATGGGTCCAATGAGTCTACTCAGACCAGCCCTTCTGGCACCAACAACCATGCCACGTTCAAAGGCACTCAAATCACCTTTCTTCCCCATACTGATGCTCGGTTTGAACTGCAGGAGATTGTCTTGACCATGTCTACATGCCTAAATGCACTGAGTTGCCGCCATGTGATTGGCTGATTAGAAATTAAGTGTTAACAAGCAGTTGGACAGGTGTACCTAATAAAGTGGCCGGTGAGTGTATAACACTGTCAGGGCTTATAGGAACTTTAATGTCCAATTTCTAGCAACCACAACCAAAGTTATGTCAAAGTGAAAGTGAAATGTATGTCCATGGAAAAAAAATGAAGCAATGGATATAAACTATTAGGGTTAGTTCACACGGGGCAAGGGGGGGTGTATTATGGTCATCATTTTGACATGGGAAACCGCATCAGAATAGGACCAAAATACGCCTGCTGTGACTTCTAACAGTCACAGCACTCCGGTCCGGAGAAGGCCTAGTCCGGAGCATGCTGCTGCGAGGCGGACGCCGCGGCTGAATCAGCCACAGAATTCGCCTGAAGAAAGGGCAGCTTGCTTCTTTTTTCTGTGAGCGGCAACATGCTGCTCATGGAAAAAAGTAAGCTAGCAGTCTACATAGACCTCTATTGTGAGGGGGCGGATTATGACGTGGATTCAGTGCCAAAATCCGCCCCCTCTTGCCCAGTGTGAATGGGGCCTTAGTTTAACTATACACCGTGCTGCCACTTGCTTTTACGCATTATAACATTTAAGATGCTCCAAAAATTACCCTCTTTTTGAGGAAAGGTACTAGTCTGCGGTTAGACACACATGGAGGTTATATTGCAAAAAGCAAGGGTTTTATAGAACTAGTATAAAATTAGTCTGTTTTGATGACTTTTAAGTGCTAACGGCTTGTTATTTGGGAGACACATTTGTGCCTGTGAGCCTATTTGAAAAGTGGTAAAGAAGTGACTTTCCCAACAAAAAGCAGCCAACAATGATCCCTTCATGTGAACAGATATGAAATTAAAATGCTTTTCGTTTTTTTGATGCCAACATTGTGGCACTAACGCTGTTGTATAGTGGAATGTGATATACCAGGCTGCAAGACATGTCTGGTGATGGCAGTAGTGGTAGCTGTGTTAACATGAGCGGCAGTACAGCAGGGAATAATATGATGGGCCATGTCTGGCTGAGTGGTAGCGGTGGTGGTAGCTGTGGTGAAGCTCAAAAAGCACTGCCATCTAGTACTCATTCCTCTGCTTGATACTAATAATATACTTGTCACTGTGTAAGCAGCGTGTGCATGGACCCAAGGGCCTACCATGGTTGGTGTTCTTGGCCAGCATGGTTGTCGCTTTCCATTGTCATCTTCCAGTTTAGGAGTCCCAGTTCCTCCACCATAATGACCTTGACCCAGATCTTCATCCTCCTCCAGTTCCCCTAGCTTCAACTCAGTGTGATGATATTAAGTAAGATGTAGGGTTGTTAGGGTTGAGCTGATCTTGAAACTTCAGGATCGTTTTTAAAATCCGATTTCTGATCATTTTTTAGACGATCCCAATTCTGATCCTAATGCAAGTCAATGGGATTTTTTTTTTCCAAACGCTATGAAAAGTTACCAAAAAATACATACAAGTTCTTAGAATTCATAGAAAGAGCAAGGGAACAGTTAAATGTCCATAAAACATTGTATTTTTTATCACTACACAGAGAATCTCTATGGGAAATGTCATTTTTCGCATAACTCAAGCTCCCAGTTTCTCCAAGTAGTATCTCATGGGCTGCCACGAGTTGTGCTTGGCTACTCTTCTGCTTCGTCCCTGCTTTACCGTATACTCAGCTCTGCTACATCCCCATTACTGTACATTGACATGTCTATCTATTCTTCTGCTTCGTCCCTGCTTTACCATATACTCAGCTCTGCTACATCTCCATTACTGTACATTGACTTGTCTATCTACTCTTCTGCTTCATCCCTGCTTTACCGTATACTCAGCTCTGCTACATCTCCATTACTGTATATTGACTTGTCCATCTACTCTTCTGTATCCTCCCTGCTGTGCCATATACTGGACTCTGCTACATCTCCATTACATTGACTTGTCTAACTACTAGGATTGAGCGATCGGGATTGGAATTCCGTTCTCAATCATTTTTAGGCGAGATCGGAACCCGATTGCGATCGTGAAATTTACTCGATCGCCGATTGGGATCCGATCTTTTCCGATCCCAATCGCTCAACCCTACTAAGAGGTGGAAACTGATCCTCCTTGTCTATCCTTCATATGAGTGAGTTTCCTATAAGATATATAATAAAGAGATCGCATGCTGCACATTTCTGGCCCTGAGGAGCACCTCTTTTTATCCACTATACATGTTAATAATGCAGCGCTCCACCAGCTTAAGCACATGTACCATACAAGGACAATGTGTTATTCAACCTAACTGCAGCGCAGCAACAATATTGGTGCCATTGTCACCGGCAATACTGTCCAATTGTAGTTAGTGAGGATACATCTATCGGAATACTTGTTGCAAGGTATAGCAGAACAGCTTCTTCACTGTGTGACTCCTCTTATCTAGGCTCATTAATGGTAAAACCGTGTGGCAGTGCTTCACTTTACACCCATGAAATGAGGGAGGAGTAGAAGCAGCAACATGTCCTGGTGAAGATGGGGGTGGGGAATCGTTCAGAGAGCAGGATCCAGAGTAGGCGAAAGGTTCATGTTGTCACTGGGCCTGCTGAAATTGAGTGGAATTAGCACCAGGCTTTTTTACGTTGCTGGACTGTGTCTGCAAAAACAAAACAGAATCCTAATTGACTTCAGTGGGTTCCGTCTTACGCATGCTACACATTGAAATCAATAGGAGGCTTTTTTTTTTTTTTTTAAAGGTAGATTATGAGCCCCACATAGAGCTCTCAATGTACATTTTTTCCCCTATCAGTATATCTTTTTGGAATATGGGATGGAAATCCATGCAAACATGGTGAGAACATACAAACTCCTTGCAGACGGTTTTTTGCCCTTGGTGGGATTTGAACACCAGGATTCCAGCGCTGCAAGTCTGCAGTGCTAACCACTGAGCCACCATGTGGCCCCTCGATGGGAGACTTTTTAACCCATTGATTTCAATGTGTTACGCGCGTAAGACGGAACTCATTGAAGTCAATGGGATTCTGTTTTGAAGCGTTCACTCTAACACGTGTCCAGTGGGCCAAGAAAGCCATGTCCTTGTCCATAATTGCTGCTCAATGTATCGAAAGTGGCATGCACCTTTCCCAGGACTCCAGGGAAAGGCTCACTTTCTCCGAAACATGGTGATATAACATAGGGACAGCTTTCCTAGAGAAATAATGGTTGAGCACAGGTTGAGCACATGTCACATCACCAGTTGGCTAAAAAGTAGTGGAATCAACTAAATCAGTGGTTTCCAAATTTTCTGAAGGCAGGACCCACTTTTGGACAAGAATTTTGAATCCCCTGTACAATACTTAGTTGCATTTGAAAAAGAAATATCCCTGCCTGTATTCCACATCTTATTCCACTGTATCCTTCCTTTAATTCTGCAACCTTAGCACTGCAGTGTTGAAGACATACGCGGCTACAGCAAGGAGCTGTCACAGTTCAGCTCCTTGCTTTGCCATTGCGTCTACACTAGTCACTGTGTAGACGCGATGTGATGACGTCACATCGCGTCTACAACTATGTGCCAGTGAGAGAGAGAGAGAGACGTGCAGAGAGCAGCGAGGAAACGTGGAGAAGGTAAGTGTAATGTGTACACTGCGGTGGAACGTGAAACTGGGGGCAGATGAAGGAGAAGACGGCATGACACTGGGGGCAGAGATGGAGGGACATGAATCTGGGGGCAGAGATGTGAAGACATGAATCTGGGGGCAGAGGTGGAGGGGACATGAATCTGGGGGCAGAGATGGAGGGACATGAATCTGGGGGCAGAGATGGAGGGACATGAATCTGGGGCAGAGATATGGAGACATGAATCTGGGGGCAGAGATGTGGAGACATGAATCTGGGGGCAGAGATGGAGGGGACATGAATCTGGGGGCAGAGATGGGGGACATGAAGCTGGGGGCAGAAATGGGGGGACATGAATCTGGGGGCAGAGATGGGGGGACATGAATCTGGGGGCAGAGATGGAGGGAACATGAATCTGGGGGCAGAGATGGGGGGACATGAATCTGGGGGCAGAGATGGGGGGACATGAATCTGGGGGCAGAGATGGGGGGACATGAATCTGGGGGCAGAGATGGAGGGGGGACATGAATCTGGGGGAAGAGATGGGGGGACATGAATCTGGGGGCAGAGATGTGGGGACATGAATCTGGGGGCAGAGATGGAGGGGACATGAATCTTGGGGCAGAAATGGGGGGCATGAAACTGGGGCAGAGATGGGGGGGCATGAATCTGGGGGCAGAGATGGGGGACATGAAACTGGGGGCAGAGATGGAGGGACATGAATCTGGGGACAGAGATGGAGGGGACATGAATCTGGGGGCAGAGATGGAGGGGGAGACATGAAACTGGGGGCAGATGAAGGGTGTATATGAAGCTGGGGGAGAGATAGAGGGGGAAAATAATTTACGGGTGACTGTAGGAGGATTATACTGTGTGCGGGCACATGAAAAATGAATGAGATTGGGCGGAGTCAACATAAAAGTGGGCGGGGCTAACTTTGCTACATTTTGTCCCTCTTTCGGTTCTTCAAAAGTTCGGAGGTATGGGTACAGGGGGCAATGTAAAGATGTTAGAAGATGGACGGGGGGAGGGATTGTTGGGGCATCGGGTGTGCGGCACTGCGGAGAGGGAACTGGAGCAATAATATATAAGTTTTTAACTGGAGAACTAAAAAGCACACTATACCTCCAAAGGTATGTGTGCTTTGTATTAATAATGATGTAGGTTGCTATGCTACTAGCATAGCAGCCTGTTTGGGGGTGGGACTTTCACTTTAAAGGAGAGTTCACATTGCGTTTTTGGCCTCCCTTGCCGGGATACGTTGGTAACCAGTCACAATCAGCTCCCCACTTATCCCTGCATGGAGAACCCCCTTTTTTTTTTTAATGGCCAGTTCTTCGTTCAGGGATAAGTTGACAGCTGATTCTGACTGGTTACCAACGTATCCCGGCAAGGGAGGCCAAAAACGCAATGTGAAAAAGCCCTGAGGATTTATTAAGAGGGCTCTTATAAATGGTGTTGGTTCTCTATAGGCGCTTTCACACGTAGCAGATTTTACCTGCAAATAGAATCTGATTAAGCCTTGTAATGCTGCTAAATAAAGGTAAATTTAATACATAATTGGTATGTCGCAAAATAAAGTAGTTTTAAAATGGTGGGGGGGGGGAGACACTTAGACTGTATGGGGCCCCAAAATTCCTGATGGCGGCCCTGGCCCCACACAGTATAATCCTGCACAGTGGCCACTTCCAGTATACTGCTCCACAGTGTCTTCACACAGTATAATGGTCCACAGTGGCCCTACACATTAAAATGCCCCACAGTAGCCCCACACACCATAATACTCCACAGTAGTCCAACACAGAATAATGCTTCACAGTGTTTCAAGCAGTTTCATTATTAGAAATGAGAGAACCACAAGATTTGTTTTAATAAATATTCATAATTTCCCCCAGAAAGGCCCTGCAGTAAATTACATGTTAAAATTAGGAGGAACACAAAGAAGACTGACTCAAGATCACATCACTCCTGGATGAAATAGCCTCCTGAAACTGAGATGAGCGAGCTAAAATATAAAAAACTTCATCTTCGTTCTTAGGAAATACAACAATTCTTCAGCTACTGGTGGTGCCACCAACCAGAAGTAATATTGCTGTTGCGAACCCACATTATTGTTAGTACTTGCACAAATGTTTCCTTTTGTCATTTTTTGTCTCTGATCCCTCTCTACTGGCGAAAGCCTTCCAACTTATCAGTATCCGAGTAGATGAATAAAGTGGACCAAATATTAAGGTTTGAGGAACTGTTGAACTGGTGTAAATTCGCTCACAACAAATATCTCAAGTTGTGGACCCCTTGCCTCAAATTCCCAACTGCTCACAGTTTAATCCATCAAAAGTAAATGCCTCTTTCTTGGTCTTCCTCCTGCTCCCATTCTCGTTTCTGCTCCTGCTCCTTCCCTCGAGCTCACTGAGCTTGTCTCCTCTAGTCTCTTCTTTTTTTTTCTCTCTCCCCTCTTCTGCTTGTGCTTCTGCCACTTACTCACCTTCCTCCATTATCCTCTTCCCCCCTCCCCTCTCAACTTTTATGGGCCCACTTCAGGCTTCTGATGGCAGTAACTTACTTTTTCTTTTAGACTTGTATGACTTTATATATGAAAAAGTTGTAAATTGTAGAATGTGTTCTGCATTGTTTCTGGATACAAAAACTTGTAAAAACTCAATCAAAAAGTGATTTACAAAACAAAAAAAAAGGAATGGGAAATACAAAGAAAGTTCTTATACTGCTCAATCCACTCCTGGGTTTTGCTCAAAAAACCACAGCAAAATTTGCAACAAAAAAAAGCTGTGTTTCCACAACATGGGGCCTCAGCTTAACAGAGATTTTTTTCCAGATTAGTAGGCTGTATCACACTATATGGGTGCATTCACACTACGGAACGCCAGCGTGTATCACAGCCGTACACGCCGGCGTTACAGCAGGGCTGCCGGACACTTCCAATTCATTTCTATGGGAGCCGGCATGCGAGCGCTCCCCATAGAAATGAATGGACTGCTTTTTTCCATTCATTTCTATGGGGAGCGCTCGCATGCTGGCTCCCATAGAAATGAATGGGAAGTGTCCAGCAGCCCTGCTGTAACGCCGGCGTGTACGGCTGTGATACACGCTGGCGTTCCGTAGTGTGAATGCACCCTATATTGGGTAAGCAAAAGAACCAACAAGAAAACTGAGATTTTTCCAATTAGCGCCAGCTGAAGGACTGTTTGAGCAAAAAAACACTTCCTTAACCAATGGACATTTTTGCAGATTAGCACAGGTAAAATAAGTATTTTCTTGTTAGAACAGCAATGTGTGTGCATTTAATAAAAAAAAAAAGAGTAAACTCTTGTACAAAAAAAACCTTAAGGCTAAGGCCCCACGGGCCGTATCCGCAGCACTAAAGCGCTGGGCTAAGAAAAGATTTTTCAATAACAGGACTGACTTTGTGAGTTAAAACTATGTAAAACACTAACAGACAGGGGCCTGTTCACAAAACGCACGTACTCAGGTTGCAAGCCTGCCACTCTGCATCCTGAGTACGGGAGTCAGCTGAGTGGAGCAGCAGAGCACAACGTTGTGCGGCACGGATTTCATGGGATAATATACACACGACCTCTCGTGGTACGGATTGAGGTGCTAGGCAGCGTGGCGCCACTACATCACTCCTTTGTTTCTGTCAGGACGTGCCACCCAGTGGGGTCATTGCTTGGGAGCTACTGGCACTAGCTGGAGTTGGGCACAAGAAGTATAAAGTGTTGGAAGAACTTAAGGCAAAGACTCTTTCAGGATCCCCGAGCTGGCGGACACAAGCCTTACAGCAGATTGTCTTGCACTTGAGAAAGGGCTGTGAAGCCCAGAACGCGTCGTGCTCAATAAAATTGCCTTTTGTACCTGTCCAATTGGGTGAACGCTGGTTTTTGCCTATCTCCTTGGAGGATGACCAAGTGGTGAAAGGTCCTCTTTAAGGGTTAGTCGTTTATTGGGTTATTTATGTTAGCTTGGGTAAGCTATGTATGTAATAAGTTGTATTTATTAGTACCACCCCCTCTTCATGGTGGTACTGTGTTTACATGTTAATGTTTGGTTGTACTGGTAATAAATCGGATCTCAAGAAGATTTCTCCAGTTATACATCATGACAATTGCAGTGAAGCATAAAAAGACAAGCCATACGCGAGTTAACTAACAGGAATGATGTTGTCATTAAACAGTCTGATAAAGGCGGAAATACAGTAATCTGGCCTAAACGTATGTATGAGAAAGAAGTCTTCAGACAATTAAGAAACAATGGCTGCTACCAAAAAATTACCTTCAATCCTTTAACCAAATTTAAAAATTAATTATTGACTTTATTACAAGCGGCTGTAACCAGGAGCATCATCACTCAGAGGCAATATTCTTTTCTTTTACCAGAACACCCATCTGTTGCGACCTTCTATCTGCTTCCTAAGATCCACAAGAATGCAGCCTGTCCACCAGGAAGACTAATTGTCCCTGGCAAGTCCCTGTGAATCCATCTGCAAACTTGTTGGTTGCCATTTAAAACCCATTGTCGAGACATTACCATTGTATATAAAGGACACTTTTGATTTTTTATCCAAGATCGATGGGATACATCTTGAATCAAACATGCTGCTTGATACTTGTGATGTTGAATCACTGTATATGTCCATTCGCCATAATGACGGCTTGGAAGCGATTGGAGCCTTTTTGAGGATGTCAGACGTAGACGACGCCAAGGGTGAGTTTATTTTGGACTTATTATGTTTTATTCTAACCCAAAATGTTTTCCTATTTAAGGAATGTTTCTATCTTCAAATACAGGGTACTGCTATGGGGGCGTCTTGTGCGCCCTCATATGCAAATTTATTTTTGGGTTATTGGGAAAGATTGGTCTTTTTGACCGATCCACCTCCCTTCATTGAACAAGTCCAGTACTGGGGTCGTTTTATCGACGACATTTTCATTATATGGCAGGGGGATAGTCTTGAACTGGATTTGTTCATGAACTACCTTAATTCTAATAATCGGAACATCTTCCTTACATTCAGATACAGCAATTTGGAAATGAAGGTCGCAACAGATGGGAGTATCAATACAGATATTTTTCTCAAATCCACAGCAACTAATTCCCTCCTACATTCCACTTCTTCTCATCCAAGGAATTTGGTAAATAGCATTCCAACAGGACAATTCTTACGCACTAGGAGAATACGTTCAACTGATGAAACATTCTTGGCATCCTCTCGTGATTTAGGTCGCTGTTTCAGAGAAAGAGGATATGGTGAGGGACCCATATCAAGAGGCTTTAAAAGAGCTAGCTCAATGAACCGGAGAGATACTTTACAGAATCGGGTGAAGGATACACTCCCTCAAAATCAATTACGGTTGATAGCCACCTTTTCCTCTAGGAGCTGTGAACTAAATCGGATTTTACGTAAATATTGGCATTTACTTACACATGATCCTATTACTAGACTGTATGTTAATCACCAACCAGCCATTACATACAGAAGGTGTTATGTCAGTCCAGGTAGCTGCAACGGGGCTAAGGGATTGCAGTAGGGAATCTCGCCCTGCACTACTCCCACTAGCTAACCCGGTCCCTGCCTCACGGGTGTAGGTCGGCTGTTCTCAGGCTAAACCTGACCCCGACAGCTCCTCTCTCACTGACACCGTAGGCCTAGAGGGAAGTGGGAGAAGGAATGCCCTATAAGATCTCTAGGGACTGGAGACTAAAGGGGGTCACCCCTAACGAACAAGTGAAGCTGCTACTGACAGGGACTGACAAGGGTGTGCGCTGACTAACAACACAAGCAGCACACAGGAAACATGTAGGAAAGGAATTCCCCAAACCAATATGGGAAGGAACCGTACACTAGGAAACAAACACAGGGAAACTGAGTAGAAATCAAAGGATAAGGCAATTCACTCACACAGTCAATTATACACGGAGGGAGGATTGGTGAACACAGAAGGGAAAACACACAAACCAACTTGTTCACCCAAAACCTCCCAAAAACCAACCACGGAACTTCCTCTATCCAAGATAACACCCTACTCCTCCTGCTAAGGCCTAGCTCTGTAAAAGCGACACTCAGCACAGAACCATGGGAGGCATGGGTTTAAATACAGAGTAGAGACCACTCCTGCCAGGTGCAAATGGGAGGACAGACTAATGAACCAGGAAATCAAGCTGCCTACCAACAGTGCGTGCGAGCGAGTCAGAAGGTGTGCACCAATACCCACGACACAAAATACTCCTAACAGGATCCTCCCCTCAAGGAGAAGACTCCGGATTCTCTAGGAGCATCCTTCTTCGGGAACTCCTTGTGGAATTTCTCCACGAGTCTGGGGGCTGACATATCCGACTCCAGAACCCAAGAATTATCTTCAGGACCGTATCCCTTCCATGCCACCAGATACCGTAGCTTCCCCCGAACATATTTGCTATCCAGAACTCGGGATATCTCATACTCCCCGGACTCAGAAACTGGTGGAACTTTAACTGGAGACGTTCCCTTCTTGGCCTTCTTTAACAAGGAGACATGAAACACCCGGTTTATCTTCCACCTTTTAGGTAGTTGCAGCTGCGCCGCCACTTCATTTACCATCTTGATGATCTTAAAAGGACCCACAAACCTGGGACTCAGCTTCTTGCTAGGAACCTTCAACCTGATATTCTTGGTGGATAACCAAACCATCTCACCAGGGAAGAACTGCAACTCCCCTCTCTTCCTATCCGCCTGGACCTTAGCCTGGTGCGACGCCCGCACCAGATTCTCTCGGATACGGGACCATACCCCTTGCAGCTTTTTAGAAAATAGCTCCTCCTCCGGAACTGGGGACGAAATGGAAGAAAATACTCCGAAAACAGGATGTCTACCACCGGAGCAAAAAAAAGGTGTGGTACCTGTGGCGTTGGAATCATGGTTGTTTAAGGAAAATTCTGCCAGGGGAAGAAAGTCAGCCCAATTATTCTGATTCTCTCGAACAAAACACCTCAAAAACTGTTCCACATCCTGATTCTACCTCTCTGTTTGCCCGTTAGACTCCGGGTGAAACCCGGAGGAAAACGACAGTGTAACTCCCAACCTGCTGCAAAAAGCCCGCCAGAATTTAGCCACAAATTGCGGACCCCTGTCCGAAACGATCTCCTCAGGAAGACCATGCAACCTTACAATTTCTTTAATAAATGACCCTGATAGTGTCTTGGCACATGGCAGCCTGGAAAACGGGATCAAATGGCACATTTTCGTGAAGCGGTCAACGACTACCCAAATGACCGTGAAACCCTTAGACACTGGAAGGCCCGTGATGAAATCCATAGACAGATGAGTCCAAGGTGCCTTAGGAGGTTCTAACGGATGTAGAAGACCGTGGGGACGGGTATGCGACGCCTTGGCTCTTGCACAGACCGAACAATTTTGAACAAACTGCAAGACATCCTTACTCCACCCTGGCCACCAAAAATTCCTAGACACCAATCTCATGGTCTCTGAAACCCCCGGGTGACCAGCAAGAACCGACTCGTGACACTCCCTCAGTAGACTTTGTCGGAGAGTAGTTGGGACAAACAGCTTGTTTCTAGGTATCTTGGAAGGTGCAGCGTGTTGCGCTTCGATCAAGGCTTTCTCCAATTTCGTGCCCAATACTGCTACCACCACTCCATCCCCAAGAATAGTGGCCGGCGCCTCTCGTTCCTCCTCAGTCGACATATACCGGGATAAAGCATCAGCCTTAACATTCTTTGAACCCGGCACATAAGTCACGGTAAAATGGAACCGCGCAAAAAATAGAGCCCATCTGGCCTGCCGTGCATTTAATCTCTTCGCCGACCCAAGATAAACCAAATTCTTGTGATCGGTAAATACCTGGACTGGCCTTCTGGCCCCCTCCAGGAAATGACGCCAATGTTCGAACGCTAGTTTTATTGCCAGTAGTTCTCTATCTCCGATGTCATAATTCCGTTCAGAGGCAGAGAATTTCTTAGAAAAGAAGGCACAGGGATGCGTACCCTCCTCGAACTCCTGAGAAAGTACTGCACCCACCCCCACCGAGGAGGCATCCACCTCCACTCGGAAGGCCAACCTCTCATCCGGCTGTCTCAAAATGGGAGCGGAGGAGAATCGCTTCTTCAATTCTTCAAACGCGGCTAGCGCCTCTGGCGACCACTTAGCACAGTCAGCCCCCTTCTTAGTCAAGTCCGAGATGGGTTTCACAACCTCAGAAAATCCCTTAATAAACTGGCGATAATAGTTGGAGAATCCCAAGAACCGTTGGACCGCCTTTAGGTTCTCAGGTCGCGGCCACTCCAAGACTGCCCTGACCTTCTCAGGATCCATCTCGAACCCCTTGTCCGATAGGATATAGCCAAGGAAACATAATTTATTGACCGCGAACACACATTTCTCCAGCTTAGCACTTAATTGGTTAACCCTCAGGAGATTTAAAACCTCTCTCACTCTCTCCCAATGAGTCTCCAAATCCGGGGTGTAAATGAGTATATCGTCCAGATAGACCACAACCCCCCTCCCTATGACGGCACTTAGTACATCATTAATAAAATTCTGAAAAAACGCGGGCGCATTGGTTAGACCGAAAGGCATCACCAGATTCTCAAAGTGTCCTAGGGGTGTGTTAAACGCTGTTTTCCACTCATCCCCCTTCTTGATTCTCAGCAAGTTATACGCCCCACGTAAATCTATTTTACTAAACCAGCGAGCTCCCGTAATCTGGCTGAAAAGATCCGAGATCAACGGGATGGGATAGGGATTCCGCACCGTGATTTTATTAATCTCCCTAAAATCCAAACAAGGGCGCAACCCTCCATCTTTCTTCTTTACAAAGAAAAACCCCACTGCTACTGGGGACTTAGATGGGCGAATATGCCCCACCTCTAGACTCCCCTCAATATACTCTTTGAGCGCCTCCCTCTCCGGAATAGTGAGATTGTACAACCTTGTCTTGGGTAACACTGCATTAGGTATAAATTTAATCGAGCAATCATAGGTGCGATGTGGTGGTAATGTCTTGGCTGCCCTTTCCTCAAAGACCTCCCTGAACTCACATATTTCTTGAGGCAAATTGTCTATAGACAAAGACATCACGGATATGGGCAGACATCGACCATTACACCCCTGCCCCCAAGAAACTACTGTCTCGGTCTCCCAGTTGATAATAGGGTTATGCTGCTTCAGCCAGGGCCACCCCAACACTACTTGTGCTGGTAATTTAGACAACAAGAACAAGTCAAACTCTTCCCTGTGGCCACCCACAATAAACTCCAGACCCTCCACCTGTTTGGAGATGACAGATTGCTGTAGAGGGGTCTTATCAATAGCCCACACCGGTATCTGAGACTTCAAGACCAAAGGACTCACCCTTAGTTGCTCGCAAAACTCTGAGTCAATAAGGTTGACTGCCGAACCACAATCAACCAAAATCCGGCACTTCTGCCCATTTACCCATCCATCAAGGGTCAACCCGGCAGTCTGAGTACAGGAAATATGCACACCTCCCTCCTTAGTAGGTTTTCTCCCCTTACTCTCAATAGACCTGGGGTTATTACCCTCCTTGGCGAACCATTCTCTGGAGGGGCACACCCTTGCTAAATGTCCCATTCCTCCACACACAAAACAGCGTACTGTGCGGGACCCTTCACTCTTGGGTCTAGCACTTCGCACAGTGGCCCCAATCTGCATGGGTTGGTCCCCCGGGTCCTCTCCAAAAACAGAGAATTGAGGAGGGCTAACCCCCCCAGGACTCTTGTCTCCACGCTCCCGGAGGCGCCGTCCAACTCTAATTGCCAGCTGCATGGCCTCATCTAGATCTCCAGGAACAGGGTGAGAAACTAGATGATCTTTAACCTGGTCCGAGAGCCCTGTCTCAAACTGACTAAGTAGAGCGGGGTCATTCCAGTGTACTTCTGCTGCCCACCTACGAAACTCTGTGCAATATTTCTCTATAGCGTGATCCCCTTGCACCACACGTCGTAGGTTATACTCAGCCGTGCGTACCCTGTCTGGGTCGTCATACAGTAACCCCATTGTGGAGAAAAACGCCTCTACAGTTAGTAAGCAAGCTGAGTCGGCTGGTAATGAATGTGCCCAGATGAGGGGATCATCTCTCAATAAAGTAATAATAATCCCAACTCTCTGTACCTCAGAACCGGAGGAAAACGGCCGTAGCCGGAAATACAAAAGACAGTCCTTTTGAAATCGGAAAAAATCTGACCTCTTACCTCGGAAGGGTTCAGGTAAGCTGACTTTTGGCTCCAGAGGCCGACCCACAGGGGCGCTACTCACCTGCCTCTGTATGCCCTCCACCTGAGAGGCTGTGTGTTGAGCCAACTGCTGTACTTGAGATACGCCAGAAGCTTGGATGGCATCCATTCGTAGCTTGATCCCCTCCATCTCAGTGGAGATCTGCTGCACCGCCTGGTACAACTGTTTCAGGTCCGTCATAATGCAAACGAACCTTTCCTTTTTTTTTTTTCTTTTTTTTTTTTTTTTACCGGCTGAGTGTACTGTTATGTCAGTCCAGGTAGCTGCAACGGGGCTAAGGGATTGCAGTAGGGAATCTCGCCCTGCACTACTCCCACTAGCTAACCCGGTCCCTGCCTCACGGGTGTAGGTCGGCTGTTCTCAGGCTAAACCTGACCCCGACAGCTCCTCTCTCACTGACACCGTAGGCCTAGAGGGAAGTGGGAGAAGGAATGCCCTATAAGATCTCTAGGGACTGGAGACTAAAGGGGGTCACCCCTAACGAACAAGTGAAGCTGCTACTGACAGGGACTGACAAGGGTGTGCGCTGACTAACAACACAAGCAGCACACAGGAAACATGTAGGAAAGGAATTCCCCAAACCAATATGGGAAGGAACCGTACACTAGGAAACAAACACAGGGAAACTGAGTAGAAATCAAAGGATAAGGCAATTCACTCACACAGTCAATTATACACGGAGGGAGGATTGGTGAACACAGAAGGGAAAACACACAAACCAACTCGTTCACCCAAACCTCCCAAAAACCAACCACGGAACTTCCTCTATCCCAGATAACCACCTACTCCTCCTGCTAAGGCCTAGCTCTGTAAAAGCGACACTCAGCACAGAACCATGGGAGGCATGGGTTTAAATACAGAGTAGAGACCACTCCTGCCAGGTGCAAATGGGAGGACAGACTAATGAACCAGGAAATCAAGCTGCCTACCAACAGTGCGTGCGAGCGAGTCAGAAGGTGTGCACCAATACCCACGACACAAAATACTCCTAACAGAAGGAGTCCCAACTTACGTGACACATTGGTCCGAAGTCATTACCAAGCTAATATACAACCTTTTATCTTCAGATCTAGTGGTCCCATTAATGGATGTAAACCATGTGACGATTGTCTGGCCTGTCAGAATATAGACGTGAGTAGTGACTTTTGGAGTTCGGATGGGTCTCGTACCTACCAGATAAAACATTCACTCAACTGTCAATCCTATGGTGTAATTTACTTTGCATTATGTCCTTGTAATTTAATTTACATAGGCTTAACTTCTAGAGAATTACGCAGATGAGTACGCGAACATGTCATAGGAATTCAGAATGCTCAGTCAGTCATTGATGTGAACACACTTAAAACTATACCGAAGCACTTTACATTGCATCACAATTGTGACTCATCCCTTTCCGTGTCTGAGCAATCAACAAAGTCCATGTTGGTTCACGTGCAGGTAATTGGAAGCAACGCCTAGCCCAAAAAGAAAGTAGATGGATCTATCGGTTAGATACTGTCCATCCAAAGGGACTTAATGAAAATCTGAGATTTGCTCCTTTTCTCTAATTTTCCCAAAAAATCTTTTTCTACTTACCTTTTACTTTATGAAGCTTTGCTCTCTCCTTTTTTTCAGATTTTTTGAAAAATGTTCTTACTTACCTTCACCATAGTTACCATTACTTCAGTCCAGCCTCTATCTTTCATCTTTACTATGGTTTCAGCGGTTTATTAAAATTGCATGACTCATATTTTGATTTGAGAATGTATTTTAACTTTTATGTTTTTTGTTATGTCTCTGTCTTTCAGCTATGACGCGGACGGTTTCCACCTTGTCATTCTCATACAGTATTTTCTCAACATGACAAACTGAATTCCATGTTTCCTCATACTTACCATTTAATATGTTTTCTATTGCACTTTTTTCACACCAGGCACGAGCACTTTCATTTTTGCACTTTATTTTTTTTTATTATATTATTGTTGAAAAAATATACAGATATGTTTTTTATATACACAGTATATATAGTGTAATATTTGTATGATTGTAATTGCTTGAGTATATTCACTTAATGTATTTTCTATGTCATTTTCACAATTTTTATGTGATTATTGTATGCTTTTATTACCGGTATATTCATCACTCTTTTTCTGCATTATTTTGTGATTTTCGTATGATTTCATTCACACATTGCGTCTTTTGATGCGTTTTTTTTTGTATAGCATCAGAACCTTCACTCATACAATGACATGCAAGTTATCACTTAATAAGAGTGACATGAGGAAATTAATTTTATATACTTATGTCTGCCGTTTTGTACCTTATATATGTTATTTCTGCATAGGAATATACACGCCACTGTTTGTTTTCGCACTATAGAGTGTGCGTATATGCCCTTTGTGTTGATCGCTTGTTGTGATTTCGCTGGTGCTAATGCACGCCTCGCTTGGGTATATGCATCATATTATTGGTTCTTGGCATCTTTGCAGCATACACATTTTGCGCATGCACATTGCGCATTATGGCGGCCATATTGGCTGTATATTGTTACCAATGTATTCTCGTGATACTTGCGGTATGCGCAAGCACAGTAAGTGATACTGCAGTGTCCCAGAACAAGATGTTAATGTTTTGTTTAAAAAGTCATTATGTCACCATATTATCTCTTATACTGTCAGGTGGTAATGTCTGATGTCAGCCATTCTATTTGTGTGCTGTAGTGTATTGTATTGCATTACTTAGCATGCAGTTAGCAATGTCTGCAGCAGTGTAGAGGTTAACTAGCTTTGCACCTTGTTTTAAAGAGGACCTTTCATCAGATCGGGCACATGCAGTTCTATATACTGCTGGAAAGCTGACAGTGCGCTGAATACAGCACACTATCGGCTTTCCCGATCTGTGCCCGGTGTAAAGCGCTATCGGTCCCGGGACCGTAGCACTTTAGTGTCAGAAGGGCGTTTCTGACAGTTAGCTAGGGACGCCCTTCTGCCCAGCAGCGCCTATCGCGCTGTGCTGTGGAGTGGGGAGGAACTCCCCCTCCCTCTGCTCACACAGCTCGTTCATAGACGAGTATTATCAGGAGAGGGAGGGGGGTGTTCCTCCCCGCTCCACTGTACAGCGCGATAGGCGCTGCTGGGCAGAAGGACGTTCCTGGCTAAGTGTCAGAAATCGCCCTTCTGACTGTAAAGCGCTACGGTACCGGGACCAATAGCGCTTTACCCGGAGCACGGATCGGGAAAGCCGACAGTGCGCTGAATTCAGCGCACTGTCAGCTTTCCAGCAGTATATAAAACTGCATGTGCCCGATCTGATGAAAGGTCCTCTTTAACTTTGCAAACCCAGATGTTTTGCAAACCCACATGTTTTAGCATCCTGCAACTTCAGTCACATTTTTTGCTCTCAGCCTATAGGAGCACAAGCTGCTTCTAGGGCGAGAGGAGACTTGTCCATAGTCCAGCCCCTGCTTTCACAGAAAAAGGTGATTGCAGAATGGAGTCTAAGCGTGGCTTCCAGCCAGTCTACATGTCTGCCAGCATTGCTCCAGGCTGGTCAGAACCTCACATAGGCTATATCCAGCTACCAGTCCATCCCAACTACTGAATGGGCCAGTCCACGCCTGGGAGATCATCTTAAAGTCTAATCCTATTCTATTGGCCTAAGTCAGAGGAATTACCTGTTGGATAAAGAAGTCCTCTTCCTGGATCCACGCTTTTCATGGGTTTCCCAGCTGGATCTAACTTAAGTGGCTTCCACATCGTTGATTCACCGCTTTAGCACCCTGCTATAGGGCATTGCTCTAGCACCTACTCTGTAAGTACTCTCTTGCACCACATTGCACAGTATAGCCAAGCTGTGTTGAAGCTCCCAAGGTAGAGCTAAAGCTGCACTGGACTGTATATTCACTATTACCTACCCAGAATCAGTATACCTGCTATTCCAGTGGATATGGGACTGTGACTGAAGTGCTGCAATTACTTGTTATAAGCGTGAAAGCTATACTGCTACTTGCTACTAAATAGAATGATATCTGTATTTTGCATGCACACAAGATTTTTCAAGTAAAGTTCTTTAAAACCATTGTTACTGGACTCTTTGTCACAGAAGTCATTCCAGCCTGTACACTGTAGAAAAGTAACAGCTAAAGTGAAAGGAAAGGTACATGTATGTGACAGGGGAACAGGGTTGTATACCACTCAGGCCTGTGACACAACTGTGACTACTACCCCCATCAGCCCTGGGCTACCACCACCATCGTGCACCCCCTTGCTCACTACAATACGGCGGCCATATTTACTTTTCATTTTTATGCCGTTCTTAAATCCGTCCTACGAAACAATGTATCACTCGTAGCTGAGTCCAGTTATTTCCAATTGAACTTCCTATATATAGCCACTTATCCACACGAGTCTTTTGTCCCCCTGACGAAGCTTCAAAGCGAAGCACGCATCGGGGCACATTCACTGGCGGTATGTGCATCTGCTTAACTGAAACTCACACTGGGTCATGGTTATCAATTGTATCCATTATTGTATCTTTGTCACTGACTGATAACGGTGGTCTTTACCTGTGCACTTTCATGTTATTGTGACAATTGTTATTCATCTGATGTTTTTATTGAGCACATGACCCCTCGTTATATATCACACTATTTATTATTGCTACCACCAGTGTTATCATTGAAGTATTTGATCCCCCCTTTTCATATGTATATGTTTAATTCATTTTATATGAACATTTAATAAAGATTCTACTATTTTATTCATGGTGCTTCTGTCTGTTTGACAATTTTTGCTACTGTTAATAAATTGGCCTATCCGACCAGTTTTAAATTCATCATGTGTCCTAGTCATTATTTGAAAGAGGGTTGGAGCTTTGGGGGGGTATGTCCAAGGGTTATAGGGAAGGTTGACACTGGAGGACCAGCATTCCTCCTCCCCTTGTAATTGATTAACTCTTCTCCTAAGATTCTCTCAATGTATACATGAGTCCCCCTTTGACAACAATAACAAAGGATTAAGTCCCGCCCTTCCTATTTCCGGTCGAAGATCTCTTTCCGGTTTTGAGAGTTTGCCATGTCTAGCAGGGGTATAGGCATACTGTTTCGTGGTTACGACGAGCCTGCTGCAGAACCTCATTTGCTAAATGCTATACAGTATATATATTCATTTGCCGAATGCTATATATATGTATAGCATTCGGCAAATGAACACTGATTCTGCAGCAGGCACGTCCTTGCTACGGGCAGGCAAGAGTTTTTCTCATTGGAATGAATAGTACGATGTTAGACTCCGCCTCCTCAGACGAGCCTCTGGCAGAACCAGCGTTGATTGGCCAAATCACTGGCAACTGGCCAATCAACGCTGGTCTATTCATTTCAATGAGAAAAAGTCAACTGGTAACAGCATACTTACCTGCTCGTAGCAAGGACGAGCCTGCTACACAATCAGCCTTCATTTGCCGAATGCTATACACTGTATAGCATTCAGAAAATGAGGTTCTGCAGCAGGCTCGTCGTAACCCGAGGACCATACCCTGAAGTACATACCCAGCCCTGGTTAATTCACTAAGGAACAGGAAGTCTTCTTGCCGCCCTTCCATTGCGCATGTGCCAACCGGAAGTTCGCAGGGGGACTCATGTATAGCAAGCTTTGCTGCTATAAGTACTGTGTATTGTAAAGAAAATGAAGTAATTGCTTTGGATTATGCAGTGATGAATAAATACATCTATCCACTACTTCCACCATCACTGAAATGCCTTGTGTTCCAACTCAAAGCATCTTATGGAGCATTAATGACACCAGCACTGTAAGGTGTCCCCCTACCAATAGCTATTGGCTGAGAAGATTCCAGGTGACGGAACATCCCAGTGACTCATAGACACGTGTGTATTTTTACTGCACAATACATGTGGTAGCAGCCAATTATTCATTATCGTTAAAAACCAAACTATTTGGAATATTTGAATGGAACTGGTTTCCCCATCTCTAGTACTTATCACACAATATATAGCTATAGATGTAAGCTGGTCTTTTTTTAAATTGCATATTTCTCCTTCTCTCTCTCTCTTACTATAGATCTATCTATCTATCTAAATACGCCTCCAACTTTCAAAGGGCAGAAAGAGGGACAAAATGTCTCTCCATCAGTCTCCTCCGAGCAGCTTCTGTCACACAATGTCCTGTCCAGAATATCTCCACACACATAGGAGTCTGATCACATGGTCATGAAGTCACCAATGGTCCTTTAGCCCGCTAGGATTTAGCATCAACCATTACCCTACCCTAACAAAGTTTAACAGCAAAACACTTCAGGGACATAGCGGAATGAACCGTAAGCTAACCGGGACGGCAGGACAGCAGTGTAAAATCGAGACTGTCCCGCTGTATCTGGCATGGCCGGAAGATATACATATATAGTAAATGCGGGTGCTTGGGGCTGGTTGTCAGGCAAGTAAAACACACGTGAATCTTGGTCTTCAGGTTCACACTGGTGCTTGGTTTATTAGGTGCAAATTCACAAAGTTCAACATAAACAGCTTTTCTTCAGCAAAAAGGAACACAAAAGGCTTACTTCAGCCACAAGGCAGTGCAGTCCACAAACTTAGCAGGCTGGTCCTTCTGGTTCTCCACAGCTACACAGGGTTTGGGTCCTCAGCTCTCAATAGCAGCAGCAGCATCAATGAAAGTCAGACACACCCTACTGTCTTCACAGGGTTAAGGCTCCAAATGTACTGCACGAAAACTCAGGGCCAGAGCTTGGAACCTGGGTCTATGACTACACCCCAACACCCGGAACTGGATTCATCCTTTACCTAGTGGAGAGGAGCCATCTACCATCATATACCATATACCATCATCATATATATATACATCATATACCATCATCTAGCCATCATATACCTTCCCTCCACCACCTTTCCCTCCACTTGCCTACAATATATATATATATATATATATATATATACACACACACAGTGCCTTGCGAAAGTATTCGGCCCACTTGAACTTTTCAACCTTTTGCCACATTTCAGTTTTCAAACATAAAGGTATAAGACTTTAATTTTGGGCGGAAGAATCAACAAATGGGACACAATTGTGAAGTGGAAGGAAATTTATTGGATATTTTAAGCTTTTTTAACAAATAAAAAACTGAAAAAATTGAGCGTGTAAAATTATTCGGCCCCCTTGCATTAATACTTTGTAGCACCACCTTTTGCTGCGATTACAGCTACAAGTCGCTTGTGGTATGTCTCTATCAGTTTTGCACATGGAGAGACTGAAATTCTTGCCCATTCTTCCTTGCAAAACAGCTTGAGCTCAGTGAGGTTGGATGGAGAGCGTTTGTGATCAGCAGTTTTCAGCTCTTTCCACAGATTCTCGATTGGATTCAGGTCTGGACTATGACTTGGCCATTCTAACACCTGGATACATTTATTTGTGAACCATTCCATTGTAGATTTTGCTTTATGTTTTGGATCATTGTCTTGTTGGAAGATAAATCTCTGTCCCAGTCTCAGGTCTTTTGCAGACTCCAACAGATTTTCTTCCAGAATGGTCCTGTATTTGGCTCCATCCACCTTCCCATCAATTTTAACCATCGTCCCATCTGAAGAAAAGAAGGCCCAAACCATGATGCTGCCACCACCATGTGTGACAGTGGGAATGGTGTGTTTAGAGGGACGGCCGGGTCTTGGTAGATTTGCAGTGGACTGATACTCCTTCCATTTCAATATGATTGCTTGTACAGTGTTCCTTGGGATGTTTAAAGCTTGGGAAATGTTTTTGTATCCAAATTTGGCTTTAATCTTCTCCACAACAGTATCTCGGACTTGCCTGGTGTGTTCCTTGGTCTTCATGATGCTCTCTGCGCTTTAAACAGAACCCTGAGACTATCACAGAGCAGATGCATTTATATGGAGACTTGATTACACAGAGGTGGATTCTATTTATCATCTGTCATTTAGGACAACATTGGATCATTCAGAGATCCTCACTGAACTGAACGGAGTGAGTTTCCTGCACTCAAAGGGGCCGAATAATATTGCACACCCCACTTTTCAGTTTTTTATTTGTTAAAAAAGTCTAAAATATTCAATAAATTTCGTTCCACTTCACAATTGTGTCCCATTTGTTGTTGATTCTTCCCCCAAAGTTTAAATTTTATATCTTTATATGTGAAGCCTGAAATGTGGCAAAAGGTTGAAAAGTTCAAGGGGGCCGAATACTTTCGCAAGGCACTGTGTATGGAATTTCTGTTGTCTCTTCTTTGTGCATAGCCAAACAACAGGGCTAATCTGCACCATATTTGACAGGTGGATAAATCTGGCACTTTCAAAGGGCCTGACCAGGTTTTTATAACAACCCAGAGATATATTCCCAAAAGCACCACTAGCTTCCATATCAAGTACCTTCCTTCATATCACATTAGATGACCCATATTAGCCAATAGATGCTCGCAGGTTGATCATTCTTAGCTGCACTGACATACGCACATTTTTAGACCAGGTTTCCATAACAACCCAGACATTTTAGTGTTCCATTGGGTTTCCATAACAACCCAGCCATTTTATAAGATGCTGGCTTCAAATCAGCAGCAAACAACCAAAATAGACCCATGCAAAGCTGGGCAATTCTACAAGTATGTTATATAATTAGCTTGGTCATGAAGGGGTTAATAAACACTGCGTTATGCTCAAACTTTATTTAGATAAGACACATATTCAAGATCTACAATTTAGTGTGACTGGGGATTACAGGGGTTTTCCCAAAGCATGAACTTTGATGATTCAAACTATTTTTTTTTGTTCCAAATTTTGAATTTTTGTAAAGTCATTAAAACATAATAATTAATAATAATAATAATAATAATACATTTTATTTATATAGCACCAACATATTCCGCAGCACTTTACAAATTGTAGGGTTCAAGTACAGACAAAAAGATACATTACAGAGCAGTAAATTCACACAATGGGACTGAGGGCCCTGCTCCCAAGAGCTTACAATCTATGAGGTAGAGGGGTGACACGAGGTAGCAGGGGCGGCATCGGAGGTAGCATTGCTTATACAGTGGTCCAGCTGTTTTTGTGATAAAGGTTACTATCATTACACATATATAAAGCTGTATGATCCATCACCAGTCAGTGTCCTTTAACCCCTTCCCACCGGTGCCATTTTTTGATTTTTCACTTTTTGACATCCCATAACTTTTATGTTTTTCTGTTCACAGAACCATATGAGAGCTTAATGTTTGTGAGACAAATTATTCTTCATAATGGTACCATTTATTATTCTGTACAATGTAATGGAAAGCTGGACAAGAATTCAGAATGGAGGGAATTGGAGAAAAAGTGCATTTGTGCAACTTTCTTGTGGGCTTAGTTTTTACGGCGTTTACTCATCAGCCAAAATGACCTGTCATCTATATTGTATTTATAAATATTTTATTTACATGCTGGAGCGGTATATTTCCCCCAGCTTTCTGATGTATGTGTGGTCCAGTACAGGTCTTGAGTGGGTCCTGGGCTCAATACTGGGACATAAAAGGCTGCAGAGCCTACACTTCAGGGTAAATCATGGGAGTTAGATGAGGCGCCTGGGTCTTTCTTGAAATCCTGAGAGACTGGAGAGACCTAAGTGTGGAATTTGTTTATGTGGCTGGTAGTAAGCCACAAGTATAGCTAGCCTTATTCTGTTTAGTTAGAGCTCTGACGAGCAGGTTTTTTAAAATATTTTTGTGTACCTGAAGCCAAGGTTTATTTATTTTCCTTTTTTTTTTCAAATAAAAATCTTTGCACTAGACATCGTGGCCCTGTCTCTGACTGGTTGGGTCTGCACCACTGCTGCTACCAAGCTACCCACTCCACAACAGTTTAACCCTCTTAACAAAAATCTAAAACTTTGCAAAATATTTTTTTTCTAGAAGTTGCCATATTCTGACACCTATAACTGTTTTATATTTCCATGTACGGGGATGCCTAGGGCATCTTTTCTTGCGGGGTCAGGTGTACTTTTTAGTTATACCATTTTGGGGAATGTCTATGGCTTTAATCACTTTTTTTTTTTTCAAATTTTTTTCAGAGGCAAAAGAGTAAAAAAACGGTTCAGCGCTTTTTTGGGTTTTAACCACTACGGCGTTCACCATGTAGGAAAAGTATTTTTATAGATTCGTAGATCGGGCATTTTCAGACACAGGATACCTTATGAGTATGTGTTTGACAGTACTGAAGTACTTTTATATCTATTCTGGCTCAGAGTAGAGGCTACAGATCTGCATGGAGTCTGTGATGGAGATCTGACTGTAGATCTGAGAGAGACTTCACTGAGTTTATGCCTCAATACATTACCAGATAGCAAAACTCCTCTGTAATACAGATGGAAGACGTTCAGATAAAGGTTTCTTCAAGTCGAACTCTTGATAGATGTAATACAGGGTGTATAAAAAATGGTAGTTTTCCAGGCTGAGAGGAGGCAGTAAATAAACAACTTACAGAACTTACAGACAGGAGGGAGGATATAGAGTGAGTAAAGGAGCAAAAATAGGACAAAATTAGATGAGAAGCAAAAGTAAAACAATGTGTAACAATAAACAGTGGAGCACTGTATGCTAGGTGGGACATGATGGTCCTCGTCTGAAATGTTAGAGATTTCACAATAAACAATAATGAAGTTATGGGTCCAAATCCTTTGACCTCAAACACTAATAACAAGTTAGAACGATGCAAAAACAAGATTGTACTCCTTAGGGGGTATGTTGGCATAACCCATCTTCAGATTGGGGAAGCCACAATTGCAAACACTTCCACCAACCCATAACATGAAGGAAGGAGTTTACATGTTCAGATGTAACTGATGACCCATGGTGGAAAGAGGGCTCCCCGCCATGAATGAAGTCAGGAAATGGAGTTTCTCCTATGCAACCTTCTTAGAAGGGAGAAGTATTAGCTCTGTAATTGGATGGAGGAAAACTCAAGCCAAACCTCCTTTGGTCCCTCTGACCTCCACTTTCCAAATCTTTCCATCATCGATGGACATGACTTTAGTGATATGTGCCATAGGCCATTTGTTGCGATGGGCTTCTTTATCCTTGAGAAGGACAAGGTCACCTGACTGGAGGTTCTCTTGTTGCCCACTTTGGATAATGACTTCTTTAGCATGCTCAATTTCCGTCATTGCTGACCAGCACTTTGATGATTGTTCATTTTGAAGCAGCATGCGATGTGAACTAAGCGGGTGACAGCTTCTACAATGGACAATCAGTTAGAAAAGCACTCAGAGTGGTGAGAATCTAGTCCTGACTTGAGGATGATGAAACTACAGAGAGTAAAGATTGAGTCTTATTGAGTCTTATTTCATTATAGGTTCCTGGATTAACCAGCTTGTATTTTGTGTCAGCAGGAGTCGAACAAGAGTTTTTATATAAGAGTTCTAGAGGTGAGAACCATTGGTTAATTTGTGAACCTGATGGGGCTTCAGATTTTGTTCTCCAATCTGCTGGGATAAGTTCAGTAGAAATGTAGTGCTACTGCGCAGGAGTGGAGAAACTTCTGATGCGCTCTACTCTGCTACTGATGTACATGCAAAATTGCCTAGTTTCGTTGTAGATACATCCAAGGACAATTTTGTTGTCCGTGTAAAATACAAAGGAGTCAACTGGAAAATCCACTTCCTCCCTTATGGCCTCGACAATTTCTGTCACCAGAATGACAGTGCAAAGTTCAAGTCTAGGCACTGAGTGAGAGGGTTTAGGTGGTAGTATGGCCTTACCTAGGGAAAATCTGCACTTTGGTGCGTGGTTGCGTTGTAGCGTCTTCAGGTAGGCTACAGCAGCTATTGCTTCAATTGATGCATCAGAGAAAATGTAGATTTCTCTCCCAGCAGCAGTTGAAAGAGAATTTGGAACATTAAAATGTGAGACTACTTCCATTCATCCCACCTGTGTTGTTTTTCCACGGGTAGTGGAGTGTCCTAATCTTTATTCTCGGTGGTATACTGTATCAGCAACATCTTACCATGTATGGTGATGGGAGTGATGAATCAAAGAGGATCATAGATGCTGTTCACAACAGATAGCACTCCTCGCTTGGTAAACGGTCTGTAGCAGGCTGACACTTGAAACATAAATGTGTCAGACTTGATGATCCACAGTAAGCCTATGCGGCGCTGCATGCGGGGATCATCAGAGTCAAGGTTAAGATCTTGTAAGTTTGAAGCATGGTCATCAGAGTGGAATGTTTTCATTAGCTCCTGGTTGTTAGAGATGATCTTGTTCAGCCTGAGATTTGCTACAGCTAGCATTTCTTGTGTTCTGGTGAGAAGACTGGCTCTTCGCTGGTGGGTAGGGATTTAAAAGGGCTCTATCATTGGGAAAAGTCATTTTTAACTAATCACATCTTTGCATGGGCTTTAGAAAGGCTATTCCACACCTACCTTTAGTATGTAGATTGCCTCAGTGGTTTTTGAATAAGTCCATTTTTATTCATATGCTAATTAGACTGGTGCATGATGCATTGTGCACGCTCTTTGCTATTGTTTCCTATAGCACAGGCTGCTGCTGATGATGACACACATAGGACATAATAGAAGAGACAAGTGCTGCTGGGAACTTCCTGTGCTGGCTGGAAGCTCATTAGCATATGAATAAAAACAGACTTATTCAGAAACCACTGAGGTAATCTACATACTAAAGCTAGGTGTGGAATAGCCTTTCTAAAGCCTATGCAAGGATGTGTTTAGTTAAAAATGACTTTTCCCAATGATAGAGCCCCTATAGATCTGTCGTCCACATGCAGGGCCGCCATCAGGAATTTTGGGGCCCCATACAGCCTAAGTGTCTGCCCCCCCCCGCCGCCATTTTAAAACTACCTTATTTTGTGACATACCTATTATGTATTACATTTCCCTTTATTTAGCAGCATTACAAGGCTTAATCAGATTCTATTTGCAGGTACAATCTGCTACGTGTGACAGCGCCTATAGAGAGCCAACACAAACTATAAGAGCCCTCCTAATAAATCCTCAGGGCTTATTCACATTGCGTTTTTGGCCTCCCTTGCCGGGATACGTTGGTAACCAGTCAGAATCAGCTGTCAACTTGTCCCTGCACGAAGAACTGGCCATTAAAAAAAAGGGGGCCTGCAGTTCTCTGTGCAGGGATAAGTGGGGAGCTGATTGTGACTGGTTACCAACGTATCCCGGCAAGGGAGGCCAAAAACGCAATGTGAACACTCCTTTAAAGTGAAAGTTCCACCCCCAAACAGGCTGCTATGCTAGTAGCATAGCAGCCTACATCATTATTAATACAAAGCACACATACCTTTGGAGCTATTGTGTGCTTTGTAGTTCTCCAGCTAAAAACTTATATATTATATATTATTGCCCCAGTTCCCTCTTCGCAGTGCCGCACACCTGATGCCCCAACAATCCCCCCCCCCCGTCCACCTTCTAACATCTTTCCATTGCCCCCTGTACCCATACCTCCCAACTTTTGAAGAACCAAAAGAGGGACAAAATGTGCGGCGCACTTTGCGCGCCGCGGCAAATTTAGCCCCACCCACTGTTATGTTGACTCCACCCATTCTCATTAATTTTTCATGTGCCCGCACACAGTATAATCCTCCTACAGTCACCCGTACATTATATGTCCCCCCTCTATCTCTCCCCCAGCTTCATATACACCCTTCATCTGCCCCCAGTTTCATGTCTCCCACCCAATCTCTGCCCCCAGATTCATGTCCGCCCATCCATTTCTGCCACCAGTTTCATGTCCCCCCTCCATCTCTGCCCCCAGTTTCATGTCCCCCATCTCTACCCCCAGATTCATGCCCTCCATCTCTGCCCCCATATTCATGTCCCCTCCATCTCTGCCCCCATATTCATGTCCCCTCCATCTCTGCCCCCATATTCATGTCCCCTCCATCTCTGCCCCCATATTCATGTCCCCTCCATCTCTGCCCTCAGATTCATGTCCCCTCCATCTCTGCCCCCAGATTCATGTCCCCTCCATCTCTGCCCCAGATTCATGTCCCCTCCATCTCTGCCCCCATATTCATGTCCCCTCCATCTCTGCCCCCAGATTCATGTCCCCTCCATCTCTGCTCCCATATTCATGTCCCTCCATCTCTGCCCCCATTGTCATGCCGTCCTCTCCATCTCCGCCCCCATATTCATGTCCCCTCCATCTCTGCTCCCATATTCATGTCCCTCCATCTCTGCCCCCATTGGCATGCCTTCCTCTCCATCTCTGCCCCCATATTCATGTCCCCTCCATCTCTGCCCTCATATTCATGTCCCTCCATCTCTGCCCCCATTGTCATGCCGTCCTCTCCATCTCTGCCCCCATATTCATGTCCCTCCATCTCTGCCCCCATTGTCATGCCGTCCTCTCCATCTCTGCCCCCAGTGTCATGCCGTCCTCTCTCTGCCCCCAGTTTCACGTTCCACATTACACTGACTGACTTACCTTTTCCTTCGTTCCCTCGCAGCTCTCTGCGCGCCTCTCTCTAACTGGCGCACAGTTATAGACGCGATGTGACGTCATCACATCGCGTCTACAAGCCAGTAGCGGAGGCGGCGAAGCGAGGAGCTGACACAGGTCAGCTCCTCGCTTCAGCCGCATATGTGACAGCGAGAGAGGCGCACAGCGGCGAAGCAAGGAGCTGACCTGTGTCAGCTCCTCGCTTCGCCGCCGGCTACTGGCTTGTAGACGCGATGGCTGAAGCGAGGAGCTGACCTGTGTCAGCTCCTCGCTTCGCTGCTGACGCCGGCTACTGGCTTTTAGACGCGTTGTGATCACATCGCGTCTACAAGCCAGTAGCAGCGGCGGCGGCGAAGCGAGGAGCTGACACAGGTCAGCTCCTCGCTTCAGCCGCATATGTGTCAGCGAGAGAGGCACGCAGCGGCGAAGCGAGGAGCTGACCTGTGTCAGCTCCTTGCTTCAGCCGCGTATGTCTTCAACTCAGATCTGCGTCCTCTGGATGCAGATCTGAGTTGAAATAGGACATACACAATGACTGCTACGGGTGCCAGGGGGCTGGCACACGGTAGCGGGCCAAAACCGGGCCCCCCCATTTTTCAATTTGGCCGGGCCCCTGACGCCAGTACCAGTAGTACTGGCCTATCGGCGGCCCTGTCCACATGGAAGTTCCTTTCCACAAATCGATGTGTGTTAGATACATATTCCCTTTCTCCCTCTTGAGCTGTTCTTTTCAGCCCATAGATTGTGACAGCAGGAGAGAGGCTGTTACCAAAGACATGAAACTTTCATCCTGTAGACTATAACTTCCTTATTGACTTCGTTGTCCATGTGCCAAAGGAACGTGAAGTAGTTTCTATCATCTTCCTTAACAATGAAGCAATGAGACATTTGCGGAATGTCAGCCACCACTACGACAGGTTCCTCTCTGCAACAAATCAGTACTCCCATGATACCACTCTAATTGGTTAGGTTTGCGGGGGTGGTACACTAAAAGACGGAAGGTAACAACATATTTCCTCCCTCTTTGAGTGGTGGTGCAGGCTCCTCATGGTCTCTATCAAATATGCTCTACATGAAGTCCACAAACTGTCTTTCCATCTTTGGCTTCCTCATCAGAGTTTGTTTTAAAGATACGAATCTGGACTGTGCTTGCAGAAAATTGTTTGGCAACCTTGTTCTTGAAGAGTGGAAAGGTAAAGGTCCCACCCAACTATTAGAATCCTTCTGGATGAACTCCCTTTCCATTACCTTGAGAAATTCTCTCTCTTCTCTTGCAAGCGCTAGCTTGTTATCATCACTCATAGACTCGAATACTGTAGATCCTAGGTTGTCTGTCAGGATACGGAGTCGCCGCGGTCTCCTTGCTGCGCGGCGTCTCCCTGGGAGACGTGTTAGGAGTTCTATTGGGTGTGCTTAGGTCATTAAGGGTTAATCTTTTCCTTGCCTTCAGTCTCCATGCCGTTAGCCATCAGGTGTGTTTCTCTGCTGCTATTTAAACTCCACCCAGGCATGGATCCTTGCCAGCCATTCACTTTGTGTTTCCTGGTCCCCCTGCTCAGTCTGATTCCCTGTCTGTTTGTATTCCATATGTTTCTTGGTTTTTAGACCCGGCTTGTATTTTTGACTATCCCTTGTCTTTTGATTTGGTACCTTTTATTATATCTCCTGGCTTGACCTCTTGCTCGTCTGACCTCGCCTTCTCTTCTGTGTCTTGCTGGGACTTGTGGTCCTCCCTGGTTCCATGCTGTTTAGTCTTTTGTTTTGCATTGCAGTTACACTGTGCTTTCTGTTTAGGTGTGACCCCGTGACTCCAGTCCCTAGGACTTTCAGGGCCTCCTCTCCCCTTATCCTAGCCGCCGGATAGAAGGTTAGGAGCCGTGGTAGGCGCACTTCAATTAGGAAGTGCATTGGTCTGCCTCATCTCAGATATTACAGCATAGTTATAGCTGCAGGGCCTGCGACCACTTTTGTCATTAGTTGCACAGTGTTGCTTTCCCAGCTGTGTCACTTTGCACTGCCTGACCCTGACTCCAATCCTTACATTGTCATTCTGTGTGAGGAATGAGTGAGTGACGTCTCAAAGGTTGCACTGCCACTTATTGTTGGACAGGTTCTCTTTCACTTTGTGGTGATTAGGACAAGGCTAAAAATGAGAGCTGCATCCATTCCTCAGAAGGTGTGTCTTGAGTGAAGATATCTTAGTGGGTTTTTTCATTTGGTCAGTACAAATGTTGCCTTTGATGACCCAGCTGAGGACCAGTCCTTGGGCAAATGGGGCATTGTACGGCCCATTGATTTTTTTTTTTGTCGCATCTTGTGTACTCTCAGGATATCCCTTCCAAGCAGAAGAGGGATCTCTGCATCCTCTGAGTTCTGAGATCTTGCTTGTTATCGCATTTAGTTGAGGATGATGCAGCACAGCCTATGGTGTAAGAATCTCATCCTTGTTGGAGGGTATCTGTTTACACTCGAAATTGCCCTTGTGTGAAGACAGCATAAGCCCACTGGCCCTTCTTCCAAAGACCTCCATGATATCGCTGAAAGTTTCAAAAGTGTAGGGGTAAGCGTCTCCCTTTAAATGAAGCAACTCAAAGAGATGTGATCTCACAAGTGATCAGTTGGTCTGGACATCAAGGATAGAGTACAACTTTAGAGCCTTCTCTGATTGACCCTTGGGATACACGTTGATCAGACATATTTTGGAACAGAACTTATCAAAATTATCCTCTCCGCAGACTTCGGTGCATGAAGACAATACAGTGGTAGAGTTTGCTTCCTGGTCTGCATTCACCCACCATACTTTGGTGTGGAGGAAAAGGGTGTGAACTGTGTAGGAACAGGTTCAGATGGATAGAGAGCATCAACATGGTTGTCGCGGTCACATTCTATGCACTTATTATCGATCTTGCAATCCTTCATCAGATGTTCAGTAGAGGCACAACACCTAAAACATAGTCCAAACTTGTTTAGAAGTTCCTTGCACTCTTGAAGTGGTTTCTTCCTAAAGCTGGTGCACTTCTTGAGTGGCTGTGGTTTCTTGTGTATGGAGCATAGTCAATTGGGGTTTTCAATTTTTTCCCTTTGATTCTTCTTGTTCATACCCAATGTGGGCATGGGGAGCATATCAGTTTTTTTTCACTAACACTGGACCTTTGCGGTTCCTGTAAATGGAGCATTGGCTGTCAACTTTAGGAGGGGAAACAGATCCACTTGACTCACTGTAGAGGAAGCTGGGTCATTCTTGGCATCAGCAATGGTTTTTACGTTCATCACAGAAGTAAGAAAATGGTGGAAATGAGAAATAGTTCTCTCTTTTGTATTTTGGCCCTAAAGCTGTCCATTTTTCCTGAATTCCATATGGCAGTAACAATTGCATTAACCCCACGTGCAGTGTCCAAGTAACTTGGTCTAGGCAGATGAATATCTGCCTTGGCCAATTGAGGCTCCATGAGTAGATTGCTGAGCTCCTGGAATTTCTCACTGTCCTTAACGGTTATTTTTGGGAAGGCTTGCAGTCATTCTAGTCTTTCCCAAACAACAAGAAGGTCTGCTGCAGGATTACTGATGTGGACAGATCTCAGTCTCTTGGCACGCTTGGTTGACTGTGGGAAAAGTCATCTGAAAAGCAGGTCTAGTTCTTCACTAGCTGAGATGTTGAGGTCATCAATAGTGGTTTGGAAAGTACATCTCCAACCTCTCTAGTTTTCCGGTTTGTCATCACACTTGGTGAGGACAGTTTTAGTGAGATCTCGACGGGCCATACACTGTGCAAACTCGGAGATGTCCACTCTCTCTCACTTGGGATGGGGAAGTGCTGAATAAACAGTGTTGGTAATGTCACTTGCAGTACTCTGGCCAAGAGGTCTAGGGTATTATGGGACTGCATAGGCGTTTAGTCTTGGGAATGCATCTGTATCCAGGGCTGTGCGTGTAACTGGTAACTTGTGGTTTTCAGAAACTTGATTAGATGCGTGGATAGTAGCCTGTGCATGTGTGGTGCTGAAGAGGCTTTGTATAAGTGTGTAGTGAACAGCTGCAGTGTGTGAAGTAACTTTAGGTTGACAGAACATGTGTGTTTTGTTCTGGATCTGAGTTGTAATGTGGCAATCTGTGTTCCGTTCTTTTGTGAAGGAGTCTGTGTTGCTGGGAGCATTTATGGTGCTTGAAGAGTGTTGCTCTGGTTTAGCACATAATCTCTTGTGCATTTAAAAAGGACCTTTCATCAGTTGGGGCACATGCGGTTTTATATATATCGCTAGAAAGCCGACAGTGCGGTGAATTGAGCGCACTATCGGCTTTCACAATTTGTGCCCCAGGTGAAGAGCTATCGGTGCCGGTACCGTAGCTCTTTACCGTCAGAAGGGCACTCCTGACAGTCAGTCAGGAACGCCCTTCCTCACAGCAGCGCCTATAGCGATGTACTGTGAGAACTGGGGTGTACTACCAGGAGGGGAGGGAGGCGCTCCTCCCCACTCTCACAGTATAGCGCTATAGTCGCTGCTGTGAAGTGGGGCGTTCCTGACTTCACCCATGGCACAGAATGTGAAAGTTTTCTAGCGGTATATAAAACCGCATGTGCCCCAATTGAAGAAAGATCCTCTTTAAGGGGGTCCTCTGCATCCACTTCACTTAAACAATCACTATTAATACAACTCTCACTGGCTGCTCGTTCCAGAACTTTTAACTTGTATGCTCACACTATTTCTGAAGAGTTTCTATTTCTAAGCTCTTCTGCGTGGCTTCAGCCTCTATTGCTGCCTTCCTTTGTGTGGATTCTGCTTCCATCTCTGCTCTTTTGCACAAAGGTGGGCTTTACCTTTGCAACTTCCGCATCTGCACATAGTGATATTGTTCACTGAGCGTGGAGGATCTGGATGGTCATGATTTTTTATGACATTTTGGAACGTCTGGAGGACTTGAAGATATAAGATGACATTTCCTGCAGTTGCGCAATTCTTGCCTCTGCTTCTGTTCTGGCTCTAAGTATACAGCTGTCCTGTTCAACATTAAGTGCTTAGCAGTGCTGTAGCTCAAGTATGGACTTGTTGGTGTTCAATCTTTCCAATACACTAATATATGCACAGCTTTGTTTAGGTATACAGTTCATAGATTGAGGAAAGCTGACTTAGGGCTCCCTCTACTGGTGAGACAATAGAAGCAGGTACAGCGAAGATGGCCATGTGGCTTCCAGCCACTTCTTCCAGCCGCAACTTGTCTCTGTAAAGTTTGCAGCACAGCTATCTTTGGCTTTTGACTTTTCAGACACCTGACCCACGTTGTACTTGCCTATACAAAGTCCCTGTCCTGCTGCTACCCCAAATATAAAATACGTGCTATAAAAATCCTCTGTAAACAAATGATACCGCCATATGTATCTTAACTTATCATTGCCCCTTTGTGCCCCTTAATTAATACCTCAAATGTGCCCCCTTAAAAGGATTGTTTGGTAACAGAAATATTAATGTAGGCAGCAGGCCAGGGTTATAAATAAAAATACACTGACACTTACCTGCATCTTCCCCTCTCTTCCTGCACTGGGCAGCCATCACCTTCACTGCACTATTTGCATACGTAGCAGATGCAGCACTAACATACCTCCCAACCGTCCCGATTTCCGCGGGACAGTCACGATTTGGGTGACATGTCCCACGGTCCCGGTTGGAGGGAGGTATGTCCCGA